>NC_090268.1:214382401-214692901 GCF_040414725.1 Anabrus simplex | reverse complement strand
GTTCTTTTTTAAATTTCTTTCTTTCATTTTTTGGGTTGGCAATATTGATCACTTTTTACGCCAGTTTTGAATTCAGCCAATCCTGAATTTTCAAAATTAATTTTCCACCAATCCCAGATTTCTTCTTCAGTTTTGACATGTAATCTTTAGCCGACCAATAAAGGGTAGTGGGCGGGACTGTTTTATTCACGAAAGGTCTCGAAATTTCCCCGAGCGTATAAAACTGCTGAGGTTTATGGCTCGTGGCCACTTCAGTAACATCTTTCTCAGTGTGCGAATATATAGCAGGGGGCGGGAATCGCCTCTTTCTTCAAGCAGCAGTTCATCTACAAGGTAATGGCCTGTTAACTTCTTCATTTCTTGCTAGCTCAGCAGTTTACTCTCGGGGAGGGTTCGAAACCTTTAATATGTAACCAATTCCTTTAAAATGTAAATTAACTTTTCTGTGTATTTAAAAACTTCAAATCTCTTTTACTGTAAAACGGGGATAGAGAGTGCCTCACCCTCTCGAACTCCCCTTCATTTTGAAATTGAGGTGACTACGTTTTCATAACCGTTTCTTCTCTTCCTTATGCATTAAGTTTTCTCATACGTGTCACCTCCCTAGCTTGGGATTAGCCCCTGTATATCGGCCTAGAGCAACTTAGGTTTAAAAAAAGTGTATTTAGGAGTGCTGTTTCACGCCTCCAGTTCTCTCTGTGCCTTGGGCCAGTAACTTAACCTGTTGTTTTTTTCTTTGCGAAGGCCCCGGTAGGTTGGGTACTAGTTACCCCTGTTAATTTATAAGGAAGCCTTAAGGGCAGTTGAGTGTGAAGTTTGTTGTAGCCTTTGAGAGGCTTGTAAAATTGAGAGCTGGTATGCTCTTTTCCTTAACATTGTAAGTAGGAGCTACGGCTCATTTGCACCTTGGGATTTTCTACCTCCTTGTAGATTTGGTAACTTGATAAAGTTGAGCTAATCGCTCAATGATTGTGAGTGTGGGGCTCGAAGCCCAAAACCTGGAAAAAAAACCCTGAAACCAAAAAAAAAATATATTATTTTGTGCCTGCCTTACGCTGTTATTTCACCTAGTGGAAATTGTTGTATATTGTTCTGTTATTTGTTGATTTTGAAAAGAAAATATAACCTTTGTTAAAGTTTTAAATTAACTTTAATTCTGTAGCTGAGACCCATTCCAGCCCGCACCTTCTTTCACCTCTGCTGTTCCACAGATACCTCGGAACAAATATAAACATCAACCTTGGTGGATTTTCTCAAACATTTTGCAGTTACTAATCCTCCACATACTTCCACCACCTCTCCTATGAAGACATTCTTTATTTCTCGTTTAGTCTTCTCATTATAAACAAATACTGCAACAATGAAATTGCCTTTTTCTACCACTCCATTGAAAGGTTAGGAAGATACTACCTCATCTGCACCCTCACTACTGTAACCGTAAGCTAGAAAGCATCAGACTCATCATGCACCGAAAAATTTGCATATTCATCACTCACTTCAATGATCTTTCTCTCCTTGACCTTTGCTTTCTCTGCCTTCTTATCCTCTCTGTCCTGCTTTCTCCTCAGTTTTTCTCTTCCTTTTTCCACTTTCTCTTGTTCTTTCTTCTCAAGGTAACTAATGAAAGAATCTGATGTAACAATAGAAGGTAGGCTTAGGCCTCGTTTCCTTCTAACCCCTGCGGGTGGGCGACGCACATGTAGAATACACCCGCGGTATCCCCTGCCTGTCGTAAGAGGCGACAAAAAGAGGCGACCTTGGCGCGGACATGGATTGAGGTTTGGTATAATGTGTTCAACCTCCTGTGGATGGGAGAGGCTGCATTCATCCATAGGTAATCCCTGCCTGTCGTAAAAGGCGACTTAAAGGGTCATGTGGCCAGGGTCCCCTCTTTATTTTATTATTGTTTTTTGAGGGTTGGATGTAGACCATTCTAAATTATCGATGTTCGTGCTGCTCGGCGATGGAGCTCCTATGTGTGCGACTACGGTCGAAAGCCCGTGCCAGCAACCGCCCAGGACGCGGCGGGTGGGAGTGTCATGTACCCGGGCAGTAGTATCTACCTGACAACGCAGGGCCCCGCACAGCCGAACGCCAGAAGGACATATTATTATTAATTATTTTTATTTCTTTTTTCTTACTTTTAGTGCTCTGTACACGCTGTGGGGTAAATGCTATTGCGGGTGACTGGAGAAAGGGAGCCCTAGTGCTCATTGCCTCAGTCATCCCGTATTAGGCATCGTCCAACATCGGACCCCGGGCAGTACCTGCTAAGACCAGGTGGGTATTGCCTTGGCTGCTGATAGGAGTGGTTGCATTCGGGGAGCATTCACACCTTCGTCTGTCCTGCTGATTTCTTCTTGCTACAAGCTCTGTCCCAATGCCCTATTTTCTTTGTCCCCATGCCCATCTTCACTAAATTTACTGTCTCTGACTTACCTTTCTTCCACTCTCTTCCCCAGAAACACTTCGTCTTTCATATTCTCTTCCATTTCTCGTAATTTCATCACTGTCCAAAATCTAATCCATTGTCCATTGGTTACCACTAATTGTTGACCATTAATGTAGGCTCTTAACCCTTGCATTCTAGCCCTGGCCAAATGTTTCTTCAGTGTGTACATATTCTTTACCCCTTCTCTTCCCATATCTCTTTTAATCCAAATTTTTATGTTCCGTATATTGTCTGTGCCTCTCATCACTACTTCCGCCATCATGGTGGAAAACAGCTTAACTTTTATCGGCCTATTACCCCGTTCTTTACCTATCCTTTCCACATCATCAATATCTACTTCACTGAAGTTAGTTTTGATCATTTTCTGGATGTCTTCCACAACTTTGTAGGTTGTCAGCACTTTGTCCTCATTTTTTCCTCAGGCAATCCATATATAAATAAGCATTTTTCCTGCGTTCTTGGCTACTGTTTTCTATTTCTGCCTTCAGCTTCACCACCTCTTCGTCCATCTCCCTTATTTTTACATTGAGTCTCTCTCGCTGATTTCCACTTTGTTCATTGTTTCCCTGTATCCAACGCCTCATATGTTCAAATTCTTTCACTTGTTCCTTCATCATACTTTCGATCTGCTCAAACGGACATACTTCTTCCACAACTTCTTTAACCATTCTTCTTATGACCTCCACGTCCTCCCAGTTCATGTTGCCACTGGAGGTCTGGCCGGGGTTAACCTCCACACCCCCTATAGCTAGCAGTACCATGATCACTGCTGCCACCAGTATAATCTCGCCCATCATTCTTGTTTCCGCTTTACATCCTTCATCCTGTATGTTTCCTTTTTCAATCTCACCTGCCATCTTCCAATAACTACCCGATATTAATCCACGCTAACAATCCTCTTCTTCCCTCCCGTCTTACTTTTTCACTCACCGGTCACACTCCACAACGGCTCTACCAGCACCTCGACTCAGCACGTCCGTCGCCGATCAGTGACTAGGTTAGACTGCGCTATACTTTTCCAATATCCAAATAATCACATTCTACTCCACTCAAATTACCATATTTCCCCTTTAAGCAACATTTCATATCTACAACCACCACCTTTACATACCGATCCACCATTAACTTGATAAATGTATATTCCCTTTAATTACAATTTGCTTGGTAATAAACTTCTTGCCATTCAAACATATACAACCATAATCACTTATAATTTCAACACTTCAATTCACTCACTATATATCACCAATTCAACCTCTTATTCCACAACTTTATCATCGTCATTTTTCTTCATAAACATGCATAGCTTCCTCGCACCACTCCAGTTACATCCACCCACCACTTTCTACACATACATTAAAGTTATTTAACCATCCTTGCCCCTCTCACTCTTGGCACTAATCAGAAAAAATACCAACACATACCAACACATCAACCTCTTATACCAAATAAGCAACCTCACTACGATACCTTCCAATCTATACTTGTTTATCAAGCACTTCCACTTATAAATTAAATACACTTGAGTCCACCATTTTGCTAATGTATATTCACTTAAAATACCATACTTACTCTTAACCATAACTCATAACCACTTTCCACAGTTACCCCTTCGATTCCAGGCCTCATTCCCTTTACAATTACAATTAACATAAAGACACATTCACTTAAAATATCATACTTTACTCTCGACTCTATCAAAAACCTCCCTCTACTATGAATATCTTGCCATTCAAACATTTACAAACATATTCCCTTTAAATACCATTTGCTTGCTAATAAACATCTCGCCATTCAACATATAAAACCATAATCACTTATTAAATTCAACCCCTCAATTCACTCACTATATACCACCAATTAAACCTCTTATTCCGCAACTTTTTCACCATCATTTTTCCTCATAAACACATAATACTTCCTCGCACCACTCCAGTTACATCCACCCAATACTTTATACACATACATTAAAGTTATGTAACCATCTTTGGCCATTCTCACTCATGGCAAAAATCGGTCAAAATATCGACACCTACCAACAAATCAACCTCTTATACCAAAAACTGCCTCTCTACGACACCCTGCAACTTATACTTGTTTACCAAACACTTCCACTTATTTAATAAATATAAATATACATGAGTACACCATTAAAATATCATACTTTTATCTCGACTATATCAAAATCTCCCTCCACTATAATTTCATCATTCGTCACCAACCAACCCTAAAATACAGAAACATACGACCTAAACCTACTTTACTATCTTTCCTTATAATACCACCATGTCTTCAACCACTATTCCCTTACATACTAACTTATTACATACATACATACATTTATTGAACATAACAGGCGACTTCGCCCCTATACATGTTCACATGCAATAATAATAATAATAATAATAATAATAATAATAATAATAATAATAATAATAATAATAATAATAATAGTAATAATAATAATAATAACGATAAAATGAATAATAAATAATAATAATAAAATGGATAATAATAATAATAATAATAATAATAATAATAATAAGGATAATAATAATAAGAATAATTAGCAGTCATTAGCTGAAGCAGTTCACTCACTCAGTGTTCATCCAGTGTCCTTATTATGCTCTGTACTTGCGTCACATTCTTGTTACTGACCTACACCTGATCAATAATCAAACAACAACACTCAGCATTTCAGCACTTGCATTCCAGCTAACTTTAAAACAAACAGACCATGCAATCCTGTCCTCTTACCCAACTCCACCTAACTAAGTACTCAGTCCCTATATTCCCTAATCCATTAGAATTTTAACATACTATCCCCTTCCCTTATACAGATAACTATTCCACCCCCCTATTCCCCTGCCCACCCTCTAACTCACTCTCCTTCATTTTACTCTCGCAGGCCTTTTTTGTCGCACAAAAATACCTGTTCAATTCACCCCCTTTTTCCCATTGTTTAATAATCCATCTCAGTATTGCGTTCTCATCCCCTCTCCCCAATATTTCCCGATGCTCGGCACTCAATAATCCATGTCTTAACCCCCTCGTTACCTCACAGTCTCTTAGCAAGTGAAACTCATCATTCACATCTCCACAAAGTACACACCTTGTCTTATCCCTCTCCTGTAACCAGCCTGTATTCCTTGGCAAACCTAAAAGCCACCACATCATCCCATATCGTTTTGACCTATCGACGTATCTAATATTCAACCCTGCTATCTCCTCTATTTTCGTCAAAACAGTCAGCGAATTTCTTAGTCTGCTTTCCCCCAATAATTTCTGCCTATGGATATCTCTAATTCTCCTTACCAGTATATTCATCCCTCTCACTTCTGTCTTTGACCAAACCTCCACCCACAGGTGTCCTAATCCTATCCTCTCCAAATATCCCTTTATTTTTTCTAACCATCCACCCTTATACATGCTCTTAAATTGCTGTACATATGCTGCCTGTAATACTCTCCCACCTTCCTGTCTTTTTAAATTCATCCAGTATCTAACTATTCTTTTCACACCCTCTGATTCCAAATCCTCCCCACACATTAATTCCGCCCCTACATTTGCTGTACACCTCGGTAAGCCCATCACTAACTTAGCAAAACTACTAACAATCCTTCTTAGTTCCTCTCTTTTCTCATCCAGCCCCCAAACTTCTGCTCCGTATAATACCCTCCCAACGATTACCGACCTGAACACGAGTCTCAGTGTTTTATAACTGATCCCCGGGTACTCGAGTAGCAAATTTCTGACTGAGGCTAAGGCTGCCAATCCTCTATATTTCACTCTTTTGATCTGGTCACTCCAAGTTCCTTTATCATTAAAAATAACTCCTAGATATTCCAACTTCCTTACCTGTTCCAATCTTTCTCCCTGAATTACCCAATTCCCTTCTATCTTTCTTCTTTTGTCCACCTGTACTACCAATATTTTAGACTTATTTCCATTAATTTTCAATCCCCATTTCCTCGCAAATAGCATCACTGACTCTAAGGCCCTATTCATCGCCCCTGAAGTTAGCGTCATCAATAACACATCATCCGCAAATATCAGTCCTGGTACTTCCAAACCATTAATTACTGGTACAGCCCAATTTTCTGCCCCAAACCCCTCTAAAATATCGTTGATAAATAAAATAAACAGTATTGGCGATAACTTGCATCCTTGTTTTAAACCCACCTTGGACTCTAATGGTCCACTCATTCTCCCTTCTCCCAATTTTACACAAAACCTGACGTCCCTATATATTCCTTCCACTGCCCTCAACATCTTCTCCGAAATCCCTAACCTACCTAATTTCTCTAGTAGGGCCTCTCTATTCACCTTGTCAAAAGCTTTCTCAAAATCTATTGCTGCTACATAAACCGTACTTCTAGCCATATTCTTATACTTTTCTAAAATAGTCTTTACTATCATTATATTATCCACTGTTCTTTTCTTTTTCCTAAATCCCCCTTGGTAATCTGTCAAAATTTCATTTTCTTCCGCCCACCCGCTTATTCTGTTCGCTAGCACCCCAGTATATATTTTACTCAAAGAATCCAACAGAGATATACCTCTATAACTGTTCACATTGTTCCTACTACCCTTCCCCTTGTATATAGGGCATATAATTCCTGTTTCCCATTCCTTAGGGTAATTTCCTCCCTCAAATATCCTATTGAATAGTTTAACCATGCCCTCTATCATTATCTCATTTTTACTAATTTCCTTCCAAAACTTGTTATTTATACCATTACACCCCCGGCCGACTTCGCTCTGGCTCTGCTTATCACTCTCCGGATTTCCTCTCTTGTGATTTCTTTATCCAGGTCATAAATTGCCACTCCCCTATTCCTCCAAATTACTTCTTCTCCCGAACCTCTCCATCTATCACCCCCCTTTTTTCCTAGTAATTCATCAAAGTGCCTGACCCATTGCACTTCCTCAATACTCGTTCTCTCTATATTCCTTCCACCCTTAATAATTCTATTAATCTTATCCCAAACTCTCTCAAAATTGTTTGTCTTGCAGTCATTATTTATGGCTTCCATTTGTTCCTCTAACCACGTCTTTTTTGTCTCAGAGATTTTCTTTTTATACTCCTTCCTCAATCTACAGAAAAACTCCCTTTCTTGGCTCCCACCTTTCCCTCTATATTCTCCTAACGCGTCCATCACCTTCCTCCGCAATCCTTCACACTCCCTATTAAACCATTCTTCTCCCTCTTTCTTATTTCCTTTTCTAGCTTTCACCTTCTGCGCTATCATCTTTATTGGATGTAGCAACAATTCCAAGGCTTTATCAGTATTATTCTCTTCTAACGCCCCTTCCCACCCATATTTCAGAAGATGTAGCTCCTCCTTTACTACCCTATTCCAATCCCGGCCCACCTTCTATGTCCATTTATACTTATTATAACCACTCCCTCGTTTATCCTTTGTCTCATCTTCCTTCATTGTACACTTCTCTTCCTCCCTTTTCAGCATAACCCTCACCGGGAAATGGTGTGACTCAATCCAATCTCCTATTTCCATACTTACAACTTCCTCAATCATCCCTTCCGAACTTAAAACCATATCTATCACACTACCCCCCTTCTCCGTAACATATGTCAATTTCCCCATCCTGTCACCCTCTATCCACCCATTCAGAATATACAAATTTCCCACAGCACACATCTCTAGGAGCTTCTCTCCATAACTATTTGTAATTTTGTCCTCACTCCTTCTACTTTCCAACAAACACATTCCATCCTCCCTACTATAAACTGGACTCTGTTCTCCTATTCTCGCGTTCCAATCCCCAAATAACAACATATCCTCCTCACCTGGATACATTCCCCTTATCCTACCAATATCCACCAATAACTCTTCAAAAAAATATTTATTTGCATATGCTGAATTACTAGGATGGCAGTAAACAAAAGCTAGATTTATTTTCTTCCTCCTTCCCTCACTCCCTCCCAAATTCAATCTCAGCCATATGGTTTCCATCATATCGGTCTCTATATCCTCTACTCTTTCACTAATTTCTTCCCTAATTAGAACTATCATCCCTCCTGGTGCTCGTCCCTTATTCCTCTCTTTTCTTCTATATTTATATTTTATCTCAAACCCCTTCCATGAAATCTCCCTCCCTGTTTCCAACCACGTCTCCAAGAGTGCCACAACATCAAAACTTTCAATTACTTCCCGAACTTTCTTGTTTCCTAATTTGTTCCTTAGTCCCTCAATATTCACACATCCTATCTTCCAATATAGTTATAACTTTCCCTCCCTCCCTTCTAGGTCTCCCCCTCTATTCTTACTTCTAGTATTTATCGACCTCTCTTCCTCTGTATCCTCCATCCCTTTACGTACTTTTCCCCATATGTCTTTTAAGCTCTTACTTCTGACTTTACTCATAATTTTTTTACCTTCTTGTCGATCTGTCTCCTCTTGACCTTTCTTGTTCACTACACCACTGCACCCTGTTCTCACCCCTTCTTGCTGCTCACCCCCACTCACCCCCTCACTATTTTGGACTTCTGAATCCACCTTCCTTTGTCCTTTCTTGCTCACTGCACCTCTACACTCTACTCTCCCAGTTTCTTGCTGCTCACTCTCACCGTCCACTTCACTATCTTGATCTTCTGTCTCCCGGCTGCACTGCCCATTCTCTTCCGAGATGCTCTGCTCTCCTGCCACGTCCCTCCTCCTCTTCTTTTCTTCTTTCTTCTTCCCATCTTGCCTTGTCCTCTCACCACCCTCAACCCTCTCGTTTTCGTCCATTTCCTTTAGCTTCGTCACTGAATGTACTCTAACCCATCGCCCGTTTGTCACCTCCAACCTCAGACCTCTTATTCGGGCCTTTAGCCCCTGGTTCCTCGCCCGGTGCCTATTCAAGATCTTCATATTTTCACTTCCTTCTCTTCCCATGTCTCCTTTCACCCCTATTTTCAGCCCTTGTAAATTCTTGCTGTTACCTAACACAGTTTCTGCCATTAAGGTTGAGAACAATTTAACCATAATTGGCCTCCGACCTTTGATTTTACCAACTCTCTCTGCATCATCTATGTCTATCTCACTAAAGTTTATCTTCATTGCATCACGTATAACTTCCACCACCTTATATATCAGCTCAATCTTGCTCTCTCTCGCCCCTTCCTCAACTCCATATATAAATATGGCTTTTTTCAATCTCTCCTGCCTGTACCCCTCCGCTTCTTTCTTCATCTTCATCGCCTCCTCTTTCAGATGTTTCACTTCCCCTCTCAATAACTCGATTTCTTTCTCGTTATTGACCACTCTCCTGCTCGATTCCTCTGTCTTCGTTTCAAGCCATTTCTTCATGTTCCCTATCTCCTTTCTCTGCTCCTCCATCATGTCCTTTATTTCCTGCACCTTATCCCATTGACACTTTTCCTGCATAACTTCACTTACAACCACCCTGAGTGCGGCCAAATCCTCCGTACTATATTTTCCACTGGTATTTGGGCCTGGGTTTACTTCCACCCCCCCAATAACCAGTAGCACTGCTATCACTGTCACCACCAGCACCGCTTCACTCATTTTCAATCCGTCCGTACTTATCACCAATCCACTACTGGTCTCCTTCTTCTGCCTTGCCTGCCATTTCCCAATAGCGGCCCGGTACTGTTCAATGCCGACCATGTTTACAGCACGCACTTCACTACGCAACCTCTCTCCTCGACCGCTCGAGCTAGACTGTGTACTAACTTATTAGAGTTTTTACTTCTTGTGACTCCACCCTCTTCATTTTTCTTCATTCCCCACATGTCCCTTACGATTCTGCTTCTCCCTTTGCTCATATACAGTTCAATTCTCTGCCTGGTTTCCGCTGCTCTTTCCTCTTCACTCCGCACATCCATTCTTTCACTGCATTCGCCTCTCCGACATTCCTCTTCTCTGTCTATGTCCATAGTTGTATCCCTATGCCTTTCTATTCTCGCCCCGTAGTCCACTGCACTATCCTTTTCACTATGTACGATCACACTTTCAATATGCTCATCTCCCTGCCTTTCCTCGCTTAACTTCCTCTTTTCCTTGGTTATATCTTTATGACCATGTCCGTCTTCGGTAACACTGCACCTGCCTTTCTTCCGCTCTCTTCCCCATTTCTTCTTCTCTCTTCACATTCTCTTCCAAATCCAGTAGTTTCGTCACTGTCCAAACCCTGGGCAATGGCCATTGGTTCCCACTAGTTGTTGACCCTTAATGTAAGCTCTTAACCCTTGAAGTCTGGCCCGGGCTAAGTGGTTTTTAGGGTACTTATATTCCTCATCCCTTCTCTTCCCATTCCTCTTTTAATCCAGAATTTGTACTCCGTAGGTTGTTGGGGCCTATTATCAATATTTCCGCCATCAGGGTGGAAAACAACTTCACTTTTATCGTTCTGTTACCCCGTGCTTTACCTATCCTTTCCCCTTTGTCTATATCAACTTCACTAAAGTTAATTTTCATCTTTTTATGGATGAGATCCACAACTTTGTAGATTGTCAACACTTTGTCCCATCCTCTTTTTTCCGGGACTCCATATATAAATAAGCATTTCTTCCTGCGTTCTTGGCAACTGCCTTCTAATTCAGCCTTCAACTACACCACCTCTTCCTCCTTATTTTCTCCTTGAATGACGCAATTTCTCTCTCGTTGATTCCTACTTTGGTCCTTGTATCGTCTACTTTTCCCTGCATCCATCGCCTTATATCCTCAAATTTTTCACTTGTTCTTTCATCATATTTTTAATTTGCTCAAATTGGCCTACTTCTTCCACAACCTCTCTAACCACCCTCCTTATTACCTCCACATCTTCCCAGCTCATGTTGCCATTGGAAGTCGGTCCGGGGTTTACTTCCACACCCCCTATAACTAGCAGCACCATAATCACCGTTGCCACAAATATCATCTCACCCTTCATTCTTGATTCCATTTTACCTCCTTCACTCCTGGCTGTTTCCTACTTCCCTCGCTTCTGCCAACTTCCGATAACTGCCCGATATTGATCCAGGCCAATCATCTTCCTCTTTACTCCCGTCTTCCTTTTTCCACGCACCGCTCGCACTCCACTCCCGCTCTATCGGCACACCCAACTCAGCTCGTCTACTCCTGCTGACCGTCTAGGTAAAACTATGAGATCTGAATTTACCAAATGTCAATTGGAAAGGAAATTCGAACGACAGGAAGCATGACCAACAAACTGCAAATAAGCCAATATGCGAAGGACAGCTGATTCAAAAAGTGATGGAACCAACTAGAGGGAAAAATATCCTGGATGTGGTGCTAGTAAAATCAGATGAGCTCTATAGAGAAACCGAAGTAATAGATGGTATTAGTGATCATGAAGCTGTTTTTATCGTAGTTAAAAATAAATATTATAGAAAGGAAAGTCTTATAAGTAGGACTATTAGGCAGTACCGTATGGCTCATAAAGATTGCATGGGGCAGTTTCTAAAAAGCAAATTTGATCGGTGGAAAACGGTAAATAAAAATGTAAACAGACTCTGGGACGGGTATAAAGTAATTGTTGAGGATTGCGAAAACAGGTTTGTACCTTTAAAGGTGGTAAGGAATGGTAAAGATCCACTATATTATAACAGGGAAGTAAAGAGACTAAGAAGGAGGTGCAGGTTGGTAAGAAATAGAGTTAGAAATGGCTGTGGAAGTAAGGAGAAATTGAAGGAACTTACTTAGGAAATTTAATGTAGCTAAGAAGGCAGCTAAGGATAACATGATGGCAAGCATAATTGGCAGTCATACAAATTTTAGAGAAAAATGGAAAGATATGTATACATACTTTAAAACAGAAACAGGTTCCAAGAAGAACATTCCAGGAATAATTAATGAACAAGGCGAGTGTGTATGTAAGGATCTTCAAAAGGCAGAAGTATTCAGTCAGCAGTATGTAAAGATTATTGGTTGCAGGGATAATGTCCAGATAGAGGGGGAGACTAATGCTAAAGAAGTAATAACATTTACATATGATAACAATCACATTTAAAATAAGGTACAAAATTTGAAAACTAGAAAAGCGACTGGAATTGTTAAGATTTCTGGGGATGTACTAAAGACAGTGGGTGGGGATATAGTACCATATCTGAGGTACTTATTTGACTATTGTTTGTTTGAAGGAGCTATACCAAATTAATGGAGAGTTGCTATAGTAGTCCCTGTATATAAAGGAAAGGGTGACAAACATAAAGCTGAAAATTACAGGCCAGTCTGTTTGACATGCACTGTATGTAAGTTTTATGAAAACATTATTTCTGATTATATTAGACATGTTTGCGAAATTAATAACTGGTTCGATAGAAGGCAGTTCGGTTTTTAGGAAAGGTTATTCCACTGATGCTCAACTTGTGGGATTCCAGCAAGATATAGCAGATTTCCTTGATTCAGGAGGTCAAATGGACTGTACCGCGATTGACCTGTCCAAAGCATTTGATAGGGTGGATGATGGGAGACTACTGGCAAAAATGAGTGCAATTGGACTAGACAAAATGGTTACTGAATGCATTGCTATATTTCTAGAAAATAGATCTCAGAGAATTAGAGTAGGCAAAGCTTTATCTGACCCTGTAATAATTAAGAGGGGAATTCCTCAAGGCAAGCTTATTGGACCTTTATATTTTCTTATATATATGTATAAATGATATGAGTAAAGAAGTGGAATCAGAGGTAAGGCTTTTTCGGATGATGTTATTCCCTATAGAGTAATAGATTGTGAGCAACTGCAACGTGACCTCAATAATATTGTGAGATGTACAACAGACAATGGTATGTTGATAAACGGGGTTAAAAGTCAGGTTGCGAATTTCACAAATAGGAAAAGTCCTCTCAATTTTAATTACCTCGTTGTTGGGGTGAAAGTTCCATTTGAGGATCATTGTAAGTATCTATGTGTTAATATAGGGAAGGATCTTCATTGTGGTAATCACATAAACGGGATAGTATATAAAGGGTACAGATGTCTGCACATGGTTATCTAGTGGCAAGCCAACTGGACGCCGGGAAAGCGAGACGCAGTTCCGCCAACCCGAGCGATGAGGCGGCGCCCAAGGGAAGGAAAGAGGGTAAGAAAAGACGGACTCGGCGGAAGGCGCCACGTAAATTCCTATCCCCACCCCCCGGCCAAGCCGGCGAATCGGACTCAGACTCAGATGAGGCAAGACAGGTGATAGATGATCAAGTACATCCCAGGACGCCGACAATGAAGGCACGGAGGGAGAGCAGCCGTGTGGGCACAGGGTGACTAAAACCTTGGACCCAGTCACCCAGCCGGGAAACCAGGATGACGGTTTCAGGGAGGCCAAGAGGGGGAGAAGGAGAAAAGGCGAGGAAAAAGGGAAAGACACCAAGCCCATGTGCCACAAGGCCCAACAGGGAGGGAGTCAGAAACCGAGTACCCGAGCCGATGCTCCACAGACACCTCATACAGCTCGATCATGCCACCACCAGACACTAACACGAGACAGGCACAACAGATAAGACCTCAGCAGACACAAACAAGTAAACCAGCCACCCGTAAGGGGTCGAACCCCCCACCCCTTACGGTGTACAGTAACAACATTAAACTTATCGAAATGGAGCTTCCCAAAAAGCTGACACATGAGCAGAGAAATTATTATTTCTCTAAGCCGAGAATAAACGCACATGAAGCGGTCCGGCTACATATGTCCAGCTTTGAAAGTTATGAAATCGCTATAAAAGTGCTGAAAGGGCTTAATATCAAGTTTGTACAGATATTGCCCAACTCAACAGTAAAGCGATTTGTGGTGAGAACGCCCAATAACACGTATGTGCCAGGTGATATCGGGTTTGCCCTGCAAGCCCAAGGTATCAAGGCACTTACTGTACACAGGATGCGAACAGGAAACAGGCCAGCCAAGGGCTGCCTCTTCCTAGTTGGCGTGGCGGATACGCCGGGAGCGGACAGTCTGCAGAAAATGCGGATGCTGAAGAACATGCTGGTGACGGTCGAACCGCACCGCCCGCAAACCACTGGCCCACAATGTGGGGTGTGTCAGAGGCGTGGGCATTCAGGGGCGACATGTCAGCTGGATCCCAGATGTCGCAGATGCGCCGCCTCCCACCTGTCCCGCGACTGCCTCCACGGCAATGATCCAGCGTACTCAAAGTGCGCCAACTGCGAGGGGAAACACGTGGCTAATTATAGAGAATGTCCCCGCCGCAGGGAATACGAAGCCGCCTTTCAAGGCAAAGGTCCTAAGGGTAACAAGCGTGGCAACCCTAAAGCGCAAGCAGGCCCATCAGGCATCGACGCTTCACGTAGACAAAAAATAGGCCCCTTAGGCAAAAAGGACCCATCAGGACCTACAGGCCATTCAGGCACCAAGGGCCGAAAGCAAGGCAAATCAAGCAAATTAGACCCTTTAGGTGGAGGCAAAGTTACCTTCCAACCCCCAAGGACGGAGGGTACACACAAAACCGGGCCCTCAGCCCAAGCACCCGCCACCTGCGTTCAAAGTAAGACCTCCGAAAATAAAAACAGGAAGAAGGCCCTACCCCAAAGACCCAACCTAAGGCAGGTTAAGTCCACGCACGCTTCCCCGGAGCAGCCCCAGGGCCCGCCCCAGGCCAGCTCCACCCCCCGCAAGGATACTGCCGCTAATAAAACAGCATCCGACCCCCCCAACCCCCAAACCCCGCACAACAACAGGCACACCCATCTCACTACCTGCACCAGTAACACTAACACAGGTTCAACAGCCAGAGGGAAACATGGCAGTAAAGGCGCTCAGGGAATGGATAGAAGAAATCCTGAAAACCTTCTTTCCGAACCTGAACCTCACGGCAGCCATAACCACTGGGGTAATGATAGCCAACATGCTCCTATTTTCCTGGCTAAGGGATCTGGTTAATGCGATCGCTGACCTCCTATCCCAAGATGCCTGAACAACACGACGATGACCACAATAATAATAACAATAACACGCAGGAGCTTAGAGTTCTAATATGGAACTGCCAAGGCGTCAGATCCAGGAAATATGAGCTCGAAGCCTTCCTAGCCGCGAACACCATACACATAGCTCTACTAACAGAAACCTTCCTCCCACCGGGAAAGAAGTTCACCATTAGAGGCTATAAAATACACCGAAGCGACAAGGCTAATAGAGTCGGAGGAGTGGCAGTTCTGGTAAGGAAGGACATTAAACATATGGAAATAGACTTACCAGAGCTGGTCGAGCTCGAAGCGTGCGGAATTGCCATACCAGTGCGAGGAACACTCGTCAATGTCATATCGGCATACTCCAGACCTAAACACCTTATCACACAAGATATAGAATCGGTATTAAGGCAAAATCGAAACACGATCCTAGGAGGAGACCTAAATTCGAAACACGCCAGTTGGGGGTGCCTGAAACCCAACGCAGACGGCGAAAGGCTGTACAACCACATGCTATCCCAGGACTATGTGGTAACAGCCCACAGTGAACCCACGTTCCTAGCACCAAACGAACAGGTCGACGATATATTGGACATCGCCCTACTGCGAAATATTCCTCAAAGACACACCCTAAAGGTCATTAACGACCTAGGGTCGAGGCATCAACCAGTAATATTTACACTAGAAGCGAACCCGGAGGAATATGAGAATAACCCCAAGCGCCGACTCAACAATAAAGCAGCCAAATGGGGTAAATTTGAAAGAAAACTCGATTCACTCCTACAGGGGACTGAGGACATACAAATAGTAAACCCAGCCCAAACGAATGAATCCCTAAAAACACTCGTAAATGCGATCCAGGCAGCCACAACTGCGAGCATCCTGGTACACAAACCTAGACAAAACACTAACATTGAAATACCGACCCACATTAAAGATCTAATACGCCAGCGCAACAGACACAAGCGCAACTGGGCCCGACACCACCGCGATGAAGACCGGATACGTAAAAACGAACTCAGGGTCGAAATCGAAACAGAAATAATGGAGTATAGGTCTCTGATCTGGAATAACAAACTGAGTACGTTTGACACAAACACCAGACCGGTGTGGAACTTAGCGAGATATTTCACGCGAGAACCACACGTGATCCCAACAATTAAGGGGCCTAACGGACCAGTATATGAAAACCAAGATAAAGCAGAGGTGATAGCCGACTCACTCGAAGAGGCCTTTAAGCCCAATGACGAACCGTCGGACCCCGCCTTCATTAGGCAAACAGAGGCCAAGGTAGCGGAATTCCTAACAAACGCACCTAAGCCCGAGGTTAAGAAGACTAATATCCACGAAATTAAGTGGATAATAGGTCACCTTAACCCGAAGAAGGCACCCGGCCCAGATGAGATTCAGAACATAATACTCAAAATGCTAACCCCGAAAGCCTTCGCACTACTCACTAAAATATACAACGCAATGTTCCAATTGCAGTATTCTCCAGAACAGTTTAAAAAGGCGAGAATCCTTGTATTTGTCAAACCAGGCAAGGACAAATCTAACCCTAATAACTACAGGCCCATCAGTCTCCTGGACGCCCTCAGCAAAATATTCGAGAAAATACTGCTGAAAAGGCTAATAGCACATATCAAGGAAAGAGGAATCATTCGACACGAGCAATTCCGTTTTAGGAACGGCCACTCCGCCCCGCAACTGCTTACCCGGGTCTTAGAACAAGCGACCATCGGACTAAACAAACGGAGGGACACAGGCACGGTATTCCTTGATATCCAGAAGGCATTCGATAAAGTCTGGCACGAAGGCCTATTAGCGAAATTAATAGACCTCGAATTCCACCCAGGGTACATAAGATTAATTAAATCATACCTGGAAGGCCGAGAGATCCAAGTAGACGTTCATAACACACTGTCAAGCACGCGACCGATCAGGGCGGGCGTAGCCCAAGGGTCACTAATAGGGCCAATCCTGTTCATTCTATTTACGAATGACATGCCGACAGCGGAACTCACTACCACGCACCTCTACGCGGATGACAATGCTATCACAGTACAACACTTTCAACTAGCATGCACCCGAAAGAGACTACAAGTAGCACTGCGAACCCTCGAGCCCTGGCTAACCAAATGGCGTATCAAGGTCAATGTAGACAAATGCCAAGCTGCAATGTTCACTAGGAAGAACAGACGCACACACAGGCCAGCCAATATAAAACCGCTCAAACTATTCAATCGAGATATAGCATGGCACGACAAGGTCAAATATCTAGGAGTAGTCCTAGATAGAAAACTAACCATGCTATATCACATTAAAGATATCCAGCGGAAAATAAACGCACGACTGTCACAGCTCAATCCGATACTGAATAAAAGATCCAGTATTAACAAGCGAGTAGCAATAAACATGTACAAGGCACTAATTAGGCCGATAATAACGTACGCAGCTCCCGCCTGGGGCTACACTGCTATGACAAACCTGGATAAGCTGGAACTAATACATAACAAATGCATTCGAGCAGCGGCTAGACTCCCGTATGACACACCAATACGCCACCTACGCGCAATTGCGAAAGTCAGCTCGATAAGGCAACACATACGAAAGCAAACACTCCGAATGTACAAGAAGTCATGGGGTAGTAAGGTCAACCCACTAGTCAGTGGAATAGGACGCTATGACGTCGACCTATACACCAAATAACCCACACCGAAACACATTCTGTTCAGGCACAGGGCTAGGAGGCCGGGGGCCCAAAACCGCCCTCGCTCTTAAACTGACATCAACTCACTACACCGCACCACTTAACACTATGCACACACACCACAACACCTGTATATATGTACATGCTTGTTTACTATCTACATCCTTGTCCTAGATTATGTTATCACTATGTTACAGATTTAGCCAAGCGAGGGAGGATTGAGAGAAGAAATACAATACGACGAAGGCAACACAGCCATGAAAGAGACGATCCAATCCAACCCCGCCCCCACCAGCGACAAAGGAGTGGACGAAAAACCCACCCCTGCTAATACCATCTACTTGTTGTACTTGTACTTGTTCTACAGGACACGAGAGCGGAAAAGCGGCCCGCACTCTACAGAAGAAAAGTAATAATGTATATACCGTATAATAGGATTTGTGTATATATTTACAGAGACAAGTGACACCAACACCGCAAAGAAGTGACGTCATCAGGCGAGAAAGAAGATGCCCCTTACAACAAGTAAGGCTTGGCACTACTCCCCTTCTCCTTAAAAGGAGACTTGGCACCAGGGACTGCTGGCTGCTGGACCAAGGGACTAACCTGTGGCCCAAAGCCCAGACGCCATCGGACCCGAGCCGCACCAGGCAGTGACAAGTAGGACTGATCCCCCATAATAATTGACAAAAGCTAGGTAAATGGTTATGATTGCATGACACATATTCCTAACTAACACAAACTCTGGGCTTTATCCAGCCCACATCCTTGCATGTGCTATCAAAAGATGTCAGGTTTTACATGTAGGCTCTTTCTTCTTTCTGCCTATGTGGTTTTTCCCTGACCCTTCAATACCATACTTCAACACCATATACCTAACACAATCTCGCCTGGTAACGTGTCTGACATGGAAACAGGCAGATACTCCTTGTATCACTTCCCACTCTACCCAGCTATCTCTTTTCTAGTTAGAAATTAATAGCATTTCGGAGGCCATGTCGATTGAGTCGAAGGTCACGGCGGGGAGCGGGCGACGGGGGGACCCCCGTAAAATAAATAAATAAATAAATAAATAAATAAATAAATATGCACATGATAATGAGTTATGAGGTTGTTTAGGGGTTGTGGACTGGGTAAAATTTTAAGAGCCCTTAATCATAACCTAGAAGAAGCACCAGAAGCGCGTTGGGTATTCTTTGCAAAACTTAACCCTCTTGTTTTCACTGTGATTTTGGTTATTCTTTGCGTAACAAGAAAGTTTTGTTGTTTCATTGTTTCAAAGATGGCTTCGGTACTGGTTCCCGAAATCCCGGCTCCAGGTTTTTCATTTGAAAACTGTCGAAGGTAATTGTAATTTTTCTGTTGTAAGTAACATACGCAGTTTATATATTTTCCACGCTTTAGAGTGATGCATAATATTGGGTGACGTATACTAGGTAATAGTCGTACATTTTTACTGTATGTAATTTGCGCTGTCATCTGTGTTTTGCAGGAATGCCTTTTTAGCCAAAAAAGGGTTTCCAGCTCCAAAGGCTACGAAGACTGGCACGACCATCGTTGGCATCGTTTTTAAGGATGGGGTTATTCTTGGTGCTGATACTAGAGCTACGGAAGATACTATTGTGTCCGATAAGAATTGTTCCAAGATTCATTACTTAGCACAAAATATGTACTGTTGTGGCGCAGGTACTGCTGCCGATACAGAAATGACTACTCAGATGATTGCTTCTCAACTTGAATTGCACCGCTTGAACACTGGTCGAATAGTTCCTGTAGCTACAGCCAACAGAATGTTGAAGCAGATGCTGTTTAGATATCAGGTGATTATAACATACATACATACATACATACATACATTATCATTATAGACTGTTATGCCTTTCAGCGTTCAGTCTGCAAGCCTCTGAGAATTTACTAAACGTCGCCACAATCCTCGATTTGCAACTAGTGTTGTGGCCTCATTTAGTTCTATACCGAATCCAACCATCGTCGTCTTGGTCTCCCTCTACTTCTCTTACCCTCCATAACAGAGTCCATTATTCTCCTAGGTAACCTATCCTCCTCCATTCGCCTCACATGACCCCACCACCGAAGCCGGTTTATGTGTACAGCTTCATCCATCATGTTCATTCCTAAATTAGCCTTTATCTCCTCATTCCAAGTACCCTCCTGCCATTGTTCCCACATGTTTGTACCAGCAATCGTTCTCACTACTTTCATGTCTGTTACTTCTAACTTATGAATAAGATATCCTGAGTCCAGCCAGCTTTCGCTCCCGTAAAGCAAAGTTGGTCTGAAAACAGACCGATGTAAAGAGAGTTTCGTCTGGGAGCTGACTTCCTTCTTACAGAATACTGCTGATCGCAACTGCGAGCTCACTGCATTAGCTTTACTACACCTTGATTCAATCTCACTTACTATATTACCATCCTGGGAGAACACACAACCTAAATACTTGAAATTATCTACCTGTTCTAGCTTTGTATCATCAATCTGACATTCGATTCTGTTGAATTTCTTACCTACTGACATCAATTTAGTCTTCGAGAGGCTAATTTTCATACCATACTCATTGCACCTATTTTCAAGTTCCAAGATATTAGACTGCAGGCTTTCGGCACAGTCTGCCATTAAGACTAAGTCGTCAGCATAGGCCAAACTGCTTACTACATTTCCACCTAACTGAATCCCTCCCTGCCATTTTATACCTTTCAGCAGATGATCTATGTAAACTACAAATAGCAAAGGTGAAAGATTACAGCCTTGTCTAACTCCTGTAAGTACCCTGAACCAAGAACTCATTCTACCATCAATTCTCACTGAAGCCCAATTGTCAACATAAATGCCTTTGATTGATTTTAATAATCTACCTTTAATTCCATAGTCCCCCAGTATGGCGAACATCTTTTCCCTCGGTACCCTGTCATATGCTTTCTCTAGATCTACGAAACATAAACACAACTGCCTATTCCTCTCGTAGCATTTTTCAATTACCTGTCGCATCCTGAAAATCTGATCCTGACAGCCTCTCTGTGGTCTGGAACCACACTGGTTTTCATCCATCTTCCTCTCATCGACTGATCGCACTCTCCATTCCAGGATGCCAGTGAATACTTTGCCTGGTGTACTAATCAATGAGATACCTCGATAGTTGTTGCAATCCTTCCTGTTCCCTTGCTTATAGATAGGTGCAATTACTGCTTTTGTCCAAACTGAAGGTACCTTACCAACACTCCACGCTAATTTTACTACTCTATGAAGCCATTTCATCCCTGCCATCCCACTGTACTTTACCATTTCAGGTCTAATTTCATCTATTCCTGCAGCCTTTTGACAATGGAGTTTATTTACTATCCTTTCCACTTCCTCAAGCATAATTTCACCAACATTCTTTTCCTTCTCCCTATGAGCTTGGCTTTTTGCAACACCACCATGATGATTTCCTTTTACATTGAGATGATGTTCAAAATATTCCCTCCACCTCTCCAGTGATTCCCTGGGATTTATTATGAGTTCACCTGAATTACTCAAAACACTGTTCATTTCCTTTTTCCCTCCCTTCCTAACCTTTATTACTGTCCAGAAAGGTTTCCCTGCTGCTTGACCTAGCCTTTCCAGGTTATTATCAAAATCTTCCCATAACTTCTTTTTGGATTCAACAACTATTTGTTTCGCTCTGTTTCATCTACGTACCAGTCCCTGTCTGCCTTGGCCCTTGTTTGGAGCCATTTCTGATAAGCCTTCTTTTTACGTTTACAGGCTGCTCTCACTTCATCATTCCACCAAGATGTTCGCCTTTTCCCATCTTTACACACAGTTGTTCCTAGGCATTCCCTTGCTGTTTCTATTACAGCATCCCTGTATGCCACCCATTCACTTTCTATATCCTGAAGCTGCTTACTATCTACTGTTCGAAACTTCTCACTAATCATATCCATGTACTGCTGTCTAATTTCCTCGTCCTGGAGACTTTCTACCCTTATTCGTTTGCAGACAGATTTCACTTTCTCTACCCTAGGCCTAGAGATACTTAGTTCACTACAGATCAGATAGTGGTCTGTATCATCGAAAAAACCGCGAAAAACTCGTACATTCCTAACAGATTTCCTGAATTCAAAGTCTGTTAAGATATAGTCTATTATGGATCTGGTACCCCTACCCTCCCATGTGTAGCGGTGAATAGCCTTATGCTTGAAGAATGTATTCGTAACAGCTAAACCCATACTAGCACAGAAGTCCAGCAAACGCTTCTCATTCCCATTAGCTTCCATATCTTCCCCACATTTACCAATCACCCTTTCGTATCCTTCAGTTCTATTCCCAACTCTCGCATTGAAATCGCCCATTAGTACTATTCTATCCTTGCTGTTGACCCTGACCACGATGTCACTCAGTGCTTCATAAAACTTGTCAACTTCATCCTCATCTGCACCCTCACATGGTGAATACACGGACACAATTCTTGTCCTAATTCCTCCCACTGACAAATCTACCCACATCATTCGCTCATTTACGTGCCTAACAGAAACTATGTTGCGTGCAGTGGTATTCCTGATAAAGAGCCCTACCCCAGACTCTGCCCTTCCCTTTCTAACGCCCGTCAAGTACACTTTATAATCTCCTATCTCTTCCTCATTATCTCCCCTTACCCGAATATCACTTACTCCTAGCACATCCAGATGCATCCTCTTTGCTGACTCAGCCAGTTCTACTTTCTTCCATAAGCCCCATTAATATTGATAGCTCCCCATTGAATTCCATTTCGTTCGCCAAGTTGTTTCCAAGGAGTCCCTCGCCTGTCAAATGGGAGTGGGTCTCCATTACTCCCATAGGTCCGAGGCTTGCTTAAAGTGTTCTGAGCTCGGTAAATTCATGAAGCAGGTTGCTGCCCTACTTGCACATAGTCCAAGTGAGGATCTCTCCTCTAACGGGTTATGGACCACCGGTGAATGATATAGTCCTAGCTGCCTGAGCACAAGGAGGGCCACGATTCAGAATATGTCCGAGATGCACACTCCCATTCCATAGCAACTGGTATCCCGACTCTCAGGACCACTTACTAGGCCACTCAGCCGTTGCCCATGGTTCACGAACTAGGACGTGACTACAGTAACCCACAAACATGAACCACAGGTGATTATAAAAATAAGAATTTTATTGCAGCTAATGGCCATATAAGAAGTAAATACAATATCTTTCCACTTATTGTCACCAAGTTTGTTTGCACTTTTGATAATTGTCGTGTCTATTATTCATTGGCAAGCTGGGTGATCGTTTGTTGCTTACGCTTGCACTGTAAGGCATGATATTTCTCGCAGTGTTGGTCACAGAGTCTGCACACGCAATCCAGGCCTGGTTCATGGTAATTCAAGGTCTGGCATACTTTATGGTGAAACCATTGGATGGCAAACCTCATAACTGTATACTGTAAGTTGTATCCTGTGCATGTCCATTCACGGTTGATCATGGCGTCTGTCCCATAGAAATCCATCCCAATATCTGCTCTTTTCTCTTTCAGTTCTTTGAAGAGTTCCCGATAACTTGTTGTGGATTGTAGCCGTAGGTGAAGTCTTACATCCTCCCCTAAAAACGTTTCCTTCGCCTATACATAGACTAAATGTCATAAAAGAAAGAAAAGTTCCACCTGATCAATACTTATTTATTATCACATGTATGATAGAATTCACATTTATATTAGGACTGGTTTCGACCTCCTACAAGGTCATCCTCAGCTGCATTAGAATCTTATGTTTGCATTTTTGTATTATGCCTCTTTCTTGAAAGCTTTATGACATACTCTGAAACTTAACAACATTATGTTGATTACACTTTTGCTAAGAGTTCTAATGTTACAACATAGCTAAGATTATAACATGTTAAATACTCTTATTACATAATATAATGACCCAATGTACACATATAATAAAATGAGTTCGTCTTTGTTTTCTAATGCGTAATGAGTATGTAGGAATAGTTTACCCACCCCTTGCGGGTGGGGGACGCACATGTAGAATACACCCGTGGTATCCCCTGCCTGTCGTAAGAGGCGACTAAAAGGGGCCCAAGGGGCTCTCAATTTGGGAGTGTGGATTAGCGACCACGGGGCTCTTAGCTGCGTCTTGGCATTGCTTCCACTTACTTGTGCCAGGCTCCTCACTTTCGTCTATCCTATCCGACCTCCCTTGGTCAACTCTTGTTCTTTTCCGACCCTGACGGTATTAGAGCATTCGAGGCCTAGGGAGTCTTTCATTTTCACGCCCGTCATGGCCCTTGCCTTTCTTCGTCCGTTACTTCATTTTTCGAAGTGACGGATCCCTTCTTTCTTCTTTGTTCTCTCTCTTTACCCCCTGTGGGTGGGGGACGCAGACTAATAATACACCCATGGTTTCCCCTGCCTTTCGTGAGAGGCGACTAAAAGGGGCGACCAAGGGAAGATTGAATTAGAACCATGAAACTACTGTTGATTCATACCATCATGCGGGGAACACCATGGGTTGCCTGTACTTGCGAGTAGTACCACTAAATTCGGTACGAAATACGTTTGTGATTAGTAGCAGTAAAAAGACTGGCCGTGTGGGTTTCCAGTACCCATGCGTCGTACCCATGTTAGCAACACCGTGGGTCTGGGCGTAGGCTGTGAGTTGTACCACTATATGAGCGGCACCGTGGGTCTGCATTGCCTGTGATTAGTACTCCCTATGTGAGGAACACCTCGGGGCCCGTGGGACCGGCACCCGTGACTAGTAACCCTAGGTAAGCAAACTCATCGGTTTGCGTTGGCTATGAGTGGCGCCATTGTGTGTGAAACACCATAGGTCTGCATTCCCTATACAAAGTACAATACTTCAGAGTAGTACCATCTTGTGTGGAACACCGTGAGTCTTCGCTACTTTTGATTAGTACCCCAACATGACAGACACCATGGTTCTACTTTACTCGCGACATGTACCAATCTGTGGGGCCTTAGTCGTGGATTTTGCTCCCCTATAGACATCAAGCATTATTGTGCTTTATGAGTGGTCCCTTGGTCAGTAATACTATTATTTACGATCTTTTTTTGAGTTTGATCCACTGTTTTTGTTTGTTTATTTTTTGTAGGGTTCATGTCCATCCATTCATTCTTCATGACATTTATTTTTTATTTTGGTCAGTGGATTAATTTGAACCTTTTGTTATTTCATTTCGTACCATTAGGGGCCGATGACCTCGATGTTAGGCCCCTTTAAACAACAAGCATCATCATCATCATCAATAGTTTACCATAGGCGTTTGCCTATTCAACAAAGTAATCAACATAATGTTGTTAAATTTCAGAGTATGTCATAAAGCTTTCAAGAAAGAGGCATAATACAAAAATGCAAATATAAGATTCTAATGCAGCTGAGGATGACCTTGTAGGAGGTCTAAACCGGTCCTAATATACATGTGAATTCTATCATACATGTGATAATAAATAAGTATTGATCAGATGGAACTTTTCTTTCTTTTATGATATTTGGTTGCTATCAATATGGAACAAAAATGAAATTTATAAATCAGGATATACATATACTAGTCAAGATGGAGTGTATTTCGAGATGTTTAGAACTCGCTTGAGGAACCTCGCTTTCAGACTTTTCAATTCTTGTAGTTGTTTCTTCGAGAGAAACTCCCATATTAACTCCATACCATATGTACTGGTACACAACCTGGTTACATCGCGCATTCCTACCTACAAAATGTCGCTACAGTATAAAATTTGTCACAAATGGAACATAATAATTGCTTTTACTTAAATAAAGTGAAAAATCTGCGGTAAATTAAGAAATACCATCGTTATTAGAGAAAAATGAATACATACCTACGGTCTGTGGACTCCTTTATGTCGTATTCCACTGCTGGTGCCGTCTTAATTTCCTCAGGTCCAGGGCTAGCACTGAGGAATGGGAGTACTATATCTGTGGATTCTCATTATCTTTGTCCATATGACTAGAGCGGCCAGTTCAAACAGCAAAATGGAGGTCAATAGAATTCACGATGTTATTTTGTTCTTCAGTGAGGCAAATGACCATGTTGTAGTGATGTGGCTGATATTCTACGGAAAAACAACTAAGGACACACTCAACAATTTGGTGCTGCACATTACAGAGAAATATCCTAAGTACCACAAAAATGATTTTTGTTGAAAGAAAAATAGGATGATCCCTGGACCAATAAATATTTTTTATTTTTGTTCGAACGTAAATAGCATGATCCCTGGACCAATAAATCAATAGTCCACAGAATTCTTCTTATGTACATTGACCATAGCTCTTTGTCGCCTATTAAATCCTACATATCGCGATACAATTCAGGAAATGTCATTGACAACTGAAGCAATGAAACGAAAGGAAAGAACTTCAGTGATCACAGACATCACACACGAGCGTAGCACCAAAAGTCCTTGTAAAGTAGTAACGTAGGTATACATAATATTCCCAAAAAATATAATATTTCTTAATTTACTGCAGATTTTAGACTCCAACTGTGTAAAAGCAATTATTATGTTCCATTTGTGACAAACTTTACAGTGAAATTTCGTAGATAGGAATGCGCGATGTAAGCCACAACCTTTATTACGAAAAGTCGCATGGCTGTCTCCAGAGACAGGCGTGGTAGCTGCTTGTTGTTGATGTTCCCAATTGCTACAGTTCTTCTTTCCCTCAGGTGTATCGAGAAAGACATTCCACTTACTTGGATTGTGATTCCGAGGTATTTGTAGGCGTTGCTATTCCTGAGGCTCTGTCCTTTGCACTGTATAAAGCCCTGTTTTGCTAATTTACCACCTTTTCTGAATATTACTAACTCAGTTTTGTTTATGTTTAGCGCCATCTCATTCTCATCCGCCCAGTCTGTGATGAGATCCATTGCAGTCTGCAATTCATCTCTCTTCTCTGAGGCCAATGCTATGTTATCGGCATATATTTATGTGTTTACACTCCGAGTGCATCTCTTGATCTTGGCTATCACATCATTAGGACGCAGTGGCACAGTGGGTCGTCCTGAAGCACTCCAATAGCTTGGCTGATCCATTTGGATGTGCAAAGGTTGTCATTTATTTGTACAAAATTTTCTGTTATTGAATTTAATGCTAGTCTTGTTAGCCATGTTCTGCCAATTAAAGCTTCCAGCTTCTTCAGCATCTTTGTCCTGTTTACTCTGTCAAAGGCCTTGGTATAGTCAATGAAAACTACATCTTCCCTCGTTCGGCAATTACTCGGTGGATGTCTTGAAGTAGATTTCCAGCTGCCAACAAAGTTGATCTGCCTGATCTAAAGCCATACTGTTCTTCCGGTAAAAGCAGATCTACTGCTTTGCCTATGCGTTGGGTCAGCAATCTTGTAAGCAATTTGAAACCTGCTTGTTCTAGTGCAATTCCTCTGTGGGACTCACGTCTATTCACCTCTCCTTTTCCTTTATAGAGCATCTTTATGGTTGACTTCCTCAAAGATGATGGAATCTTCCCTGTCTCTAGACATTTGTTCAGCAGCTCTGTCCATTCTAGCACTAGGTGTGGTGCTGAGGCTTTCAGATATTCATTAAAAATTCCACCCAGACCTGCAGCTCTATGGTTCTTTATGGTTATTACTCATGGCTATTTATTATTATAATTATTGTGTGCATTCATGACAATGGCTGTACACGGAGGCTCAAGTAAAATTCATGGTAAAGCTTCCATACCCAGCGTGCGAAAGTGAGGTTGGAGATCCAACATAGCGCGGCTCGGGCGACGTTGCGTAACACTCGGGAGGCTTGCCAACTTACGCATTCTTAGTGACAAGACCGTTAGGCTCGGAGGCTCTGCGGTGAGTGATGCTCTTTTCTTTTTCTTTCATGAGATTGCCGATAGGAGCGTCTATCAGCAATCTGCGAACTGTCACCAACTCTTATGACATTATACGATACTAGTAAATTACATTTTTTCTTGCCGTGCAAGCAGTATGCGCCGCGGCGATAGTTAAGAGCCTTTCGAAGGGAGTGTGGCCCCCAAAGGGGGCCACTGTTCTTATGACAGAGCTTGGTCTGGATTTGCAAAGATAGGTTACAGCTACATTCTTTTCTTGGCGTGCGAGATAACACCGTGTTTTTATTTTGCGCGGGTTGGTTATGGAAGTAGCAAGTTAGGAATTCTAGGAATGACGTCATGTCGGCGAATGAAATCTTCCATTAGGTTATAAAAGTGAATGTGTCGTTTTGGGCGGCCTAGGTGGGTCCCTAGCATTGGTAATTGTTACGGAGATATCCTTGGTAGTTAGAGGTGAAAGAAGGTGCGGGCTGGAATAGGTCTCAATTACAAAATTAAAATTAATTTAAAACTTTAACAAAGATTATATTTTCAAAACTTAACAGTGGTGACATAGAATTTGAAAACTTAACAAGTCAATAACAAGCCAAAATCAGGTACAAAGAAATTATAAGTGTTAGGGGATAATACAAGATCTGGGCTTCTAGCCCCACAATAACAATCCTTGAGCTATGAGCCCAACTTTACTAATGTACCCAGTTCACACAAAGGGGCAGAAAACCCCAATCATGCCAAGGAGCACTTGCTCCCAATTACCATGTTAAGCCTCCTAGAGGCACGTTTCACACACAAGAAAGAGCAGATGCGCTCTCAAAGTCTTCAAGCCTATTTAAGAGGCCATAAACTGACTTTACATTAACTGCCCTCAAGGCACACATACAGTGAAACAAGGGTATCTAATACCCAATCTACTGGGCCTTCGCAGGAAGGAAAACAAAACGGGTTAAGTAAATGGCCCAAAATACAAAATTGAATGGAGGCGATAACTTGCACTCCTACACCAAGTTTTTGTCTAAAACCTACGTGGCGCTAGGCCGATCATACAGGGGCTAATCCCAAGCTATGGAGGTGACACGTATGAGAAAACTTTACTACATTAAAGAAGAACGGTTATGAAAACGCAGTCACCTCCTATTCAAAATGAAGGGGAGTTCGAGAGGGTGAAGCACTCTCTATCCCCGCTTTACAGTACTTTATAGAATAGATTTTACATAGACAGAAGAGAATTTACATTTTAAAAAGGTAGGTTACATACTAAAAGTTTCGAACCCTCCCCGAGAGTTAAACTGCTGAGCTAGCAAGAATGAAGATGTTAACAGGCCATTACCTTGTAAAAAAACTGCTGCTTGAAGAAAGAGGCGCTTCCCGCCCCCTGCTACATATTCACACACTAAGAGAGATGTTACTGAAGTGGCACCGAGACAAGAAAATCAGCAGTTTATATACTCTTGTGGAACATTCGAGACCTTTCAGGAATGAGCAGACACACCCTTTCGCTTTTATTGGATAACGGCAAAAACTAATACACAAGACGAGGAAGAAACACCTTATTGGTGGAAAATTAATTACATAATTTCCTGAATGGTTACATTCAAAACGGGTGGAAAGGAAGGATTTATATTGCCAACCCACAAACCACAGAACAAAATTTAGTAAAAACAAAACTTAGGAATACAATATTTCTTCAAGAAAGTTCATTCCATTGCACCAGAGTGTGTTACCATAGTTTTGGGTAGAGACATCTGTTAGAGATTGTCCGCACCTCTTAATCGTTGAAAAACAAAAGGTAAATAAAAAACACTCAGTGACATCTTCTGAATAACCGTTGAATTAGTTCAGTAGTTAAAGTTCCAAGTTTCTCCAGTAGAGAAGTTTCAATTGGCGCAATATTTGAATTAGCGGCATGGAGGTGTACCGCCCGGTACAGTAATAAACACACAAACACATCTCTCTTCTACAAGCATTTTAAGGTATAATTCATGTATATCTCTTGGCGAAGTTGTGTGTTACAGACGATTGAATACACTAGATTTCTACCATCTGCTTTGTTTGAAATTCATGGTTCTCTTACTTTTAGCGAATACGGCAGCCCTGTACTTGCACACAATGCGAGCTCTGTCGGAGACCTTAGAAAGCTTGTCCGGTGAATAGGAATTCATCGCGAACATTGGCCGGCGAATAGGAACACAGCACATGGTCGCAATCAGCTCATTTACACAGTCTCAGTTTTAATTCTTCTATATAAGTAAGAATACTTTTTGGGGCAGGATGGAGGGTTTCTACAAGCATGAAGGAAGGATCTCTCCTTTCTGCTACTTAAGTTATCGTTGCATATCATTTTATATGATTTTTATCATCCCTAAGTCTGCACACTGGGTACGGAAGCAGCACCAAATTCATATATATTTCTTTGAGAAGTTGTGTGTTATAAACTGGAGTGCCTACACTAGGTTTGATCAATAGTTGACGCCTCATAGCCCAGTACTCGCTACATTCAGCTGCGCGGGGAACGACTGTCGTTTGTACACGCTCGTGGCCTTCTCGGGAGGATGCGGTGCTTAATGCTGCCAACCTCTCTACTTAGGATCTAATGAGCGAGTGGTGCTTCGATAGGTGGTGGTGGTGATTATAGTTACACCTTTGGTCTTGGACTGATTCTTGCTATGCAGACGGTTAGCATAGGACCTGGACAAGACCTGTGATATAGGGACAAGCAAAGGGCGTCTGGGGGCTTCAGGTTAGAAGCCGCGAAGCAGCCTTAAGCCTCTAGTTTCATGTGGAAACCCGATTGGTCTGGACTGGTTCTTGCCGTGCAGATGGTTAGGATAGGATCTGGATGAGACCTGCAATATAGGGCAAGGAAAGGGGTGCTTTTATTGTGCTGGTGTTGGTAATGGATTATGATTATCATAAATTGAGATGAGATCACGTGCCACTTTACGTTGGCCAATAGGAATCCAAGTAGCTACTTCAGCCATGGATGATGGCGGGTGCTGCTCTTTTTTAGGTTATAAAAGTAATGCACTTCTGCGGGCGGGTTGATGGTTTCCTAGACATTGCAATGAACACATCTCTCCTTTAAAAGGAATTCCAAGTAAGATTTGCATTATTTTCACTTCCTTATGTTATAAACTTTGGGCTGCAGAGTGTCAATTTAAAATCAATCAGTCACTACTGATTGCATTTAGGGCAGTCGCCCAGGCGGCAGACTACCTATCTGTTGTTTTCCTGGCCTTTTACACCCTAGGTTTGTACCGGCTTTTGAAATGTGGTGTTACAGAGGAATGCCAAAGGTGAGATGGATAGAGCGAATCACAAATGAAGAGGTACTGAATTGAATTGGTGAGAGGAGATTGATTTGGCTAAATTTACATAAAATCAGCTTCATGGTCCGTATCGCACTTCAATAGATTCACAATTAAGTCTTTATTTATTTTCCACCTAGTCGATACAATGATTGCTTAAGGCAATTTTTAATGGTCAAAAGTGGTACATGTTTCGTATATTATCAACATCTTCAGCCACATAACACTGTTTAGATGAAAAATATATAAAATTGACAAAGTAATGCTTTAGAGGAAGTGTCCTTAAAATTAACATAAGATTGACAAGATTAAAACAAACAAATAACTCAAGAGAAAATATATAAATTATTTCTACAATAGAAAGCAGTCGTCAAGGAAACACTTGTACAATATTCCATAGAGAAATTGTCCTAATAAATATTCTTTTCTTAATAATTCATTTCGATAATTACTTATAAATTGTATAATTTTTAATTTATAAATTGATCTTTTTTCATGAATTATTAAGAAAAGAATATTTATTAGGACAATTTCTCTATGGAATATTGTACAAGTGTTTCCTTGACGACTGCTTTCTATTGTAGAAATAATTTATATATTTTCTCTTGAGTTATTTGTTTGTTTTAATCTTGTCAATCTTATGTTAATTTTAAGGACACTTCCTCTAAAGCATTACTTTGTCAATTTTATATATTTTTCATCTAAACAGTGTTATGTAGCTGAAGATGTTGATAATATACGAAACATGTACCACTTTTGACCATTAAAAATTGCCTTAAGCAATCATTGTATCGACTAGGTGGAAAATAAATAAATACTTAATTGTGAATCTTTTGGCTAAATTTGACGAGAAGAGAGAATGATAGGACACATCTTAAGGCACCCAGGACTTGTTCAGTTGGTTTTTGAAGGAAGTGTAGGCGGTAAGAACATATAGGGTTAGATCAAGGTATGAATATGACAAGCAGATTAGTGCAGATGTAGGATGCGATAGTTACGTATAGAAATGAAAAGGTGAGCACAGGATAGGGTGGCATGGAAAGCTGCATCAAACCAGTTTGTGGGCTGATGACTCAAACAATAAAGTAGATTTGAAGTAATACAAATCTTATGTGGAATACCTTGTGTAGGAGAGATGTGTTTACTGCGACAGCCAGGGACCCACCTGCCAGCCCCCAGAAGTACATTTACTTTTATAACCTAAAATAATTTAGCACCATTCTTTATTGCTGACCACGAACCTGCTACGCAGGCGTAGCAGGGGGAGAGGTGATACTCCCACGTGGCGCGTCCCAGGTGGCGGATAGGGGGGTCCTAACCGGCTTGCCGGCAGACTTGAGGGAAATAAAATACCTCTCGCGGACCAAACACACACCCCCTGTGGGTGGGGGAGGCAGACGAAGAATTCACCCACGGTATCCCCTGCCTGTCGTAATAGGCGACTAAGGGATGATTGGATTAGAACCATGAAACTACTTGTGATTTGTACCACCACGCAGGGAACACCATGGGTCGCTATTACTTGCGCGTATTACTACGTTAGGTACCAAAAGGTTTGTGATTAGTAGCAATCAGGAGCACCGTGCGGTCAGGCTTTTACGGTACCTGTGATTAGTAGCACTATATGAGCGACACCAGAGTTCTGGCTTACCTATGATTAGTACCCACTGTATAAGGAACACTACGGGATAGTACGAGTCCCTGTGGTTAGTACACACGTGATGAAAACCATAGGTTTGCGTTGCCTGTAAATGGCGCCGCTCTGTGTGAAACCACATAGGTCTGTATTAACTGTGCGAATTTCATTACCTGTGAGTAGTACCATAATGTGTGGAATACCGTGAGTCTACGGTACTTTTGATTAGTACCGCACTACGTCAAATATCATGGTTCTATTTTCAAGCGATATGTACCATTATGAGAGGCCTATAACCTATATTTTGGACCCCTTTAGCTTGCAAGCATCATCGATTCAGTACTGAGCTCTAGAAGCAGTCCCTTGGTCAGTATTACTATTGTTCTCCATCAGTTTCTGAGACTGTGGCATTGCGGTTGGGCTCCACTGATTGTTTTAACTTCATATCCATCCGTTCATTTTTCGTTCTCACGCTTTGAATTCTGGTCAGTGGAGGATTTTGGATTTTTATTTTGTCATTTGTCGTCTCATTTCGTACCATCAGGGGCCAATGACCTAGATGTTAGGCCCCTTAAAACAACAAGCATCATCATCTTTATTGCTGAAACTCGCAGTTGCATTTCCATTACCTGAGAGAATCGGATATGATGCCATTCCCAGCAGTCGAGTTAAATGCATTTCATTACCAAACCAAGCACTATAAAATCAAAACTAATGGTGATGTCAATAGCTGGACCTAATGAATCCAAGACCAATGGCTTTGTCACCAGCCTGAATGATAATTTAATTCACCTTTTCGTCTTTTTCTAACGTAGTATACGCTGCTCCTCCTCTGCGAACCATGTGACTTTGCCGCGGTGGGGAGGCTTGCGTGTCCCAATGATGCAGATAGCCGAGCCGCAGGTGCAACCATATCGGATGGGTATCTGTTGAGAGACCAGACTAACGAATGGTTCATCGAAAGGGGGGTAGCAGCCTTTCGGTAGTTGGAAGGGCGGCAGTCTAGATGATTGACTGATATGGCCTTGTAATAATACGCAACATGGCTTAGCTGTGTTGATACTGCTACACGGCTGAAAGCAACGGGGAAACTACAGCCGTAACTACCTCCCGAGGACATGCAGCTCTCTCTGTATGAATGGTGTACTGATGATGGCTTCCTCCCGGGTAAAATATTCCGGAGGTAAACCAGTCCCCCATTCGGATCTCCGGGTGGGGACTACACGAGAGGGGGGGATCATCAGGAAGATGGATACTGACATTCTGCGAGTTGCAGCGTGGAATGTTAGAAGTTTGAATCGTTGTGGTAGGTTAGAGAATCTGAAAAGGGAGATGGATAGGGTAAAGTTAGATGTAGTTGGTATAAGTGAAATACATTGGCAGGAAGAATAAGATTTTTGGTCAGGCGACTACCGAATTATCAACACAAAATCAAACAGGGGAAATGCAGGGGTTGGTTTAATAATGAATAAGAAAATAGGGCAGCAGTTAAGCTACTACGACCAGCATAGTGAAAGAATTGTCGTCAAGATAGACACCAAACCAATGTCCACCACAATAGTGCAGGTCTATATGCCTACTAGTTCAGCGGATGATGAAGAAATCCAAATAATATACGAGGAGATAGAAGATTTAATACAATATGTAAAAGGTGACGAAAATCTAATTGTGATGGGAGACTGGAATGCAGTGGTAGGCCAAGGAAGAGAAGGTAGTACAGTAGGAGAATTTGGATTGGGACAAAGGAATGAAAGAGGAAGTCGGCTGGTTGAATTCTGCACTGATCATAATTTAATCCTGACCAATACTTGTTTCAAACACCACAAACGACGGCTGTATACGTGGACGAGACCTGGAGACACTGGAAGGTATCAAATAGACTTCATTATGATTAGGCAGAGATTCAGAAATCAGGTGTTGGATTGCAAAACTTTCCCAGGAGCAGACGTGGACTCTGACCACAACTTGTTGGTCATGAAATACCATCTGAAGTTGAAGAAATTGAAGAAAGGAAAGAATGCAAAAAGATGGGATCTAGACAAGTTGAAAGAAAAGAGTGTTAGGCTGATTCTCCACGAGCAGGTAAAACGCCGCTGTTCGCCCTCCTGACCGCCCAAACTTTTAGCCTATTCTACACGAGCGGTTGAATTGACGCCTGTAAACAGCGCCAAAAACGCCAGCGACACGCGCAGCCATTCTCCACCAGCGATAAACCTGCCATACTATAATGATGGACGTCGTGCAAATGGGTCTTGTTGTCGGAGCTGTTCAACTACAGTTATTAGCAATATTGAAAAAGAAACCTTGTAAGAAAAGACGTTGGTGGACTCCTCTGCGTTATCGAATCGGCTCACCACTGGACAATTTCATTTAAAGTTTTGCGAACACATGAGCTATCCGGAAATGTTTTTTCAATATTATAGAATGTCAATTGCTTCATTCGATGAGCTGTTTGAACTTATTAAGGAACATATTACTAAACTAATGAAATGCTAGTTTAGGGGAAGGCCTGAAAACTAATTCTCAAATATTTATATTATTAGTGGTCTTATCGATAAATATTACAAAACTCAAATTATATAGAATTAAATTTCCTATCATTTATGTCTCATACATGTTTACCGTATTGGCTATGATAACAGAGACATTCATGAATTTGTATTTTTGTTGCTTAGTCCATATCAACGCCGCACCACAGGAGAAAATGGGTTAACAGAATATAATGAAAATCGGTACATAGAGTCGGGGAATAAGAAACTACAGTCTAAGCTATAAACAATTTTATTCAACCTGGATGAAATTGCAGTTTAAGGAAAGGCTCCTAAAATTTATTTTAAATACCTACAATAAGTTATTGGTCCTATCGAAAAGTACTGCATAACAAAAGTTAGAGAGAATACAATTTCCGATCATTTATGTTTTATTGCCAACGGCCGTAGCCATGTTGAAACACGGGATCCCGTGAGATCTCCGAAGGTAAGCAACATTGGGCGTGATCAAAATTTGGATGAGTTGCCACGCGCTGTTAGTGGGGGGGGTAAGGGAATGGAGAAGCAGAAAGGAACTGGCCACCCTACCGCACGTAAACTCCGTCTGAGGCACACCTCTGCGGAGGTTCGGACCTGCCTTCGGGCAGAATACACCCTTACTTTTATGTTTTATTCAGCCTTACCTCACCGACTGCGATAAGAGTGGTATTTCAGAGTCGGAAGAAAACTAAATGTGAAGGCCTACTATATCGAAACCGCATAACATTCATCAACAATAATATTATATAGACCATTGTTTGTTATGATGTTCTTTGTCTCTTATGCTGCCACTCAACTCCGATAGATGGGATTACTGCTGCGTACAGAGTATAACAGCCTGACTGAATATTGGCGGGAAACAGCTGGGGAGTTAGAAAACGTTCTTCTTTAGCATTCCATTCCTCTGGTTCATACATTTCCTGATACTTCTAGTACGTAACACACCGGTTCATCGTAGTATTACCGGGTGAGTTGGCCGTGCGGTTAGGAGCGTGCAGCTGTGAGCATGCATCCGGGAGATAGTGGGTTCGAATCCCACTGTCGGCAGCCCTGAAGATGGTTTTCCGTGGTTTCCCATTTTCACACCAGGCAAATGCTGGGGCTGTACCTTATCTGAGGCCACGGCCGCTTCCTTCCCATTCCTAGGCCTTTCCTATCCCATCGTCGCCATAAGACCTATCTGTGTCGGTGCGACGTAAAGCAAAATAGCATCATAGTATTCCAGCTATTCGATCCCTACTCTGACGCGCTGTTTTGAATTAGCAATCTTCACATTTAAGGCAGAGGCTCACTTTGTAGAAGTAGTAATAATAGTAGTGGTAGTAGTAGTAGTAGGGCCTGGTCTAGAATTACAATTCAGGCCTACTCCAAATTATAGCACCACAATTCACTAAATAATTCAAAATTCAACCCTGAAAAGAGCCGTTCTTAAGAAAAGCTTCTTCCGCTTCACTTTTATTAAATCTATATTTATTTTATTCCAAATTAGCTGTGAAGAGGGGCTTTCACCTCTGGTTTTGAGGAAGAATTTGCCTCCAAGTCGGATAGTTTCTTCCCCCACCAGTGTATTGAGTTGAGATTTTGCGATTCATCGTGTATTCCTAGGAAACAGACTAGTAAAAGGGCATAGTTTTTGCCCTGGGACTCTCCACTATTCGACCCCTCCTTCCCACCGAAAAAAGATGAAGAGTGTTCACGGATCACGGCTGTCTGCGGGTTGGTCATTCCAGCTCTGAAAATTTGGATTGTTTGATCGGAAATGTATTACTGTTCGTTAAAATGCGTGGTTTTTCATTTGATCGAGTATTTCATATGAAAACATTGCTTTTAATCGTGTCATTCCTGCTGACATCATTGTAATGACCTATGTTCATTTCAGTTGGAAAAATGACTAAGACAGTCTTTCTGAGGATGTAAAAAGGCAGGTGTAGATTGAGTGTCTGCCATTATAATCTAAACTCCCCAACCTGATTGTGACCTATGGTAGGCAAGCGGGCCTGTCGTTACAATGAATATTCCCTAACCCAGTCTTCATATGAGAAAAGACGTTTGGTGACTTCCCCGTCGCGTTTCTAGGGTAACGTTAGGAGCTGTGGAATTTAATACAGTCTTGCTCACAACGTGTACGGTACCTAACCTAGAATTCTGTATACAATGTACAATTCCCAAGCGAAGCACGGGTACATCAGCTAGTAAAGAATATACTACATTTCAGGCAGTTCCTATCGCGCGACAGAGGCGGGTGAACTGCTCACTGCCGCCTCGTGGAGTATGATTTGCTGTTCTACCGCTAGCGGGAATTACGCCTCTGCTGGCGTTAGACCCGCCTGTCCGCTCATGGACGCGTCCACCCGCGGCGTGCAAACCGCCCGTGTAGACAACTCTACAGATACCCCATGGTTCTGTTCCGCAAGTGGGTTTGTAGCGGGCGAACAGCGGCGTTTTACCTGCTCGTGGAGAATCAGCCTTAGGGATTGTTTCAAGGAACATGTTGCACAAGGACTAAATGAAAAGGCTGAAGGAAACACTATAGAGGAAGAGTGGAGAGTCATGAAAAATGAAGTTAGTAGGGCTGCTGAAGGAATGTTAGGAAGGAAGAAAAGATCGACTAAGAATCAGTGGATAACTCAGGAGATACTAGACCTGATTGATGAACGACGAAAATACAAGAATGCTAGAAATGAAGAGGGCAGAAAAGAATACAGGCGTTCAAAGAATCAAGTGGATAGAAAGTGCAAGGTAGCTAAGGAAGAATGGCTGAAGGAGAAGTGCAAGGATGTCGAAGGCTGTATGGTCCTGGGAAAGGTAGATGCTGCATACAGGAAAATCAAGGAAACCTTTGGAGAAAGAAAATCTAGGTGTATGAATATTAAGAGCTCAGATGGAAAGCCACTTCTAGGGAAAGAAGACAAAGCAGAAAGATGGCAGGAGCATATCCAACAGTTGTATCAAATTAAAGATGTAGATAATTTGGTTCTGGAACATGAAGAGGCTGTTGATGCTGATGAAATGGGAGACCCAATTTTGAGGTCAGAGTTTGTCAGGGCTGTGAGTGACTTAAATGGGAACAAGGCACCTCGAATTGATGACATCCCCTCTGAATTACTGACTGCCTTAGGAGAAACCAGCATGGCAAGGTTATTTCATTTAGTTTGCAAGATGTATGAGACAGGAGAAGACCCATCCAATTTTCGGCAGAATATTGTTATAACTTAAAAAAATGAGTACAATTTTATTGTTCCACCTTCTCAATACTTAAAATCATTTAACGTTTGTTAAAACATTATAGGTACTAGTTTCGGTCCGTTTTTTGGACCATCATCAGCCTAGCCAAGAATACAAGCAAAGACATAATCTAAAATAAAATTATGTGGATGAAAAGGGGGGATGGGATGGTAATGGAATGACATATAAAAGTAAAAACCTTATACAATGTTACAATAAATGTGGCCAGTACAAATTAAAATTAACAGAAGTATAAAAGCATTGTGATGTCATTTAAAGTCACTTGATGACAAAGTCTTGGATTAACGGTTGAACTTAGGTTGCACACTTAAAATCGAGTGAAATCTTATGTGAATTCTTGTTTTTCTGGAAGGTTCTAGAAGCAAGTTCCACAGTGGCGCAGAGGGAATAATCCAAAATGACCAGTATAGAATTGACGAATTGAGAAGGCTGGACTCGTTTTGTATGTAGCATAAATAATTGCTATTTTTAAGGTAGTCTCAATTCAGTCGGAACCCATGAACCTGAAGAACAAAACGGAATTAACGCGAAGGATCTTATAGAAGAAAAACAAAGGGAAGGGGGCAAAATAACAGGTACTCACCTAGCGCTATTTGTGGACAAGCTGCAGCAGGAATGAGTGCAACAGACAGAGTGTGTGTCATGCAGAATAGATCAGCAGTGGAGAAGAGGGGGGGGGGGGGGGGGGGTAAGGATGACGTAAGTGTGGAAGGAGACGGGAAGGGAGGGAAGAGGGAATGGTTCAGGGCGGGTTGGGGGAGAGGGAATTTAATGGTATTTGTGGTGGTGGGGGACCTTTAATGGATTTAAAGAAAGGGTTATGAACAGCTTATTTAATTTTCCTATAGTGGGAGATGAAAAGATCAAATAAAATATTGGGTTTCTCGGTAGTTTCATTAAGGTTGTAGTTGGCATTAAAATATTGATCCCAAGAAAGCCGGTGCTGACACGTGTGAAAACTACCGCACCATTAGTTTAGTATCTCATGCCTGCAAAATTTTAACATCTATTATTTACAGAAGAATGGAAAAAGAAGTTGAAGCTGAGTTGGGAGAAGATCAATTTGGCTTCAGAAGAAATGTAGGAACACGTGAAGCAATCCTGACTTTACGTCTGATCTTTTTTTGCTAGGGGCTTTACGTCGCACCGACACAGATAGGTCTTATGGCGACGATGGGATGGGAAAGGCCTAGGAGTTGGAGGGAAGCGGCCGTGGCCTTAATTAAGGTACAGCCCCAGCATTTGCCTGGTGTGAAAATGGGAAACCACGGAAAACCATCTTCAGGGCTGCCGATAGTGGGATTCGAACCTACTATCTCCCGGATGCAAGCTCACAGCCGCGCGCCTCTACGCGCACGGCCAACTCGCCCGGTACGTCTGATCTTAGAGGATCGGATCAAGAAGGACAAGCCCACATACATGGAATTCATAGATCTAGAAAAGGCATTCGATAATGTTGATTGGACCAAGCTATTTCTGATTCTGAAGATGATAGGGATCAGATACCGAGAACGAAGAATTATCTACAATCTGTATAAAAATCAGTCTGCAGTGATAAGAATCAAGGGCTTTGAAAAAGAAGCAGCAATCCAGAAAGGAGTGAGGCAACGCTGCAGTCTGTCCCCTCTCCTTTTCAATGTTTACATAGAACAGGCAGTAAAGGAAATCAAAGAGAAATTTGGAAAGGGAATCGCAGTCCAAGGAGAGGAAATCAAAACCTTGATTTTTGCCGATGATATTGTTATTTTATCTGAGACTGCAGAAGATCTCGAAGTTGCTGATTGGTATGGATGAAGTCTTGGGTAAGGAATACCAGATGAAAATAAATAAGTCCAAAACAAAAGTAATGGAGTGCAGTCGAACGAAGGCAGGTGATGTAGGAAACATTAGATTAGGAAATGAAGTCTTAAAGGAAGTAGATGAATATTGTTACTTGGGTAGTAAAATAACTAACGATGGCAGAAGTCAGGAGGACATAAAATGCAGACTAGCACAAGCAAGGAAGAGCTTTCTTAAGAAAAGAAATTTGCTCACTTTAAACATTGATATCGGAATCAGAAAGATGTTTTTGAAGACTTTCGTGTGGAGCGTGGCATTGTATGGAAGTGAAACATGGATGATAACTAGCTCAGAAAGAAAGAGAATAGAAGCTTGTGAAATGTGGTGTTACAGAAGAATGTTGAAGGTGAGATGGATAGATCGAATCACGAATGAAGAGATACTGAATCGAATTGGGGAGAGGAGATCGATTTGGCTAAATTTGATGAGAAGAAGAGATAGAATGATAGGACACATATTAAGACACCCAGGATTTGTTCAGTTGGTTTTTGAAGGAATTGTAGGTGGTAAGAACGGTAGGGGTAGACCAAGGTATGAATATGACAAGCAGATTAGAGCAGATGTAGGATGCAATAGTTACGTAGAAATGAAAAGGTTAGCACAGGATAGGGTGGCATGGACAGCTGCATCAAACCAGTCTATGGACTGATGACTCACACATACGCTGCTATCACCCTACAGAATGCTAGAGGCCTAGCAGCTGCTTTGCAGTCCTAATCTGGAGGCTTTCTCCCCCAGACCCACTTTGCTTGATCACAGTCCAATGGTTTTGTCACTAAGCAATCCAGACCAACGCACAGTCACGTCAAATGTGAGAAGTCCGCAAGAAAGAAACAAAGAACAGTGCAATTGTGCCTAGATGTCTCCACTGCAAAAGTGGTGCAGTAACTGAATGTATGTCCAAAGATATATTGCCTTTTATATCCTAATATCACGAATCGTAGGATATTTTCCATACCACTGATGTTAATAGGTGCTGCCATTGACTGAAATTTGTTTAATATGACATTGCTGTTAGAATTCAGCACTGATAATTATCATGAACTGCAACTTGGTAAAAAAACTGCTAAATCATGGTGATAAAATTGACACTCGCATACTGCTTCACTTGACGTATGGACCTAACCTGTAAATGATCCAGTCTCTTTTCTTAGGCCCTACCCCTTTCTTTGCTTACCATATATGTTGAAAATAAACCAATAGTGATAAGTTTTCTAACTCGTCATGTTGTAAAGCAACAAATTGTGAAAATTTTAATGTACCTTGCCCTCCATTGGTAGCATTTCCAACAAAAGTTCGTCCCTAGCATCACACAGCAGCACCTCCTGGAGTAGTGTGAGCCGTTTTCACTGGGGAGGACATCTGTAAGTTTTACCTGTATTTGCATCAGGTAATTTGGCAAACTTCTTGGATGTTGGATGCCAGTTCAGTGTTATGGTAAATACTGTACAAAGGTTGTCATGTCATCTAACTCTGGAGATATCAAAATGATGTTTTTGTTGAATGATAGTATGTTACGGAGGGAGTAATTTGCCGTAAAGCTACTAATCTAGGCTATTCATAACAATTTCATAATTACTTACTTTCTTCAGCTTATCTCGGGTATTTCTGGGGTTGCTTGAGTTGCCCAGACACATTTTTGTTTTGGCTGGAGGTTTAAGGCCTGATGCCACATGATTTTTGAGATAAAAATCACAACCTAGGATTGAACGGGTTTTGAACGTCATCTTTCTGTGTAAGAAGCCAGCAGCTAAGCAAGTAACTGAGCTAATCATGCACCCTCCTATTATAACACTTGTATATGTGGAAAAATTAAAAAAATAACATTTTAAAAAATGGAATCATACATTATTGTTTTTTTCAACTGCATTTGAAAGTTGAAACATTTACTGTGAATTGTGTAATAAAAATGCCCAGGTAATGTGTAAATCTGATGGAGTCCGTTGTACTGTAGCATGGGGGCTAAGCTGCCATGGATTAGTCTTAGATGATCATGCAGTGTGTGTGTTGTTAGCAAATGGAAGCATACGTTACCTTCAACTGTTGTGGCTGATGAGCATATACTCGAGTTGTACTTTAGGCAGATGCGACGTAAAGGAACTTGAAAAAAAACTTTAGGCAGAATGGACATCTACCACAGAAAGGTAGGAGTTCTGTCCAGTGTATTGAATATGCCTTTTGACATTTACTGGTAACTGTAAAATAAAATCGTAGCATGATTACCTGCTTGCTGCTAAATGATCAGATTGCTTCCTTTTCTGATGAGTAACCTTGTCAAACCTGCGAGATGAGGTAAAGAACTTAGATTGTTCAGAAGTCATGGCACAGACTCAACAAATTAAAATAATTCACAAGTCAATAATTGATTAATTTTTAGTTGTGCTGTCTGAATTAGGGCTTTTGTAAAATCCTTTAATTCTTCAGTGTAAGTTGTAGGGTAACCCAGGGTAATTAGAACTTCACCATATAAATACCACATTTAGGGAAATAAAATACAAAATTGATAGGTAATTAGAAACTCTTGCATAAATTGACTAACACACTATAATGTGTGGGAATGCAGAAATATCATTAGTTACCTTTTGGTACTGATATGATTACTAGCTGATGTACCCGTGCTTCACTACAGGATTCTCAGAAAGACTAACTTTGTGGTTTGCCAAACTGAAGTCAACCTAGGTTATTACAAAAACGTCAGTAGAAATGCAGCGATTAAAAGCAGTGTTATCATATAAAATACTCAATCAAATGAAAAACCGCACATTTTCTCGCTGTTAAAGAACAGTACTATGGTTATGAACATTAAAATAAGAATAATAAATTACACCACCTTTCTAATACTTATCTTTCCTTATATGTAGGATATAAACACTACAACTGGTGTTGTAAGTTGGGACATGTTTTGCTTAACTGTCGTAAGCCTCTTGAGCCGAAATCTTAGCCTAAAGTTAGGTCAGGGCCCAGAACCTAGTGTCCTTAAAATATATGGTACCCTAAGATTCAACATTAACATTCTAGAAAATCAAATAGGCTTAAAACTAGTGTGAAAAACATATAACAATATTAGTTATGGCTAAGAGAAAAATTCACAATCGTGTTGACAAAGGTTAAAAACATAGAGTACGACATAGAGGGTAGATCATGGAAGACTACTGGCAAAAATGAGTGCTATTGGACTAGAAAAAAAGAGTGATTGAATGGGTGGTTATAATTCTGGAAAACAGAACTCAGAGAATTAGAATAGGCAAAGCTTTATCTGACCCTGTAATAATTAAGAGGGGAATTCCTCAAGGCAGTATTATTGGACCTTTGTTTTCTTATATATATCAATGATATGTGTAAAGAAGTGGAATCAAAGGCTGTTTGCAGGTGATGTTATTATGTACAGAGTAATAAGTTACAAGATTGCGAGCGGCTGCAAGGTGACCTCGATAGTGTTGTGAGATGGACGGTGGGCAATGGTATGATGATAAAAGGGGTTAAAAGTCAGGTTGTCATTTTCACAAATAGGAAAAGTCCTCTCAGTTTTAATTACTGCATTGATGGGGTGAAAGTTCCTTTTGGGGATCATTGTAAGTACCTAGGTGTTAATATAAGAAAAGACCTTCATTGGGGTAATCACATAAATATGATTGTTAATAAAGGGTACATACCGGTATCTCTGCACATGGTTATGAGGGTATTTAGGGGTTGTAGTAAGGATGTAAAGGAGAGGGCATGTTAGTCTCTGGTAAGACCGCAACTAGAGTATGGTTCCAGTGTGTGGGACCCTCAACAGGATTACTTGATCCAAGAACTGGTAAAAATCCAAAGAAAAGCAGCTTGATTTGTTCTGGGTGATTTCCAACAAAAGAGTAGCGTTACAAAAATGTTGCAAAGCTTGGGCTGGGAAGTCTTGGGAGAAAGGAGACGAGCTGCTCAATTAAGTGGTATGTTACATGTTATAATTCTCACATTTTGGTTCGTATTGAATTGTACAATAAAGTCAAAGAAATATTAATGTTTATTTATTCCACCTATTCAATACATAAAAAGTGATTTTAAATTATAGGGACATGTTTTGCCCTTTATTTAAGGGCATCTTCAGCCTTAATCTCAATCTGAAAGATAAAAAATCAGGATCCTGATTGTTCTTAATTGTGGTTGATTTTTAAAAAATAAATGTAGAAAATAGTTCAGATATTCTTAAAAATAAAGTCTTACAATCAAATAGACGTAATTTATACACTTTATTGAATGTCCTTGTCTAAAAATGTGGTAACAAGTTGCATATTGGTAGTTCTATAAGAACGCAAATTGCTACGTTGAATCTTGTAAAGCGGCGCCCTGTGTTGGTTGAGGGTGTTAGAGAAAAGTTTGGACCCTAAACAGTTCAAACGTCAGAATAATGATTAAGAATGTCGCTGATTACTCCAAGTGGAGTTTAAATACAATTTCAAGCTAGTAATGAGACGTTTCTGCTGCTCACTTAAATTATGCTGTAGGGGCAGTTCTATAAGAAGGCAAATTACTACGTTGAATCTTGTAAAGCGGCGCCTTGTGTTAGTTGAGGGCGTTAGAGATAAGTTTGGATCCTAAACAGTTCAAACGTCAGAATAATGATGAAGAATGTTGCTGATTACTCCAAGTGGAGTTTAAATACATTTTAAAGCTAGTAATGAGACGTTTCTGCCGCTCCCTCAAATTATGCTGTAGGGGCGAGGGAAATGCTGGATACTTTAAGTGGGGTTTATAATAACATATAAAGTGGTTAGATTGTTGTAAATCTCGTGTGAAGAGATAAATCTGTAGTCTTCTTCTAAAGTAAGGTCAGGGCCTAGAACCTAGTGTCCTTAAAATATATGGTACCCTAAGATTCAACATTTACATTCTAGAAAATCAAATAGGCTTAAAACTAGTGTGAAAAACATATAACAATATTAGTCATGGCTAAGAGAAAAATTCACAATCGTGTTGACAAAGGTTAAAAACATAGAGTACAACATAGAGGGTAGATTAGGGAAGACTACTGGCAAAAATGAGTGCTATTGGACTAGAAAAAAGAGTGACTGAATGGGTGGCTATAATTCTAGAAAATAGAACTCAGACTTTATTTTTAAGAATATCTTAACTATTTTCTACATCATCCTCACATTTTTTTATAATTTATTTTTAAAAACATCAACCACAATTAAGAACAATCAGGATCCTGATTTTTTATCTTTCAGATTGAGATTTAGGCTGAAGATGCCCTTAAATAAAGGGCAAAACATGTCCCTATAATTTAAAATCACTTTTTATGTATTGAATAGGTGGAATAAATAAACATTAATATTTCTTTGACTTTAAGTGGTATGTTCCAAGCTGTCAGTGGAGAGATGGCGTGGGAGGACATCAGTAGACAAATAAGTTTGAGTGGTGTCTTTAAAAAGTAGGAAAGATCACAATATGAAGATAAAGTTGGAATTCAAGAGGACAAATTGGGGCAAATATTCGTTTATAGGAAGAGGAGTTACGGATTGGAATAACTTACCAAGGGAGATGTTCAATAATTTTCCAATTTCTTTGCGATCATTCAAGAAAAGGCTAGGATAACAACAGATAGGGAATCTGCCATCTGGGCGACTGCCCTTAATGCAGATCAGTATTGATTGATTGATTGATTGATTGATTGATTGATTGATTGATTGATTGAGCTGGTAGTGAAGTAAATAAAATCCTATAGGATATCATTGCTATCAGTCAGTCAATAACAATGTTCATACATAAAAGTGATTATTATATTCATTGGAATGGAGAAGGTAATTAGAGTGGTTAACTAATTAAATCTCATTCTGTTAAGCAAAACATGTCCCAACTTACAACACCAGTTGTAATGTTTATATCCTAAATATAAGGAAAGATAAGTATTGGAAAGGTGGTGTAATTTATTATTCTTATTTTAATGTTCATAATGTGATGTCTAATACGGTCTACAATGAGATTTATCACTTGTAATACAATACTACGGTACTGGAATGACCAGGCCGCAGACAGCCATGAACACTCCTCTGCCATTATTCCGTTAAATATGCTCACTACTTATTCCAATCAGTGCCTCAGAGTAGGGATTAAATAGCTGGAATGCTGTGATGAGTCAGTGTGTTACGTACCAGTAGTATCAGAAAATTTATGAACCAGAGGAATGGCATGCTAAAGAAGAAAGTTACCTAACTCCCCAGTTACTTCCCGCCAATATTTAGGCAGGTTGTTACACTCAGTACGACCGAGCGAGTTGGCCATGTAGTTAGGGTTGCGCAGCATCCGGGAGATAGTGGAATCAAACCCCACTATCGGCAGCCCTGGAGATGGTATTCCGTGGTTTCTCATTTTCAACACCAGGCAAATACTGGGGGTTGTACCTTAATTAAGGGCAAGGCCGCTTCCTTCACACTCCTAGCCTTTTCCTATTCCATCGCCGCCATAAGACCTATCTGTGCGACGTAAAGCAAATTTAAAAAAAATACTCTGTATGCAGCGGTAATTATAACTATTGGAGATGAGTGGCAATAGAAGACACTGTGGCGGGAACTTTTTCATTACGGCGAAGCCATATTATTATTATTATTATCATCATCATCATCATCATCACAATTTACGAAAGATAAATAAGGGATCGTGGAAGCAACACAGTACAAGAGCTGGGCAATTCAGACGTAATCCGTGGATGGTACCAGTGGGGAAATAGCAATGTGTATACAGGGAGGAAGTTTACAAGGATGCTAGGAGAAAAATCAGAATTGACGTCATATAAACAACAATGAGTGTATTGAAAACGTAAAACACAAAGGGTAGAAAATGGCATGGCACCAAGAAAGTCAATGAGTAGAACATAGTTTACAAAAAGGGCACAATTTATTGATTACATCAGAACAGCATTTTCACAAAAACCACTACGAACAGAACAAGTGATTCCCAACCAACTGAACAAAATACGAAAGAGAATAGGAAGGGTAGGAAAGACCATAAAGTAGGGAAATGAATTAAAGGAGAGCAACACAAAATTACAAATCCGGGCATTCAGAAATAATAGACCTGTCTTAGAAAGTAGAATGCAATTTCCAAATATAGTTCCAAATACACTGAGTGTAAGATCAGTGCATATTTGCCCAGTAAGAAGAACTGAACAAAGTCCAGGGGCAGGCCATTTAAACAGCAGTAGGATACAGAGTAATTTGAAGCACCAGAAAGTATCGACACTCAGAAAGTTTGTAACCACTTAAATAAATAAAAAAAGTTATTTCAGAATAAAGGAGTTAATGTCCAGAATCGATACATAATCGAGTAAAACACTTGAAAGAAAGTAAAGCAGAGTTCAGAATACAGTACCTCATAGTCAGAAATTAAGTCCCATAGAGATGAGACAATATACATGAGCGTAGCATAAATATATTGCCCTCTCTCCAACAGCCGAAGAATGTCTCTCCGAGGCAGTTATGGTGTGCAGTTTATGTAGGGCGAGTTGGAGAGGGGAGGTACAGGGGAAGGCGTGTCACACGGCACTAGAAACGCCGAGAATATGCTTGAGGAGTGTAGAATCGTTGGCTCGATGACGTCATCCAAGTTGCAGGTGAGAAAACAACTGATAGGAGTTGCGTAGCAGTAGCCGAGTGTGGATGTCAAACATGATGAATGCGGCGAAGGTGAGTCGAAACCATTACAACACAAAGCACATCACAACAAACAATGATAAATGTAATGTTATTGTTGATCAGTTTTATGAGCTTTCTATGTTGTAGGCCTTTACATTTAGTTTTTTTTCTACTCTGTGATATTAGGGCGTCTTATAAAATTATTTACAACGTAGGCTGTAGTTCTTTATCCTCCAACTTTTTCGTATCGATTTTCATTAATTTCTGTTTACCCATTTTCTCATGATTCGGCGCTGATATGGACTTAGTAACGAAAATTCAAATTCATGAATATCTCTGTGATCATAGCCGGTACAGTAACAATGTATAAGACATAAATGATCAAAAATAACATAACTTCAATTATGTAGTATTTGTCGATACGACCACTAATAAGAAATGTTTGAGAATTAAATTTGAGGCCTTCCTCTAAACTACCATTTCACTCAGCATTAATACAATTATTTATGGCCTAGATTATAGCTACTTATTTCCCGACAGTTCGTACCGATTTTAATTAAGATACGGCCACTAATAACATAAATATTTCAGAATTAAATTTTTGTCCTTCCCCTAAACTACAAATTTTTTCAGCGTGAATACAATTATTTATAGCCTAGATTGTAGCGACTTACTCCCTGGCCCTATCTACCGATTTTCATTAAGATACGACCACTAATAACATAAATATTTGAGAATTAAAATTTAGGCCTTCCCCTAAACTATACCATTTCACTCAGCGTGAATACAATTATTTAAATTTAAGGTCATACCTGTAGCTATGTATGGGTTACAGTTAATCTGGGAATGCCTCACAAAAGCAAACTTGAAGGACATCGAAAACGTTAAGGCCATGTGTATGAAGAGAGTCCTCGGCGTCTCCAAATTTTCCCCATCCAGATTGATCTACGAGTTGTGCAGCGAAATGATGCTTTTGGAAGATCTTCGCCTACAGCTTGGACTGCCATCCACGCCAGCTTACGAAGTCTCTGAACACCAAGGGAAAAAGAAAGACATCTGGATTGACTTCTACAGCACAGACGCGATGATTACAGATGACTGAAAAGAGGCGAACTATGAGCTGAGGCACCTTGTGACAAGGTTCGCGATCCACAGCTTTCACTTCAAAGTCTGTTTCACGAATCAATTCCATGAGAAGACTGTAGTTGTTCCTTGTGTGGCAAGTTATGCGATCGATACCACGTGCAATTTTGTGAGAACCGGCATATGCCACTTAAGAAAATCTGCTCAGAAGAGAGTTAATACTGTGCAGACTGACAATTATCCAACTGAAATTGTAATTTGTAACATCTACTTATATACAGTATGTAAGTTTCGCTTTGGCCATTTGGTGCAATAAACGTATTATTAATACAATTATTTATGGCCTAGATTTTAGCGACTTATTTTCTGACTTTGTATACCGATTTTCATTAAGATACAACCACTAATAACAAATATTTGAGAATTAAATTTTAGGCCTTCCCCTAAACCACTATTTCAGTCAGCGTGGATAAAATTATTTATGGCCTAGATTGTAGCGACTTATTCCCCGACTTTGCATATCGATTTTCATTAAATCCTCTTCAGCCGTTTACTTGTGATTCGTATACATACATACAGACAGAAATTACGGAAAATTATAGTCTATAGATTGCAACATGTTAGCTGTGACAAATAGGGAAAATGTCTCAAATGGCATGGAGGCCTTCCTGACCGGGATAAGATGGAATGTTTCTCTGAGGTGTGAAAGCTATCTTCTTTCTTGGAAATACTGATGACACTAGAAAAAGAAATTGAAGAACATAGTTCTTATCTTCCACAAAATTGAATGAATTGTCTGAATTTCAACAGGCAATGATGATGTCAAAGAAACAATCATCTCTTTTCTTCTCTGGAATCTGGAGAGTTGGGATAAATGATTGTAATTTCTTCCTCTTCACTCTTGCTGCCTGTAGGCATAACACCAACTTTGACAGTTGCCAAGACGTGAATATTGTTCTCATATTTCTCTTCTTTTAGTTCTTTTTCTCCAAGCTGTCTGGTTCCAAAGCTAACTTGTTAGCATGTTGGTCTTTGGCTCAAAGGGTCCTGGTTTGATTTCTGGCCGGATCAGAGAATTTAAACCTCATAGGTTATCTCCTCTGGCTTGGGGATTGAGTGTTTGTGTAGTCTACAACATCAGATGCCACCTTTTGGTAGGGCCACATTCTGACAGACCAACACACAAGTTGGCCACTGGCGTCAACTTGAAAGACCTCCCCCAGTGTCTCCAGAGAGCATTATTATTATTATTATTATTATTATTATTATTATTATTGTTGTTATTGTTATTATTCTTGTTATGTGGTGGTGATGATGATGATGATGTACACACGTCCTGAACTTGCTCCTTTGTTGAACGAGTGTCTCAGACACCAGAGAGATTCACCTTCACTGCAGTTACCCGTGCAGTGGTACATTTCCACGTTGAGAGAAGACCAAGAATTCTTCAAGATATTCTGGTGTTAAGTCATTCAAGACAGTTGACTGTAAAACATAAGACTGCAATTTCCCTTAACAAGTGAGAGCCTTTGAAATTTACAGTACAGCACTGCATTTGACCTCAGATGATATTCGCCCTCAGAATTTTTATGTTGGTTGAGTATCTTCCTTAGAAATTTACTCTCTGTGTCATTTGCACCCTCTCTGTCTCGCCATGGGGAGTGAGGACCAAGCATTCAGCAGCATATAAGGCTTCACGGGTCTGCTGTGGTGTAGCGATGGTACGTGGCCTGTCAGGGGATCGATGTGGACTGATAAATGGGTTTGTAGAGGTGAAAAGCTGTTTCCATTGGTTTAGCTTCGTATTTCAGAGCTTCTTTCTCCTGTGCATTGAAGGAAGTTATATCTTTAAGATACTTAGAATGACTGCAGTATGTGATTTTTTTTCTACGTTTAGTATTGTGACATGCAGTGATATTATTATTTTCTCCAAGCTTTGGGAGGGCCAATGACCTGAGGTGTTAGGCCCCTTTAAACAACAAGCGTCAAGCTTTGGGACATTTGCATTCAGTAAATTATATATTTTAAGTAAAAATGTACTATGGTTCACACAGGCTTTATAACATTATATGGATATATGGAAGTAGAAATCGTGCATATTTTACATTAAATCCTGTTCAGAGGAGAGATGTGTTCAGTGTGATGTCCAGGGACCTGCCATTCCGCCCCCAGGCGTACATTTACTTTTATAACCTAATAAAGAGTAGCACATGCAATTCATTGCTAGAATAGCTATTAGCATTACCATTTACTGACACATAACTGGTTATGATGATATTCCCAGCAGTGATGAGAATTACATTTTGTTACCAACCCGCGCAGAATGAAAGCTACAAGTATATATAACCAGTAAATGAAACAGTGTAGAATAAAAAATAACATCATTTTTATATGGAACTTTCTTTAATGCAACAAATTTTGTTTTATTTTAAATTTCTTTTCCACTTAATTTGTTGAGAAAGGATGATTACCTAGTTTTACTCCCTCTTAAAACAAAAACCACCACCACCACTCCCTTCTACAGGCCTTTTCTCATGCCTGCATACTGTCTGCAGAGCAAGAAAAGGTCATTTAGTACCTGCAACCTGTCTTTGCTGCACCTAACAACGTACACCAATCTCCTTGTCCCTAGATTCTAAGTAGATAGGTTGGCAGCGTTGTCCGTGAGAAATAAACGACAGTCATACCGCATCTAGATGGTTGCGATGCAAGGCGTGAGCCACGGTACTAATGTTGCGTCAACCAAGGTAAACTTATTGGCCTGCCACATTTTAAATAAAACTCGATAAATTAATAGACTGAATTTTTCAATCTTGGTGTTATTTTGGACAACAAAACTTGGATCTAGTTAAAAATAATTATATAGCATAAGCATAACTAATTTCATTCATCACATGTGTCACAGTTACAAATGTTCGTAAAGGTGATGACTTTCAAAAGATGCTGCCGCTATTTTCTGAGCGGTCAATTAACTTTTCTCTTGGTACTACATTGACTCTCAAAGGCTGTGAGGTACTGAGTAGTTGATAGCGCTTGTGTGCCTCCAGCACTTCACACACAACATTGAAGAAATGACAGTCGTAAAAGTTACGAACATCTGTAGTGATTAGCGACACCTTTATGGAAATAAATATTTTTGTTTTCTCTGCAGTACCCTCCTTTAGCTTAATAATTTGTGTGTGCATTCCAGGGTTTCATTGGTGCAGCTTTGGTTTTGGGTGGTGTGGACACTAGAGGCCCTCACCTATACAGTATTTATCCTCATGGTTCTACTGACAAATTACCATTTGTTACAATGGGTTCTGGATCGTTGGCTGCCATGGCAGTGTTCGAGGCTGGATGGAAACCTAACATGAGTGTAAGTTTTGTGATATAGTGTTCTTCAATTTTTGCCTTCCTATTTAGATTCCATTGTCATGATGAAGACTGTATTAACTATGAGTTAGAAAGGACTAGCACTGTACAACTATAATAAAAGCTACATTTCTTTTTTTTTCATTTTTTGTTGGTGAATTATGTGAGTGGTGATGCCACAGAATTCTTTATCATCACCTGGGGGTTAATACCTACTTTGTTAGGTTCCTTGACCCAATTTTTTTTCAAATACTGTATTTACTTGCTTATTAGACCCTCTTTTCTCCCACTTCTACAGCCAAAAAATGTAAAGGGGGGTCCAGTATTGTACCAGTAAAAGAGCCCGACTTTAAGATTTATTTTCAACGCAAGCATGGAATAGTTCTCAGGGCTAAACTGGATGAATAATAGCTAGGGCTTGGTACAGGAGGCAGGGTCCTATCTACAAGAAAAATTTGAATCTGATTTGATAAGAGTTTATTCATATAATGCATGTTAAATTGCACATCACCTCATGGTAGATAGGGGTTGTCTTCCACATTGTCCTTTAAATGGCCCGGGTCTCCAGCTCACCAGGCCGCACCAGCTGGAACACGTTCCAGAAGATGCCCAAGTACTCCATCAAGATGCGGACGGACCATCCAGCTTGGCTGCACGGAATACGCCTCAAGTTCCCTATGCTCGTGATGACCTCCGCTGGTTCCTGACGATGTTGAGGGTAGTCACATTACCCAAGTTCAGTGAGGCTGATAGAATCAATGCAAACTCCGAAAATGTGCTCTTCGTCACTCGCAGAATAAATAAAAGTTCATGAAATCCTTGAGTAATGAGTTTTCTCACCACTAGTAACATCACAAGACAAAGTTCATAAAGACTTTCAAGAATCCACCTTTTAACACTCATGGAAGTGACAAGTCCGTGGTCATGGAGACTTTCAATAATGTTATAGTTCATCAATGAAAAAATTACAAGTCTTCAAGTAATCACTGCCAAACATCACAAGTCTATGCTCATGGAAACTTCGAATAAATTTAGAGTTCATCACTCGTGAATATTACAAGTCTTTGAATAATCACTGGCGAAAAGTTAAAGTCCAACACTGGTAAATATGACAAGTCTTTGAATAATCACTGGCGAAAAGTTAAAGTCCAACACTGGTAAATATTACAAGTCTTATTTATACAGACATAGAAAAATTCAGAGTTCCTCAACACTCGTGAATACTTAGAAAAATTCAGAGTTCCTCAACACACGTAAATATTGCAAGTCCCATTTATAAAGACTTAGAAAAATTCAGAGTTCCTCAGTGATACTATAACCACACGAAGATAGCTTCCGACGATAATGGCAGCGAGTAGGGCCACTTTGACTACTCGACTGTCACTGACTGACTGAGATATCAGGCTATATTGAGCCCTCCTTATATTTGGTTTGGGGACATTACGTCACATATGCCGTGAAGCTGGTTATCTCCTGAATCTCTCGACGGATTTTCTTGAAATTCAAGCATTGCGACATTTATGTAATTCCCTTTAAAATGACATGTTGATCAAGTCGCTACCCCAATTATTATACGAGTTTTAAATTTTTTCTCCATCGAATGTTTCGGAAGGTGTGACGCTGGAATCTGGAACATACGAGTTCAGGGTAGCTGCACGTGGCATGACAGGCGGGTGATCTAACTAGCCCCTGCGGCTACGTCACGCATACAGCTGTTCTCAGCTTGCTTGCTCGTCCTGCTGAATGTAAACAAACCAGGCTTACACGGAGTAATACGCGTGGTGATAAAATACGATTAACTCTCAAAAAAATATGCATGTACAGGTCGTAACCGGTACAGTATGTGATAACCTCAAATTTTGTGCAGTGAACACATTACTTCTAGGCTATAAAGAGCCATAAATTGTGCATGTTAACATTCTACACTATTCTTTAACAAACTTATGAATGTATTTGAGCTATACTGGCTATTTTTGTTGGAAGGTAGAATTTTTAAATAAACACGACTTTTAGGCCTACATACAAAGTAAATATAATCAGTTTTAGTTTCATACCACGTCATTCGTTTCATCTCATTAATTCCTCTGATGAGGTTGACGTCAGGAAGGGCATGCGGTCGTCAAAACTCGCTGCAAATATTCTTCTCACTTTATACTCAACCCTGTAGAGAAAAGGGACATACTGTAGTATGCAATATTGATACAAAATAATTTAATGGCCAATCATTTGTCTCTTGTCAGTTGAGCAGTAGGCCTACCACACAGTAAACCTGATCACTGCTTTCATTTGAATTATTGTCTTGCACCGCCAACTTCCCTGCTACCGGCGTGTTGTCATGCCAAGTGACGTCATCTTTACTGCCGTCTCGTCAGCCGTGCACTGCATGCGAGAGAATTCGAGATCCTGTCTCTTTGAACCTTTTAAAAATAGTTTCATTCCTGACTATAGAGTCCAAACAGTGCGAATCTATTTCCAAATGGTTTCTGGAGATGGTCTCTGATATTTCCAGTTGCATACATGCCAAATATGTACGGATTTTGAGTGTGTTTCATGGTTGTACAGATGAACGTTATTGTACGGATTTTGAATATCTGCGCTTGTTTTCGCTTTCTGCGGTTAAATCGGATTTGTTTTACCTTCGATAGTAGTTGGTAATACGAGATGCAGTGTTTGAAATTCGGCTGGTAAATGTATCGATACACATTATTGATTATCACCGTGCTTTTGTCACCTGTTCGACCTCGACTGCTACTTCATTCACTGAGATGTTCCCAAACAAGTAGCATGCTGTGATTTTGAAGGAAAGAAGTCAGTGAAAAGTAGTGGGCTGTGAATTTATATATAACAACTTTAGTAACTGCGTTGTGCTTTGTAGCAGCTGAAAGTCTTTGTTTGTGTGTGGTTGTGAGTAACATTGGCGGTAGTTCTGAGACTTCTGGAATTGTGTGCCGAATTCGTAAGCGAATTAGTATTTTTAGTGATGTTCGTAATGAGTTCAACTAAGAAATCTTTTTAGGGAGGCACATTCTGCTGAATTTCCTCGTTTTATACGATCACGGGAAGGCAAAACATTCGCATTCTTTTCCATGTGCTCGTATGATATAAACATTTCTCACGGAGGAAGAACAGAATTAGTAAATCATATTACATCTGTTAAACATGTCTCCAGTACAAAATTTAAGGATGGAAGTCAGAAAATTAATTTGTTTTTTTTACCTCTTCTGGATCTGACCTTGATATAGTAAGAGCAGAATGCTTGTTCACTTCATTTTTAATTGAACATAATATCCTGTTAGCTGGTGCTCTGTTTAGGAAAATGTTTCCAGGTTCAGAAATTGCAAAAAAAATATGGCTGTGGTCGTACGAAAACCACCCACAGTTTGAAAGAAATGGCTATGGATTCAAGAAGTGAACTCGTTGGTTACATGCAACGTGAACCATTTTCTTTAACTGCCGATGGGAGCAATAATAGTAATGCTAAGCTTTACCTTAATGTCGTTGCCTGTTTTATGGCAAAGCAGGAAAAGATAGCTCAGTGTTTTCTGTCCCAGCCTTAGTGGGTGATTCAATGGGACGTAATATCGGTAATTTCACAGTGAGAGTGTTACACAATACCAATTCGAAATTGTGTAGTGTTCTGTTCCGACAGTGCTCCAGTCATGATTGGAAATAAGAATGGAGTTGCTGCTATTTTAAGGGAAGCGCAGTCATCTGTCTTCATACTGGGTTCTTCATGTCATTTGATTAACTTGGCTGCTGAGAAAGGTGCAAGCAGTTGGTCTTTTAAAGTTGATGAACTGTTAGTCGACATCTTCTATTATTTAGAAAAGAGTTGTAAGAGGAAGAAACGCCTTAAGAAATTTCAAGAGTTTCACAACAAGGAAACGAAGTACTGTGTCTTCCTGTATGCTGTCATTCCTTTATTTGAGAATATCAGTTCTACACTTCAGAGTACTTCCCCTCACATTCATAACCTACTAGAATTGATGTTGAACCTGTTAAAGCAGCTGCTTTCCAGATTTGTTAAACCAAAAGTGATCAAAAATTCCTTTTATTAAAAGTTCCATATTGAGAATCAGAGAGACAATGATGAGCTAGTCATTGGCATTGAGACAATGAACTTGGTGAAGAAACTTAATGATAGAGATATATCAACTTTTTTTTTAAAATCTGCCAGGGGTTACTTCTGCACAGCATGTGATTATATTGTTAACAAGTTCCCTCTCAGTGATGAAGTTCTGAAACATGCAAAGGTTACAGATGTTTCAAAAATTGAAGATGCCCAGTTTTCTTCTGTACAATTCTATATAGAAAGATTTCCATCATTACTGCCGAGGTAGAACAGTGAGTTGGTTGAGGACGCCATGAATGTGCTTCAGAACCAATTTGTAGCTCTTCAGATTGATGACTGTGCTACTGTTGAGAGTGAGAATCTGACAGATGACACCAAATAGGCTTGCTTGATGAACATTCGTGGAGCTGATGGTGTTCTGAGTATGATAGGATATCCAGGTTAATGCTTTCTGTTCTGACTCTACCGCACAGCAGTGCTGAGTGTAAAAGTGTGTTCAGCTTGGTGAAAAAGAACCAAAATCAGTTTAGGTCCTCAATGTGAAATTAAATTCTGGATTCTATTTCTGTTTTGAAAACCAGACATACTGGTCCATGTTACTCGAGTAGTTGTCCACCAGAATTTCTGAAGAAAGCAAAGAAAGCAACTCATCTCCATCTGTCCTCTCCACCTGTGATGGGTGGCCTACATACTGTGAACTTGACAGAATTTTGTAAATAAGTGTGCATGTTTAGTTTAATTTTGACGGTGACATTCATATTGTGAGCCGCAAGTTTTAAAGTGCAGAAAAACGCTGTTTGTGTACTGTGTGAACTGTTCCCAGTGTCAAGTGAAAACAGATGAGCACTCATCAAGATCATTGTGTAAGTATTTAATTTCAGGAGTGATCATAACATGTATTTGACTTGGTATTAGTATTGTTTGTATTCTCCCCCCTTGCCATCCATTTTCACTATGTCTCAAGACTTTGTGACGCATGCACGTGTTGTTAAAATTTCTCCGTTTTAGGATCTTCTGGATTTCTCTTTTTGAAAATTGGCAGGTGTGCAGTTGGTGTATGTGTAGCAGAAGCCACTCCTTCCTAATTAAGCCGTGCTGTAGAAAGCGTGCCAAACTACCAGCTGATAACTAGCATATGTTACGAGTTGTACTTCCGAATGTAATACATAGTGACTGGAAGCATTCTTTTGATAACTGCAGTTGTTGAAAGCCAGACCATTATTTTTAAGTATATTTCATGCTTGTTCTCTACATTTATCGCATCATTATTTACCTAAACAGATGTAAATGAGATAAGAGAGATCGCATTGGTTAGGTTGGGTATGCTATGAAGTGCCCAGATAGTGCCAAAAGTTCCGCAACGGAAAGAATAAAAATAAATAACAACAAGGGTTGCTGCATATATGGATTTTTACAGGTGTGGTGGTAATGTGTTTTATTATCATAATGTTTAATTTTGTACATTCGTTGTCTCCATTTTGTTATTAACGAATACCCTAGTAGGTTTTATTTGGCGTCTCCAAAAATCATAGATTAGTTTTTGTCACGTTTTATACTTCTTTCCAAAAATGACCTATATTGGCCCGAGTTAAGAGATATTAAACTATCACTTTGTTAATGATCTGGCCTGCTATACAGGGTGGGTGGGAAGTAGCTCCCTAGTTTTAAATGTCCTTAAGTTTTTTGTTAACAAATATTTTCATCAAGGGTTATGAATTTCATGTTGTTGGTCCGTACTGAACTGAGAATAACATATGAATAGTAACACAGTAAGGTTTCCACCTATTCAGTACTAATATGTATTTACAATGTTATAAATTACATGGAACTAGTTTCGACCCGCCTAGGGGTCATCATCAGCCATATTAAAGCATACATAAGTATTTTGTCGAATCCTAAAAACGTTATTTTTAACTGTAATAATCGTATGGATTTTATAATTTATAAAGTGAAGTTTGGTAATGAGATGAGAAATGTTAGTATGGTACAGGTGAGTAGTTTATAAATATATATTTACAAACAAGTTTGGAACAAAGTACTAGTGGGGTGCTTAGAGTTGTAAAATATAACCTCGTGGATGTCAGTAGTCCTCGAACTAAAGAAACAATGTAAAATAACACATATAAACATATATACAAGTATGTACAAAGTCTGGAGAGTAAAGAGCACCCCACTAGTACTTTATTATTTACTACTCACCTGTACCATACTAACATTTCTCATCTCATTACCAAACTTCACTTTATAAATTATAAAATCCATACGATTATTACAGTTAAAAATAGCATGTTTTTAGGATTCGACAAAATACTTATGTATGCTTTAATATGGCTGATGATGACCCCTAGGCGGGTCGAAACTAGTTCCATGTAATTTATAACATTGTAAATAAATATTTTTACACGGAACAAGTTGTGTTCGGTTCCCAGGACCATGAGAATGTGTGTACCACACTAAAATTCCACATATGCCCCTGCGTTGTCGACCAAACGACTTAAACGTACAGGAATGTCATGTTTTTGAACAGATCCGGCCAATCGTCCCCAATGATAACTCCTGAACATAATGGGGCTTCCATGGTCTCCAGACACGGTCCTTCTTTAACACAACACGCACCATATGCTTGCTAATTCCACTCTCACGAGCTGCCTGGCGTGTTAATTTACCAGGACTGCGAGTGAATAACTTGCTCACTGTCGGTACATTTTCTGGCGATCACTACCGAAGATCGTCCTCTTCTTGCTTTATCCACAACTGACCCAGTTGTCATTAGCTTAGTGTGACAATTCCTAATGGTTTTAGCATCAAGTGTGGCATGAGGACCATGAACACCCCGCCACCATCGCTGAGCAAGGGCTACAGATCGCTACACTTCAAACCGCGAAGCAACCTGGGCACGCTCTTTTAAAGTCAACCTTCCTGCCATCTCGTTCACTGGAAGAAGATGCTACTGCAGGTCAGGGTATTCTCAGGGATACCGTAACAAAACAAAACAACTTTCATTAATATATCTCAACAATTATAAAACTTATGGGCATTTAAAATTAGGGAGCTACTTCCCACCCACCCTGTATTAATACCAACAACCATGAATATTTCTCAACTAAAGTAAACTCGTTTCCTCATCCCGAGGTGGTGCAGCTCATTTTTAGACACGCCCCCAGTGAAGGGGAGGTACATGTACCATTTTTACCGCGTATCAACCTTCCTGCCATTCGTAAATCCCTGGCGATACGGTACTCCCGAGAATGGTAGCTAATTGTGCTAACCATTACGCTGGCAGACATTCCTAACTACAAAACGCAGACATGTAGCATGACTGATGCATGCTTGCAGTGTGCGAGTCGGACACAAAATTATTCACGTATTTGTGCGATGTCATCAGAGTTGCAGTAGGCCTACGCTATAGAGGCGGACATTTCTTATATACAAAACACAGATGTACTGCATGACTTCAACGTGTGCTTTCATTGCATGGGTCATACGGACGAAACTATTCACAAATTTGTGCTATGTCATCAAAGCTGCAATAAGACTAATACCCGCTTTGAAGCAGAATCGTTGTTCTTTATTGTCAAATTACTTTGGAGGGTCGTGTATGCAGAATTTTTTCTTCATTTTCTTTGTCTTGAAAAGCCGGAGGGGGGTGGGGGGGGTCTAATATGCGACAGGATCTAATACGAGTAAATGCGGTAACATATAGTTGAAGCCCCTTTCTTCAGTTTTGCAGATTTGATAAATATCACCAAAATGCACATTTTTATAAATACCTCATTCTTGGCAAAGATTATAATTTTGTCACCTCAATACAACTAGACAACTTAACAATAGCTATTATTGCAGGAAATCTGTTTGGAAATTTCTTAGAACTTTAATCCTTCACTGCATACAATGCTTTGAAACAATTCTGAAGTGATGTGCTTATGTAGTTTGAAAAGGTCAGTACTTTGAGGTTTGTTCAAATTTTCCTTTCAAAATTGTTTTCTTTTTACTAAAAAAAGAGACATCTACTTGTTGCACTGATCCAGATGGCGAGTTAAGTCAACTGCTAACTACCATAAGCATATTTATTTACAAATAATTATATAATCTTCATAAATATACAAGAATTGTTTCAGTCATTCACTATAATGCCGAATCTTCAGAAATATCCAAGAAATATTTTAATCATTCACTTTTTCACCTGTAAACATCTTTACCATAAAACTATTGTCATTGTCAGAACTCACTCACTTGCATCTTCAAATGATGATGCAAAACCTTTTGGATCTCCTTGGTGTGGTAGATTTTCGGTATCCTGGTCCTATTGCCAGAGGCACTGATCTGAACAGGGTCATCAGATCATTGTATCTATAATTTGGCATAGGCAGGATTGATGTGTACAAAGTTTTGGCATCAGACTGTGAGATATTGTGTATTTTTCTTGTTTTCTGTTTACAGTCCAGAGCTCTAAACTCCGCGCCAAAGCGTTCTTTAAATTGCATAACAAATGGATCCTGTTTTGTGAAGTTTAGTCAGCACTTTCTCTGCAACCCGACTGGATTTCCGTTCGCATCTTCATTCCTAATACTGGGCGAGTGTGCCGTGCGGTTAGGGGCGCGTGGCTGTGAGCTTGCATCTGGGAAATAGTGGGTTCGAATCCCACTGTCGGCAGCCCTGAAGATGGTTTTCCGTGGTTTCCCATTTTCACACCACGCAAATGCTGGGGCTGTACCTTAATTAAGGCCATGGCTGCTTCCTTCCAACTCCTAGGCCTTTCCTATCCCATCCTTGCCATAAGACCTATCTGTGTTGGTGCGACGTAAATCCACTAGTAAAAAAAAAGCATTCCTAATAGTAGTCATGTGGCGATTCAGATCATACTTCCAGTTGATAAACCTTCTCATGGGTTACTTCATGAACAACAAAAGATTCGTCAAGCTTCGTTCTTGCGCTTCTGGCAAAAGTCTTCCAATCAGTAGGCCAGTTCACTTTTCCGGCTGTTTATTGCTGTGTATTGATGGCCGAACGCATTGAGTCGTATTCTATTTCCCTATGACCAACAAGTATCAATTTTAAATCAATAGTTCCTAGACTAGGTATTTCCTGAGCAGCAGTCAAGCTCATTGCAGCAACAAATTTGTTTAGATTCTGTCCACAACAATCAGTGAAACAGGAAATGTGATTCACCATTGCAGGAAGAGATTTGAAATAGTGGTACAGACAGCCTGCTACCTCACAGCTTCCTTTTTATCTCTCCACTTCTGACCACATGAAATAACTTCCCTGTTTTCATTTTATGCCATACATTGTAACTTTAAAAGTTTTCAGTAATTGCTTATAAAACAAAACATTGTTGATAGGGTCAGCTGGAGCCAACAAACTTGCTGGAGATCAAAGTTACAGCTTACAAAAGTCCCTTCTCTTATATGCTCGCTCCTTATCTTGTTTCTTCTCTCCTTTTCCTAAAAGGTGAGGATCATAATCAGCTGTAATTTCATTTATATTGATCCCAGGGGTACTCTAGGCCATGCCTTGACGACACTTGTTTTTTGGTATGATGAAAACTGAGATTGTACTCCTCTATAAATATCTTCCTGTAAACATAGGCATTAGCCACTTCAAGACCATTTTCTGTGTGCACTAATGTGTATAGGGTATACATTAGTATGATATTAAGCGACAGACTTAGGAACTATAATCTATCAGCTTCATTGTCCGTATTGATGAATTAAGAATGCAAGTATGAAGAATGAGATTTCCACCTAATCAATACTTTATTACAAATGTTTGAAGTTATCTACATTGAAACAGTACCGGTTTCGACCTGTAAAAAGGTCATCATCAGCTGTTGGTGAACCTGCTTAATAGCGATAGTACGTAAAACATTACTAAAACTAATTTAACAAGAATGCCTTATTCTAATATAATATTACTTAAGATATATACATATGGTACAATATGGGGCTTAGACTCATTGGAGTTCCATTCAAAAACCTGTGCTGTTGCCAACATTATGTCAAAAAATATACATATGGTGCAATGGTGCAACTTTCTTTCTGTCTTAGAGCGACAGTAGTGTGATTTAACAACTGTATGAAAGATCCATGTAGAGACAGCTACGGAAGGAAGTCTTAAAAAATTTTACAGATGCAGAAATACTGAACATTTGTCTCTCAGGACACTTAAGAACCAACTGAACCTACACAAGAAAAGAAACATGTTAGCATATTGTCTACTTTAAAATATGTAATACAATGGTCACTATCCAGTTTAACAAACATTACAAGAAATTAAAAAGATAATATTGAATGTTTCCACTTAGTGTATAACTACGGTAATTGAGTCAGAAAAATACTGTAAGACCTACCAGTATGAAATTGTAAATTCTGAAGAGCAGTTTCAACCATTTTCATCTCTCTGGAACCCATAACTAACAAACACTCTAAGAAAGCTACAAAATCATATAGACATCTGATTTGTTTACACTTTACCGAGCTCGATAGCTGCAGTCGCTTAAGTGCGGCCAGTATCCAGTATTCGGGAGATAGTAGGTTCGAACCCCACTGTCAGCAGCCCTGAAAATGGTTTTCCGTGGTTTCCCATTTTCACACCTGGCAAATGCTGGAGCTGTACCTTAATTAAGGCCACGGCCGCTTCCTTCCCACTCCTAGCCCTTCCCTGTCCCATCGTCGCCATAAGACCTATCTGTGTCGGTGCGACATAAAGCAACTATCAAAAAAAAAAAAAATGTTTACACTTTAAAGCATGAACTGGACATTCATGTAAAGAATGGGCAAAAACAATATTTGTCAACAATTGATAACATTGAACACAATAAAATTGGCACGCAGATTACATAGATATCTCATCATTGTAAGCTAGTTAAGTATTACAACTAGGTAACTCAAGATATCTACTTCTAACATTAAAGTTATTTCATCATTGGAAGTTTGTTTAGCGGCACAACTGGGCAACTCAAGATACTCATTTGTGGTATAAAAATACAGTAAAACCTCATTAAGATGTTTCTGCAGGGGACAGCAAGAAAACAGTGTTAAGCGAGAAAACGTACTGCTGAATATACAAATAAAAACTATCCAACAGGGATATGGAAATACTAAATACAATTTTTTCGACATTTTACACATTGTGTATCTGCGGGTACAGTGTAAACTAAATCTACCATTTCTAAAGATGAGAGGAAAGTATTAAAAGGTGTGAAAAAACATGAGAGAACGAATATGAAAACCTTTTTCGCTGGGGTTTACAAAAAAAACCTCCAGACAACAAAATGAAAACATGTGCACAGGGGCCAATAAAAGTATCAAAGTTTTTATTTCGAGCAGTGGGTGATTATTAAACATTATTTTCTGGTCATGCTCTTATAAACAGACAATGAATTGGAGGTTACATTCATATGCAACTGAAAGGAATGACTTTGGCCGCCATATTAAAATCAACGAAAAATTCAACCAACTCGAATAATTAAGTCGAAACTCGAAGGTGCGAGTTTCAGCATTCGCGAACTCTGCGCGCTTTAAGAAGTGAATGCCAGTACACTTCGACAAATTTAAATTGTCTCCATTAGTAAGGAATTTCATGACTTCTTACGTATCCATAACTAGGCTATCACAAGACAAATTTGCACCACGCTAGTCAGTTTCACACGATTTTGCTCCTAATCCAGATATAGGCTACCGTATCACATGACAAATATTTACTACACTTCACTGTACCACTCAACACAAAATATATTTCTAACTCCCCATTGGAATGCGAAATACAAGCACAAATAGGCTCACTGTGTTATTCAGCAATCTCGCTAACCAGCAAGCAAAACTGAACATTCCTGAGGCTAATGGCTTGCTCCCCAAAGGTGCAGCTTATCTGTTTAGTTCAGAAATTTAAGCCGTTTTTCCATAATCACGCGACTGTGGCAACGGCTCTTACCCGAGTTGCAAATCAAGTTTCTTCCACAAGGGATGACAAATAACATTTTTAGGGCTAGAAAAAATGTGATCGTACTCGTACAAGCGGTAATAGCAAAAATACGTGATGCGATAGGTATGTTTATATGTTTCTAATCCCAATATAGGCTGCTGTATCATGCGACAAATATTCGCTGCACTTCACTGTGCCACTCAACACAAAATAAATTTCTAACTTTTTAATGGAATACGAAATACAAACTCTAGGCTCCCTGTATTATTCAGCAATCTTGCTGCTAACCGGCAAGCAAAACTGAACATTCCTGAGGCTAACGGCTTGCTCTGCGAAGGTGCAACTTTTCTTGTGAAGTTCAGGAGTTTAAGGCCTTTTTCCGTAATCGTGCAACTCTGGTGACGGCTCTTACCGAGAAGTCACGTTTCTTTCACAAGGGATGACAACATTTTCAGGGCGAGGAAAAATGGAACCGTTCTAAGCGGTAATAGCGAAAATTCGTGTGATGTAATAAGTGAGGTATTCTTATATAGATTTAATACGTGAGAATCGGGACTTGAAGTATTTTTATATAGATTTAATACATGAGAATCGGGACTTTGAATTTACATGTTAAGTGGGAAAATGTGTTAATGAGGAACGCACAAATTAGGTTTCACTGTACTCCCTGGTTTAATACTTATCTATTTGTTGAAATGCTTATTGTCTCATCTTATGAGATATCCAGTTGTAGCAGTGAATAGAACACATCAAATAGGAAAATGTCATATAGATAACTCAAAACTGAAAAATATCGAGTTACCGAGTTGTTGTAATGAGGTGACGATTTGATGTTTTCTAAGGGAAAAAATACTAAATATTTTTTAATTTGTATTTATTTCAAATGTAATTGTTTAATGAAAATTAACTAAGAAATGTAGAAATCATATTCCATTAATACAAGAACGTAATTGAAATGAATAGGCCTACTCATTTAATTTTGAAAAATCATTACAACCCCTCCAAAGGTTTGGGCCTACGAATTTCCTAACTCAATGTTCCTCTGATAAGAAAAATTACACCTTGTCTATAATCTATATATTAAAATAGTACTAAAACAGCTTTAGCAAATCTGTCCATCTGTTCTACTGGACCTGTTTGCTTCATTTCTGTTTTATTCTTTCCAGAATTACCTGCCAGTGAATCATGAGTAATCATTAAATGATCACTGCAATAATTGCAGGCAAAGGTTTAACCTACCCGCAGTACTTAGCAGGTTGCTAAGCAACTAACACTTTCATTAATATTCTGATATGTGCTATTTTCATCCATGATCGTTAAGGCGCTGAAGTCTAAAAACGGTCTAACACCGAGGTTAGCCGGTTCGAGTCCCGTTGGTCGAAAAAATTTTCACCATCAGAATGTTGGCCGGCAGGGTAGGGGAGGTGGTGGTATACAATTTCTAATCACTAGATTGCGTGCCAAAAGCCTGGATTAAATTCCAAACCTCTCCGCAGTGCTCATATGGAGTGAGGGCATATGACGCTGTTGATGGTGATTCGTCCGTCGGATGGGGACGTTAAGCCTTGAGCAGACCCCTTGGTGCTATTCGACAGGAGTAGGCTATGTGCCGGCACCGGGTTTCACCCTCTCCCTACTATCATATATCACGTCATTCATTTCATCTCATTAACTCCTCTGATGAGGTTGACGTCAGGAAGGGCATCCGGTCATAAAAAACCGCCACGACAAATTCATCTCACCTCATACCCGACCCCGTAGGGAAACGGGACAAGGGTTGGACAAAAAAAAAAAAATAAATAATGTCATTGCATGCAGCCATGTTTGATTACTACCTGTGAACACAGAGTATATACCTACACTTCCTCTGATGATGGAAGATACTCTTTAGTTCTCTGACCTTCCCCAGCTTCTGAATATACTCAACCGATGTCAGAACATTCCTAATAACTTATATGCTGATAAGAGAAAACAGTCTACGTATGTACAGACAGGAAGATATCAAGTCGACTAACCTTCTGTGTGACCATTAATAAAGCGCAGGAGCTGACACTTGAAAAAGTTTACTTACCCAAACCAGTATTCAGCCATGGCCAATTGTATGTGTCACTCACTATCTTGGGCAAGATCATTTGAAAATGTTAAGATCCAGATTTGGCCGAATGGTCGAAACACATAGAATATTGTATGGAAAGAAGTGTTATAAACTATATTACCGACATTAAATGTTCATAAAACGATCGGCAAAACACGGAGGGACAGAGTCCGTAATGAGGAAATCCGCAAGCAGGCCCAAGTTGTAAGACTGCAGGACAAAATAACAGTGCAGCGACTGAGATGGTATGGACATATGCGACGCATGGGTGATAACAGATTACCAAAAAAAATGTACGATCTAAAACTTGAAAACAAAAGACCAAGAGGGCGACCAAGACTCAGGTACAAGGACATGGTGAAGATTGAAATCCAACATCGAGGACATACTTTGGAAAGCATTGAAGAAGGAGAGAAGTTCAGGGACCGCAACTGGTGGAGAAGCCTCGTTTGCTGACCCATCGCTTAAGATGGAACGGCATGGGATATGTATGTATGTATGTATGTATGTATGTATGTAAAACGATTGAAAAGGCAGACAAAACAATATGATTGCGACTGGCATATCAAGACGAGTTATCTGACCCTATTTGTAAGGAATGCTGCTGAACAGCATGGGTTAACTAACCCCCATGGCACAACAGCCCCGAAGGGCCATGGCCTACCAAGTGACCGCTGCTCAGCCCGAAGGGTCGGCTAGAACTTCCTAATTTTTAAGTCAAGCTGGAACAATGGTTACCTACAACAATACACACTGGATAGCAGTATACACTTTTACAGTTTCTTGTACAGTTTTGATGAAATAAATGTATCACAGTCATTAGCACTTACACTTTGCACTCATATTGTTCCACACATCTTGGTTGTAAAGCAAACTACGCACTGTTGTTTTTTATGTTTGTCCTTGTCTCCTTTCTGTTGCTCCCTCTTCACACACATTGACCTGCCTTTATGTTCGTCCCGTTTTGTGTTGATTTTTCTTGTTCCCCCTATTTACCTGTCTGTATATATGACTTGAATTGACACTTGTTTGTTTCTTTTAAATACAACCAGTCAGTGGGCTTGGCAGACTGATATGTAAGAGCAACTGCTGGCTCGGTGAGGAAAGCAACGGGAAACTACCTCACTCCTCGTTTCCCTAGTACGCCTCTTCAGTGACGCCTAGGCTATTTATGACAGCTGTTGGCGAAGCTGTAGAGGATGAAACCAGCCTTCGGGCTGATTACCCAACATACAGATAGTAAGGTTCTTGAGGTCAGGAGAACTACGGTATGCTGGCATCAGGAGTTAAAGTACTTAAAAGAAGTGGAATACAAGGAAATAGGAAACCGGGAAGCCTGCGGGTCTAGATTCAAGAACACCAAGGGTTTCCAAGAAAAGATTAGATTCCAAACTCGACCACCATAAACGGAAGAAAAGGGAAGAATATAGAGTGAAATAATGAAGGAGTGCTGGGTTCAGATCAAAGCCCAGAAGCAGCTGAAATCAAATGAACTTGGTCCGCAGTTGGCCTGATCAAAATGAAGAAATAGTGTAGAGTGATTTAACCAACCAGGTTCTATTCAACCTCATCCGAACTGGTTGGTGGTGTTGCTGCACCTATCATTTTAACGTGCTTATCTGGCGATCTTGTTTTCATGGAAAAAGGCAGGCACTGCTGCTGGGATGTGAGACCTGGCATTGTCCCAAGCTGGCTTTGGTACTGATTGTCCTGTTCTGATACCTGAGACCCATGTTGGTGTAATGTGCCTGATGTGATAGCACTTGGCCAGATGCCTCTCTTCTTGTTGTCTATAGACACAGATTCTGCCATCTTTTTTGCTTACTCAGAAATTCACCTTGTCCAGAAAGCACAGTATTGTGTCATTCACCACACTGGTGTGACAGTGGTAATCTGTGAAGGGCTAACATGCATGGAGTTAAAAATGTATTGAACGGCGACATACTGTCTCATTTCACTCAGGGTAGAGGCACTGTTGATATTGCTGCCATCTTTCTGGGATAACAACCTTCTCTTTATATGCTTTGCTCTTCTTTGTTTCACGTCCTTGAGATTCTGACTATGACGGAACATTGGCTCTTTACATCAAGTAATATCTGTAGAACATGTTGCAGTTTCCCACGTAGATAATGGGACATATGAAGGTCATGGATGTGGCTGCCTTAGACGAACATGTGACATTATCAAAGCTTGTTAACTGTAACTGACCTTTCCACTGTAATTCACGGCTCTTCTATCAGGCTGACAAGTGGTGGTAGGTTTGTTACATTGCTCTAGACTCCAATACACATGGACAAAGTACACTGCAATGCCAATCATTTCTTCAGTATATCTCAATGTACTCACCATGTTAAAATGAACGTCACAGCGCAACATATGTTAAGTGGTTAAAATTTGGCGAATGTGTATTTTAAATGAAGATGTGTTTGCAGCTTAGTTCTTTTTTTAATACTTTGTCTTATTAATTGACCATTGTGTGGGTGCAGAGTACCGTATTTTCTCATGTAATTAATGCACTCTTCTGACGAAAAATACAGGCTAAAACTTTGGATGCATAAATTATTCAAGGAAATCTGATATTTAAAAATTATTTACAATTCATTGACATTTAAAAGATACATCAAATAAAATATAAACAATTGGTTCAACTCATTTGCGGTTATTGTCATTTGGCATAAAATTCTGGCATGAGAATTTTTTTCAAAAGTAGAATAAGGTACATCACGTAAGTTGGGCACGTGGGTTTGAAGTACAGACACTGGAAAATATTCTTCCCATTACGAGCTGACAATACGACCTGAAATGAAACAAACTTGAAATACTAACAGCACAATTTTTGCAAGTACAGTAAATAATAATGACATACCGGCAAAATAAAAAGCTGTCCAACACGAGAAGGGCCGGGCATCGAAGGAGGCATCCTGCTAGATTTCCCCAAACCATTCGTATCCAATCTTGTACGAGTGACCTGTCTATTCCCCCCCCCTTTTTTTTTTTTTTTTTTATACGAATGTGGAAATTTTACTTTTAAGCACTGTTTTTCATTTTAGAACAATGTAAGGTGGAAGCTTTCTGCCATTAGCTGTTACAGCAAGCATTGCAGTACATCGATATTTTTTGCTTCCGTTAGTGCATATGATAACACTCAATGTTCCTTTCTTATCGATTGTTCGAATTTGTGGCATATGGAAACTGATAGGCGTCTGACCTGCAGTTCCTATTTGGAAGGTGAAATATTCCTTTACTTTACGCTTCTCAGTCACAAAGCGATGGAAATCAATTACTTTTTGGTTGAAATCATTCGGCAGTTTTTGGCATAATATTGTTCTTCGTCGAAGAGACAGTCCATCTCTCCTCATAAAATTAATCATCCAGCCGCAGCCAACCTTCAAATCTGAGACACTTCCATGTGCAGCAGCTATTTCTCGTCCTTTAAAATACAGCATTTCGCGAGAAAGGGCATATCCAATGTTGTGTAACGAAATCGTATATTTGAACAGATCCTCCTCTACTTACAGAACTTTCAAGTTTTTTTCTCCGTGAAATGCTTTGTGGGACTTGTTGATCGCTTGAAGTGCATTTCTTTGTTACTACGGTAGCGCACGTTGCATTCGGACATAGAACACTTGTGGCCTGCTGCCGTATTCCCGTATGTTTCAGCGTAACTGATCACCGCGAGTTTATATGATGCAGTATTACTCGAATGCTTGCTCACTGTGGGCTAACAAACAATTTTGAGATCACAGAGAACTCATGTTCCGTATACCCAAAATACTCGTGAAATATGTTTATACCAGACTGAAATAGAGCGTCACTGGTCACTTCTGCACTGATTCTCTCACTGAAGTAGTGCAGTGGTATTTCCTATTGACCGATAACAGCACGTTGCCCAGTATTTGGAATGCCCAATTTTGCAATAGGAAGGCTGCTACTTGAGTAGTTGACATCTTCATTTTGAAACACGTTCAGAGTTGCGTGATGGATGTTTGAAGAAATACATGAACTTTTTTTTTTCAGTTTGGACCCAAAAATATTGGGATGCGTTAATTATGTGGGAAAGTACAGTATTTTATTGAGAGTATTTTGATGTTACATCTGATGTAGATAAATCATTAGTATTGTTCATTATTTGCATTATTTCTCTTTCTTCTATGATGTTCCAATCCTGCCTATCAGTTATTTTCCAATTCTAGTGACAGTAGAGTTGTAGTTTCATTCAGTGGTCTATAATGTTGTCCTTCATTCACACTTATTTATAATCTCCAAAGCAGCAGACTTATAGAGATAACTTTGTACTGTATTAAACTTTCAATATCATATTCACATTTTTTTTTCAGGAAGAAGAAGGCAGGAAGTTGGTTCGTGATGCCATCGCTGCTGGAATTTTTAATGACTTGGGATCTGGAAGTAATGTCGATCTCTGTGTCATCAGAAAGGGCAGTGTAGACTACATTCGCCCGTATGATGAAGCTAATGTCAAAGGCCAGAGGTAGGGTGTATGTTTCTCCATGTGTGTTTTAGATATTTGAATGGGAAGTTAGGTATGAGCAATAAGAACAAATTTATCTAAGCCATGAGAATTGATAAGTAGGAATAGAAATTACCAGTACCTAGATGTGCTAATTATGTGTACTTAGAAATAAATTTTAGGCTTGGAAGTATGACATCCAAAACAGACAAAATTTTACAATATTGATTGTACCGGGGGTATACCTCTGACCTGTCGGTTGTTCTTAATTAAAGTATTTACACATCGTTGCCCTGACGTGGGCTTATTTATCCCCCACCCACAGTAAAGAAATGAAATTTTGAATTTCGTTGTGTTAAGGTTTAATCTTGTTAATTACTTGTCCACCCATTCACCCCAGCAGCTTCTTACACCTCTGTAAACCACGGAATTCCCAGAACATTAATGTTTAAAAGTACTTTTCAAGCTAGTCCTTTTACCAACTATTCGTCCTTTTCATTTTGGCCATTATGGACTGCGCTATAACAACTTCCGTATATTGTATGTGCATTTATTTTCGACCTCCATTAGGTCTGTTCTGCCATTTATCCTTTGTCTGGTTAGTTATTTCTTTTCATTCTTCAACTATGACCCCCTCTAAATGTCTTCGTCCATCTTCTCGGAAACCCTTAAAATTCAACCTTGAATATTGGTGTCAATTTTCTCGATACCGTTATGGGTTTCAGTAAGCCATCTGGAAACAGCCATTTTTCCCCTACAGTGGGTCTTCATTCATCCTGAGATTGTGTCATATAAAATAGGGCTCGTCTTTTTTTCATCAGTTCCACAATTCCTTCCATTTCCTTGTATAACTCGTTAAGTTATTTGGTCTCTGTCTCCATTGTGCATCAACATATCGAGTTCCTGGAATCTTCCTCAGAAACCTTTTCATTTCCAGTTCCAGCAATCAATCAATCAATCACTACTAATCTGCATTTAGGGCAGTTGCCCAGGTGACAAGATTCCTTATCTGTTGTTTTCCGAGCCTTTCTTAAATTATAGCAAAGAAATTGAAAATTTAATGAACATTTCCCTTGGTAAGTTATTCCAACCCCTAACTCCCCTTCCTATAAACAAATATTTGCCCCTATTTGTCCTCTTGAATTCCAGCTTTATCTTCGTATTGTGATCTTTCCTACTTTTAAAGACACCACTCCAATTTATTCGTCTCCTGATGTCATTCCACGCCATCTCTCCACTGACAGCTCGGAACATACCACTTAATACCAATATAAATGTTCCATTATTGGACATGATAAATTTCCCAGCTAACTCATTCCTGGTTGACAGCGTTTCGTCCCAGTTTGCCAAGTTGGGCTCATCAGTTGGTAAATAGCACACCCACCAAGACGCATAGATACCGTAGAGGCCATTGCGTAGGCTACTTGGAGCCACCGGTGTGCCAGTGTACTATGAGAGACTTTGTCGCATTACTAAACATACCACTTAGTCGAGCAGCTCGTCTCCTTTCTCCCAAGTCTTCCTAGCCCAAACTTTGTAACATTTTTGTAACACTATTTTGTCGGAAATCACCCAGAACAAATCGAGCTGCTTTTCTTTGAATGTTTTCCAGTTCATGAATCAAGTAATTCTGATGAGGGTCCCATACACTGGAGCCATACAATATTGGGGTCTTACCAGAGACTTATATGCCCTCTCCTTTACATTCTTACTACAACCTCTAGGTACCCTCATAACCCTGTGCAGAAATCTGTACCCTTTATTTACAATCATATTTATGTGATCATCCCAATGAAGGTCTTTCCTTTTATTAACACCTAGGTACTTACAATGATCCCCAAAAGGAACTTTCATCCCATCAATGCAGTAATTAAAACTGAGAGGATTTTTCCTATTTGTGAAACTCAGAACCTGACTTTTAACCCCGTTAATCATCATACCTTTGCCTGCTGTCCATCTCACAACATTAACGAGGTCATTTTGCAGTTGCTCACAATCTTGTAACTTATTTATTACTCTGTACAGAATAACATCATCTCTAAAAAGCCTTACCTCTGATTCCACTTCTTTACTCATATGATTGATGTATATAAGAAAACATAAAGGTCCAATAATACTGCCTTAATTATTACAAGGTCAGATAAAGCTTTGCCTACTCTAATTCTCTGAGTTCTATATTCTAGAAACAGAGCCACCCATTCAGTCACTCTTTTGTCTAGTCCAACTACACTCATTTTTGCCAGTAGTCTCCTATGATCCACCCTATCAAATGCTTTACACAGGTCAATTGCGATACAGTCCATTTGACGTCCTGAATCCAAGATATCTGCTATATCTTGCTGGAATCCTACAGGTTGAGCTTCAGTAAAATGACGGTTCCTAAACTTGAACTGCCTTCTGTCGAACCAGTTATTAATTTTGCAAACATGTCTACAGAAAAAATGCTTTCCAAAGCTTACATGCACTGGATGTCATACTGACTGGCCTGTAATTTGCAGCTTTATGTCTATCACCATTTCCTTTATACACAGGAGCTACTATAGCAACTCTCCATTAATTTGGTATAGCTCCTTCATGCAAACAATAATCAAATAAGTATTTTATCCCTCAATTGAGGCCTCAGCCACTACCTGGAACTACTTTCCCATACTTTTGTCACTGAAAATCTTTCATGTGTTAGTGTGATGTTAAACCACTAGGAATTAAATGTTGGTTAGGTCCAAAGTTTCAACAAGCGTACATTGCTCGTGGCTTGATAACCAAGTTATAATGTCCGAGTTTAGTTCTCAAAATAGATTTTTTACTGACATTTCCTTTGTTAATTGGTATTCAAGTCCTGTTTTCTGGACTCTTTCGTCTCCACTGCCTCCTTTTCTCACCAGTGTGCTGGACCATCTCCCCAAGATATTGTGAGATCTTTCCTTCTTTGATCTTCAAGAAACTTGGAGCTGACCTGATTTTTGTCGGTTTGTTTTCTCTAATGAGATATTGAGACCAGTCATCATAGCCTCATCTCAAAAGGATTTGTATTTGTCTTGTTGCTGACTCAGATGTTTTTCTCAAGAATATAATCTGCAAAGGCAAGACACTTGATGTAGATTCTTTTATGTTTGGTCCCCAGCCTGGCTCATACCTTTTCTTTTTTCATGTGCTCTTAGTTGTGTGCCCCATTCTCCAATGACCTTTTCTGATACACATTGAAAATAAATTGTCAATTTGATTGACAGGATCTTGTAAGCTAGTGGCAAAAGTGATAAGTTTCTGTAAATGTATACATCACAATTCCAAAAAGGTTTCCCCAGTCGCAGATCTAAAAAATCACAAGAATAGAACCGGCTTTTGGGTGGTGTGGCCATGTGCATTTACAGAGTTTCACCTAGATGTGCTATTTGGGCTTAGTAGTTGGATTGGAATGCCTCTCCAAGACTGCTTAACAATGGCAGACCGACTGCATGGTCCGCCGTGTTAGCAAATAGGTATTGCTAACGTGGTAAAGGAGTAGCACATTCTTTCTTTCCAAAAATTGTGATCTCCCCATGGAGATACAATTCCAAAAAAGGCTTTCACTGCTGCAGATTTAAAAATCACAGGAAGAAAAGCAGCTTTTGGTTGTTTAGGGCATGTGTTTTGCCGATTTTCATGCAGTTGTGCCATTGGGGCACATCAGTTGGATTTATGAGCCCCTCTAAGACTCTGCTTAGCAGTGGCAGACTGGCCTATTCATCTTTGAAATCAGGATTGGAAAAAAAAAAGTTGTCTTTTAAGAAAACCAAAAACCAGTTGCGTTTTTGAAACCTGGTTTATAGTTCCATTTTTATGAGTTTCGACTTGACAGTTAACCGGAAGTTAGACGATGGTGGCCACTGGGCGAGTTGGCCATGCGGTTAGGAGCGCGTTTCTTTAAGCTCGCATCTGGGAGATAGTGGGTCGAACCCCACTGTCGACAGCCCTGAAGATGGTTTTCCGCGGTTTCCCATTTTCATACCAGGCAAATGCTGGGGCTGTACCTTAATTAGGGCAACAGCCGCTTCCTTCCCATTCCCCTGTCCCATCGTTACCATAAGACCTATCTGTGTCGGTGTGACGTAAAGCAAAATAGAATAGAAAAAAAAAAAGAAAGACGGTGCCAAATTGTTATGAATACGAACAGCTGATTTTACGATACACAACACGAACGGAAATGTATATACTAGAATATACGAGCATAATCAATTATTCTTTGTAGCAACATACATAATTCATATAAGATGAACAATAACACACAACACATTTAGGATAAGGCTACAAAATAAAAATATATCAATGCCCAAACTGATAAAACGTGAGAAAATAAAATTATATTTCTACTCACCATGTAGAAAAGCTCGCATTGCTGTTAGATTCAGTTTCCCCTAAGGAAGGAAATAATCCTACAAAGGAAAATCTATCGGCATTGTCATCGTTTGTTGTGGTTTCACCCTCGCCTGACCCTAACGAGATAATAAAGTCTTCAACATAATCTTTCCTTCTGCCAAGATTTAATCATCTTTGATTTCGTGTGTGTCGCAATGTAGCTCCAGTCCTCCGCACTTACACGGCCAACGGCTTCGAAAATAAGTCTTTCAACTTCCGAAAGTGTGAAGAGTCTGTTATTCTCAGCTACACAATCCTCCACTTGGGTCCAAATCAATTCTGTGTCATTAAAATGGCAATGGTACAGTGGAAGGCGAACCACTTTATGTCCATGCCTTGCTATTTCATCCACTACATAAACTGGGCACTGGGGCTTGTTTTGTTTCACAAGATGCATGAGATCCCCCTTCCTCATGTCATCGTGAACCGAAATATTGTGCTCCTTAAACCACTTAATCAACTTATACTTTCTAGCCGCCATTGTTGGTGCTTTGTCAAGAATGACTGAGTGGTAGGGCCATAGTCCTTGATTATAATGCTCTTTTCAAGCAAGTTCCTTTGCAGGCTTTCCTCAAACCATTTTTGGAATGTGCCACTATTCATTTCCTTGTGGTAATCTCCAGTTTTCTTAGATCAGAACACATACAAGTAATTTGACACAGAACCTTCCGAAGTACTGGCGTGAATCACTATGACTCTGCCCACCTTCCCAACAGATACAGGCATAGTGTCTTCTACTGAAACATCTATACAGCCTTTGCTCTGGAAATGAGAAGCATTAACCCAAGTTTCGTCCAGCCATACAATAGAATCAAAATTCTTGTCAATAATGAAAATCCTCAGCCTGTTTCCAGTCATTTGAACGGGTCAGGAGTGGAATGAATGAAGCCCCTATCTAGCGGCGAGGATAGGAATTGTGCCGGCTGCCGAAGCCTGTTGCACTCCTCTGGGGCGATGATTAATGACTGACAAATGAAATGATATTGGAAAGTGTTGCTGGAATGAAAGATGACAGGGAAAACCAGAAAACCCGGAGAAAAACCTGTCCCACCTCTGCTTTGTCCAGCACAAATCTCACATGGAGTGACCAGGATTTGAACCACGGGATCCAGAGGTAAGAGACCGACGCGCTTTCACCTGAGTCACGGAGGTTCTTCTCGTCAATAATCTCTCTCAGAAATCTGCACCGCCACATCACGATATCGCTTCTCTCCATCAGCACTCTTCGCTCGTCAAACTTCTTGTACCTAAAACCCAGATTTTAAATTACTTTTCTAAGAGAAGATTGAAAAGAGTCTAATTCTGTTACTGATTTAGGCTTATTCCTCTTCTTCGCTGGTGTTTCAAGTTTGGACGGCCCCGCTGTCTGGTCCTCGGCAAAGTACTTCTTCCCTATGCTTATAACTGTGCTTCTGTTAAGTTTGGTTGCATCAGCTGTTCGCTGAACTGCTTTTGCAACAGGCAAGAGAGGCGCGCTATTATCCTTCTCCTTCTCGAAATACTCCTAACATTGCAAACAATTCCCCGGGCTTGGCTCCTTGGTGAAATATCTCGTCCGAAGAGCTTTCTTCTCTTGGGTGCTTCATCCTTAGACGTAAGCGTCGATAACAAAATATAAAATTCACACACAGGCTTAAAATTAACCTCCTATATAACTACCGAATGAAATATTAAACTAAGCTGTTATATAAAATAGATCACTATTGTACCTTGTTACTCACTGTTCACCACAATATAACACACTATAGGCCTACTATTAAAAAAAACTAAACAATAAATGTATAAACTCTACACTATGAAATATAACCAAACAACCTAGCACAAAGACACACAAACATCGCGAAAAGAATTGAGCACACCACGAACCTGCTACGAAGGCGTAGCAGGGGGAGAGGTGATACTCCCACGTGGCGCGTCCCAGGTGGCGGATAGGGGGGTCCTAACCGGCTTGCCGGCGGACTTGAGGGAAATAAAATACCTCCCGCGGACCAAACACACTACCCCCTGCGGGTGGGGGACGCACATGTAGAATACACACGCGGTACCCCCTGCCTGTCGTATGAGTCGACTAAAAGGGGCGACCTAGGCGCGGACATGGATTGCGGTTTGGTATAATGTGTTGGACCTCCTGTGGATGGGAGGGGTCGAGTACATTCACAGGTAATCCCTGCCTGTCGTAGAAGGCGACTTAAAGAGTCATGTGGCCATGGTCCCCTCTTTATTTTATTATTATTTTTCCGAGGGTCAGATGTAGACCATTCTAAATTTTGATGTGCGTGCTGCCCGGAGATGGGCCTCTTACGTGTGTGATTACGCCCAAAAGCCCGCAACTGTCCACCCAGGACCATTGCGTGGTGGGAGCGCCATGTACCTTGGGAGTGGTATCCGCCTGACAACACAGGTCCCCGCACAGCCGAATGCCAGAAGGACATATTATTATTAATTATTTTTATTTTTTTCTCTATATTTAGTGCTCTGTACACGCTATGGGGTACATGCTATTGCGGGTGACTGGAGGAAGGGAGTCCTAGTGCTCATTGCCTCAGTCATCCCGTATTAGGCATCGTTCAACATCGGACCCCAGGCAGTACCTGCTATGACCAGGTGGGTATTGCCTTGGCTGCTTGGTTCGGCTACAGAGACCCCTGATCGGAGTGGGTGGCATTCGGGGAGGATGCTATCGGGCATGGCTTCCAAACGAAGTCGGCTCTCTCAAGGTGCTCCCCCACTTAAGTCTTTAACTTTTGCTTCCCTGAGAGGTTCAACTCCCTGGGAACATGCGCAGCGTGAAGGAATGGGATCCAGCTTCCCAAGGTTTCTGGTCGCTACCAGAACCGATAGGCACGATTTTAAGCTGGTGAAGTCGATCCTTTTTAGCAGGCACATCGAAGGCGTCTATGGCGAACTGGAGGAACTTAAGAAAATGCGCAACAGTAGTTTGCTTCTAAAGACTCGTACAGCACTGCAAGCTGATCAGTTGCTTAAGTGCGAGCACTTTGGCGAAATCCCCGTCAAAGTGGAGGAGCATAAGTCCTTGAACCTGGTTCGCGGAGTCATCTTTCACCGCGACCTTATTTTGAACACTGACGACGAGTTGATGGAAGACATGAAGAACCGTGGCGTGACACACGTCCGGCGCATTACACGCAAGGTCAACGCCGAAGACCTTGCCACTGGTGCCTTCATTGTCTCTTTCAAATTGTCAGTGTTACCAGAGAAAGTTAAGGTAACAACCTATCGTTGCGATGTGAGGCCGTACATCCCGCCTCCTATGCGATGCTATCAATGCCAGCGATTCGGACATATGGTATCTCGCTGTTCGAATCAGGTTGTATGTGGTACATGTGGACGAGTAGCTCACGGTGCGGAGGAGTGCACAACTCCATACAAGTGCACTAACTGCTCCGGTTTTCATTCTCCTCGGGATCGGAATTGTCCGACATACCTGAGTGAGAAGAAGATCCAGGATATCAAGACCCTGGATGGTCTTTCCTACCAGGAAGCGCGCCATAAGTTTAATTCTACGAATACACCTGCCCGTACACTCGACTATAGCTTGATAGCTCAGAGTCTTCCAGGTTCGTAATTTACGACCTCGACACCTGTCCAGACCGCTGCGCCCAAGGCGACTGTTGCTGCTCCCAGCAACGTCGCAAATAGTCAAAGCTCGAAGGGGGGGACCACCCCATCTTCGACCAACCAGAAGTCTGTGCAGGCTGGCAGTTGCCAGCCTGCACAGCAAGGGGCGAAGACTAAGTCTCCCCCCCCTAGGAGGTCGACGAAAGTCGTGCCCCAGCCGGCGGAGGCGGCATCGTCGACCAGGGCTGGGAAACCACCCCCCAACCCGTCTAAACCTGAAAAAAAGAAGGAAAAGAAGAGCGCCCGTTCTGAGCGCTCTCGGACCTCCCCTGCGAAGGAGAAGTCATGCCCCCCATCTGGAGGGTATGAGTCTGCGCTAGGAGGCACTCCTGCTCCTAAACCTGCGCGCTCTCCTCGTAGGGGACCCCCTCGCACCCAAAAAGTGTCGAAGTTCTGGGCGGCACCCCTGCCATCTTTTGATGACGGGATGGATGTCGCGCTGTCCTCTACATCTACGGATGTAGAATTAGATGGTGTTTAGGCTAACGAGCATTTTTTCGCTCATAACCTAACACTCCTTTTATAGTCCACACTATGGCACTGTTACAGTGGAATTGTAATGGTTATGCCAGGCATCTTGCTGAGTTACGTCAGCTCATTAGTGAGTACGCAGCGAGTATAGTCTGTATTCAGGAGACCAACTTCAGACCTGGTCATCATACGGTCTTGAGAAATTTCAGACTATACTCGACAGAACGGTACTATGCTCACCGGACGTCCGGTGGTGCTGGCATTTTTGTACGTTCTGATACCTACAGCGAAGAGGTTCCATTAAGAACTCCCCTCGAGGCTGTAGCTGTTCGCGTTCCGCTGCCTGTCATAACAACAGTGTGTAATGTTTATTTTCCACCAGGTCAAGCTCTTAACATAACTGATGTCACTGATCTTATAGATCAGCTTCCACCTCCCTTCCTCTTGTTGGGCGATTTTAACGCCCATCACCCCATCTGCCCCAGGGGCTCTGAACTTTGGAGCGTGGGTTGGTGACCACGGGGCCCTCAGCTGAGTCCTGGCATTGCTTCCACTTACTTGTGCCAGGCTCCTCACTTTCATCTATCCTATCCGACCTCCCTTGGTCAACTCTTGTTCTTTTCCGACCCCGACGCTATTAGGTTTGCGAGGGCTAGGGAGTCTTTAATTTTCACGCCCTCGTGGCCCTTGTCTTACTTTGGCCGATATCTTCATTTTTCGAAGTGTCGGATCCCTTCCATTTTTCCCTCTGATTAGTGTTTTATAGAGGATGGTTGCCCAGTTGTACTTCCTCTTAAAACATTAATCACCACCACCACCACCATCACCCCATCTGGGGCTCTGAGACGCCTTGCCCCAGAGGGAGTGAGCTGGAAACATTAGTAACAGAGCTGGATTTATGTATTTTGAACACGGGGGAACCAACTCACTTTAGTGTGCGTTACGGCACATATTCTCGCATAGACGTAAGTCTATGCAGCCGAACGTTGATTCCACTGTTTCGGTGGCATACACACGATGATCTCTGTGACAGTGACCATTTTCCCGTCATTCTTACTTTGATGAACCAAAAATCCGTTGAGGCTCCCCCTCGATGGATTTTGAAACATGCTGATTGGCCAAAGTACACATCGTTAGCTGCCTTTAACGATGATATCAGGCAGACCATCGGCGAGGAAATAACTTATATCACCCGAGTTATTCTTGCTGCTGCTGCGGAGTCCATTCCGTTCTACTCGGGGACTCCTCGCTGAAAGCTCGTTCCTTGGTGGATCGAAGAAATAGCAGCAGCTATCAAAGAACGCCGTCGCGCTCACAAACGTTACCGTCGACAGCCTACTGCGGCCAACTTGATAACATTCAAGAAACTCCGCGCTAAGGCGCGAGTTCTTATTCGTCAAAGTAAGAAGGCTTCATGGGAGAGATATGTGTCGTCTATGACGTCACATACTCCATCATCTCAAGTGTGGACTAAGCTTCGACGTTTTTCGGGTGTCCATGGATTATCTTCTGTACCGGGAATTTCCATTGCAGGCAATATTGTCACTGAATCCCTCCTGATTGCTGACCATCTAGCCAGTCATTTCGCGGATGTATCTGGCTCCGGGAATTATCATCCTGATTTCCTCGCTGTGAAGCGAGAGGCAGAACGTCATCACCTTAGTTTTGCCTCTCAAGCTTCAGAGGACTGCAACGTGCCCTTTACGGAGTGGGAACTCCGCAGCGCCCTAGCGCTTTGCAAGGACACGTCTTCTGGACCGGACAACATCCACAACCAGATGTTGAAGCACCTTAGTGATGATAGTCTACTCTATCTCCTTCGTGTGTTCAACCGTATCTGAATGGAGGGTGATTTTCTGTCTCAGTGGCGAGAGGGCATAGTCATTCCTGTCCGATTTGTCTTACCAACTGCCTGTGTAAGCTATTTGAGAGGATGGTAAATCGCCGACTCGTGTGGTGTCTGGAGAAACAAGGACTCTTATCCGAATACCAGTGTGGTTTTCGAGCCGCTCGATCCACCACTGACCACTTGGTCCGCCTGGAGAGCTCTATCCAGGATGCGTTTCTCCGTAAACAGCACTTGGTAGCTGTTTTCTTTGATTTAGAGAAGGCCTGCGACACCACATGGCGATATGGTATCCTTTCAGTCCTGCGTCAATGGAGATTCTGAGGTAACTTGCCGGTATTTATTGCGAATTTTTTGTCCCTCCGTATATTCCGTGTCCGAGTAGGGAGGACACATTCGCAATATCACGTTCAGGAAAACGGAGTCCCACAGGGATCGGTCCTTAGTGTTACTCTGTTCGCGATTGCCATAAACGGTATTGTCGCTGCTGCTGGTCCAGCAGTAATACCGTCGCTATATGTGGATGATTTTTGCTCTGCACTATAGGTCGTGCAGTATGGCAGCCGGAGAGCGACAATTACACCAAGCTATTAGGAGGGTGGAGAAGTGGACGTTAGAACATGGCTTTCGCTTTTCTGCCGCAAAGACCTCCGTTGTCCACTTTTGTCGTCAACGTACTCTTCACCCTCATCCTGAGCTTTATCTAGGAAATGTCGTTCTTCCAGTTGTTGACACCTACCGATTTCTTGGGCTCCTTTTCGACAGTAAATTATCGTGGGAGCCACACGTGCGGGAGCTAAAAGTGCAATGCACCAAGAGGCTTAACCTCTTGAAGTTTCTTAGCAGCACTAATTGGGGAGCTGACCGCGTGGTGCTCCTGCGATTCTATCGGGCACACATTTTATCCCGGTTAGACTACGGCAGTGCAGCATATGGCTCCACAAGACCAAGCGTTCTTGCGAAGCTGAACAGTATCCACCACAGCGGGGTTAGGTTGGCGACGGGAGCTTTTCGTACTAGCCCCATCGCTAGCCTGCTCGCTGAATCTGGTGTGCCGCCTTTACACCTGAGGCGCTAGCAACTCCTACTTACGTATGCTGCAAATTTGCGACAGATGCCACTTCATCCGAGCTATCCCTGCGTGTTCAACAATGGCAACCGTTTGTTTTACGCTGCTCATCCTCGTGCGACGCGGCCGGTTGGGATACGCTTGGATAGCAGTTATGAATTGTTTGATGTACCTTCGATTCCTTGCCTTGTCAGACAACCAAGTGGGGTACCTCCGTGGGTTGTACGACGACCTGAAATCATCCTGGATTTGCACATTGGCCCGAAAGGAGACACGGACCCTTCGATTTATCGGAGGATCTACCTGTCCGTTCTTGGCCGCTATCCAGGTTCAGTCGTCGTTTACACGGATGGTTCAAGGACAGATACGAAGGTGGGCTTTGCGTTCGTTGTCGGAAATGATCGGTTTCTTTTTGCTCTTCCGGAAACCTGTAGTGTGTACACAGCGGAGCTTTATGCTATCTGTGGAGCTCTGCGGTACGCACTGTACAACGAACGCCGACACTTTCTCGTGTGTACTGACTCCTTGAGCTCGCTCCAGTCTATTGATACTTGTTTCCCTCGGCACCCTCTGGTGCAGCAGATCCAGGACCTGCTGGCCGGGTGTTCGGATGCCGGCACCAGAATTACGTTTGTGTGGCTCCCCAGCCACATGGGCATAGAGGGAAACGAGTTAGCAGATGAGGCTGCCAAGGAGCCAGTTACACTGCCCCCGTTGCCTTTCAAGGTTCCAGCAAGTGATATTCGCTCTCAGCTGAGACATCTGGTTATGTCTCATTGGGAGATGGAGTGGCAGGCCATCCCACTTCCCAATAAGCTGAGAGCGATAAAAGGAACAACGAAGGTATGGAGGACTTCCCTTCAGGCTTCGCGGAGGGAAGCTGTGGTATTATGTCGCCTTCGGATCGGCCACGGTATCTTGACGCACTCCCATCTGCTGAAAGGAGAACCCCCTCCGGTGTGTACCTGCGGCGACCATCTTACCGTGGTACACATCCTTACGGAGTGTGTGGACCTGGTCGATCTGCGCCGTAGTCTTAACCTTCTGAATACAATCTCCCTTATCTTGCGCGATGCCGAGCAGTCAGCAGACCTCGTCATCCGCTTTATGAGGGATAGTGGTCTGTTTTATCGTGTGTGATGATGTCCTTTGTCCTAGTGTTGTTTATGTCAGTTGCGCTTTTATCTCATTGACTTCATTTTAGTTTGTGTTGCGCATTTTAATGTGTTATTTTAATGTCTAACGTAAATTATGTGTTAATATCTGTACTACTGGGCAATGCCTTATTCCTTCGATATCCTGTACTTTCTCTTATTTTAATAGAACATAAGGCATTGCGTATTAGATCCACTGACTGTTTTAATCTCACCCTCATTTTTCTTCATCACCATTCTTTTTTAACTCTAGTCAGTGGATACTTTTTAAAATTTTAACTTCATATCTCATGTCATTCATTTCGTTCCATTAGGGGAGGATGACCTTCGATGTTAGGCCCCTTAAAACAACAAGCAGCATCATCATCATCAACGAATTGAGCACATTACAACACACAGCTGTTAGCACATGGTTCTAAACAATAAATTTATAAACTCTACACTATGAAATATAAACAAACAACCTAGCACAAAGACACATAAAGACCGCGAAAAGAATTGAGCCCAATACAACACATAGCTGATAGCACGTGGTTACAGTAAAGAACAGACCGACAACACTGGAAACGGGAACTGGAGTCTAACGCGCTCTATTGGAGCGATCAGCTGCCCATGATCGGCTGTTAATTCACTTAACTCCACCAAAAGGCAGCGCTCAAACGTCAAGTCAAAACTCATAACAACTGAACTAGAATTGCCATATTTCTTTGAGTATTAGGACCACCCCTCCTTCACGTGGTGTTTTTTTTTTTTTTTTTTTTTAGAAAGAAAATTAAAAAATTAAGAGTTCACCGGACCACACAGTCTGTCTGCCACTGTTAAACGGAGTCTTGGAGGGGTATGCATGAACACGGATGGATGTCAGCTGATGAATGAAAGACTGGCAAAGTTGTGCAAGATCGATACGCTGGAGTTTTACTTCATAAAATATCAATGCTTGTTCTGGACATTTGTTGTGGCAATTTAACGGAGCCTGTTAAAATTGACATGTCCCGTCTCAACCCCATACCCGTCACAATTCCAGACAGGCTAACATTAATTGTACATTTGCTAGACGTCTCTGTGAATAAACCATTCAGAGATCATCTCCACCCCCTCTGGTTGGGGGATGCAGATGAAGAATACACCCACGGTATCCTATGCCTGTTGTAAGAGGTGAATAAAAGGGGCCCCAGGGGCTCTCAACTTGGGAGCCACGAACCTACTATGCTGGTGTAGGAGGGGGAGAGGGTATACTCCCATGTGGCGCATCCCAGGTGACGGATCGGGAGGTCCTAACCGGTTTGCCGACGGACTTGAGGGAAATAAAATACCTCTCACGGACCAAACACACAACCCTCTGTGGGTGGGGACGCAGACGAAGAATTCACCCGCGGTAACCCCTGCCTATCGTATGAGGCAACTAAAAGGGGCGACCAAGGGATGATAAAATTAGAACCATGAAACTACTTGTGATTAGTACTTTTACTTGCGCGTAGTACCACTATGTTAGGTACCAAATAGGTTTGTGATTAGTAGCAAACGAGAACGCGATGGCTTTTACAGTACCTAAACTGTTATGAAAGGTGTTGCTCATAGGATCAGTGGTGCTGCAGTGGCACCTTCTGGTCCAGTGAGGAAAGCAATGGCAAACTACCTTACTCCTCATCTTGCCTAGTACGCCTCATTTGGCCTCTGCCATCGGTTTTTGTGGTTATCCTATAACTGCATAGCCTTTGGTAGTGCTATCTGAGGATCCAACCAGCCTCTGGGCTCATGATCTAACAGACAGACATGATTAGTAGCACTAATGAGCGACACCATGGGATGGGGGAAGCCATGGTTCTGGCCTGCCTGTGATTAGTACCCACTATTCATATAGTGCGGGATAATCCGAGTCCCTGTGGTTAGTACACGATGAACACCATAGGTTTGTAAATGGCCTGTAAATGGTGCCATAATGTGCAGAACAGCGTAGGTCTGTAATACATTTGTGAATTTCAATACCTGTGAGTAGTACCATAATGTGTGGAATACCGCGAGTCTACGCTATTGTTGATTAGTACCGCAACATGACAAATACCATAGGTCTACTTTCCTAGCGATAAGTTCCATTGTGAGGGGCTGCTGACTTGGATTTTGGACCCCTTTCGACTACAACAAATATAATTGATTCAGTATTGTGCTATAGAAGCAGTCCCTTGGTCAGTAATACTGTTGTTCTGCGCCAGCTTCTGTGCATGTGAGGCACTTTGGGTCGGTTCCACTGATCGTTTTAAATTCATATCCATCCATTCCTACTTCGTCTTCACATTTTGAATTGTGGTCAGTGGATGTTTTGGGGCTTTTAATTTGTTATTTCATTTTGTCTCATTTCGTACCATTAGGGGCCGATGACCTAGATGTTAGACCCCTTTAAACAACAAGCATCATCATCAACTTGGGAGAGTGGGTTGGCGACCACGTGGCCCTTAGCTAAGTCCTGGCATTGCTTCCACTTACTTGTGCCAGGCTCCTCACTTTCCTCTATCCTGTCAGTTCTCTCTTGGTCAACTCTTGTTCTTTTTCCAACCCTGATGGTATTAGAGCATTTGTGGCCTAGGGATTTCTTTCATTTTTATGCCCTTCGTGGCCCTTTCCTTTCTTCGTCCGTTACTTCATATTTTGAAGTGACGGATCCTTTCTTTCTTCCCCCCCCCCTCCCTTCTCTCTCTCTCTCTCCCCCCTGTGGGTGGGGGATGCAGACAAAGAATACACCCACAGTATCCCCTGCCTGTCGTAAGAGGTGACTAAAAGGTGCGACCAAGGGACGATGTATTAGAACCACGAAACTACTTGTGATTAGTACCATCACGTGCGGAACACTATGGGTCGCCTTTACTTCCGAGGAGTACCCCTGTGTTAGGTACACAACAATTTGTTTTCAGTAGCAGCAGAGAGTGGGTTTACTGTGGGTTTACAATACCTGTGACTAGTACCACTATATGAGTGATACCATGGGTCTGCGTTGCCTGTGATTAGAACCCACTATTTGAGGAACACCGAGGGAAAACAGACACCCGTGAGTAGTACACTTATGTGAGGAACACCATTGGTTTGCGTTGCTTATGAGTGGCGACATTATGTGAGAAACACCATAGGTCTGCATTACCTGTACGACGTACGATACTTATGAGTAGTACGATAATGTGTGGAACACTGTGAGTCTAAGCTGCTTATGATTGGTACTGCAGCATGACAAATGCCATACTTTACTAGCGATAGGTAGCTTTATGAGGGGCCGTTGACCTTGATTTTGGTCCCCTTTAGACATCAGATATTATCGTTTCAAGAATGTGCTTTAGAAGCAGTCCCTTGGTCAGAAAAACTATTGTTTTAGGATAGTTTCTGGGAAGGTGAGGCATTGCAGGCCGGATCCACTGATTGTCTTAAATTCATATTCATCCATGCATTCTTCATCATCATGTTTTGAATTCTGGTCAGTGGATTATTTTGGACTTTTAAATTGTCATTTTATTTAGTCTCATTTTGTTCCATTAGGGCCGATGACCTAGGTGTTAGGCCCCTTTCAACACAAAGCATCATCATCAAAATCATCTCCGTCGGTTTTATGGGAAAAGGATGGCTTCTAAATCCTTTCCGCTAACACACACCGATCAGTTGTTATATACTCACCACAACACAAATACTTACCTCGTGGACTCGGTAGGAACAGGCTGAAAATTGCCTGGAGCTGAACCCATGCCTCTTAAATCACGGGGAGGAAGTAATAGAGGTATAATCACCAATAAAAGAAAAGGGAGCCTGTAAAAGGGTTTATTACCATAAAAATTAAATGAGTTAATGAACAAAAGCTGGGGATACAAATAACAAATAATTTACATGTTCTGTCCAAGGAATACCATGTGCGTAGTCAATTTCCTTTCAGTTCAGAAAACTTTATCTTTTACAAACACTGGAAGCGTTGCGGTGAGTGAGAATTACATCAGTAATAAAACAAACCTTTTTTCTGAACAGTAAGTCAAAATATGAAGCATCCCTTTTCTCGCTGTGAAAAGTAGGACACGCACGAAAGAACACGTATAACTCAGAAAGTTGCGTAATGGAGTATACAGTAATGTTAGGCCTCAACAGCCACGTTCATTCAAAAGACGCGGGCCACTACAACAATAGCTCCATAGAAGCTCACATCCCCAGAGCTATCAGAAAGCACCGAGAAGCAAAACCCCGACCCCTCACCAAAAAAAATCTAGGAAGATGATAGGTTGCCATAGTTACAGAGATCACTCAGTGTTTCAAACAATGATACATGTTAACTGAAAGAAGAATTTTAAAAAACCAATTGGGCATACAAAGCCGAAAATAAAATATAATAAAGAAAATAAGGAAGGCACAAAAATAATATTCACAAGATGCAGAAACCAACACAAATCTCATCCATCAATACACACATGCACACACAACCCAGAGACCAATATGAGCAAATCCAAATAAGCATAGGGGTTAAGCTTGGATACGAGAGCGCTCGCAATGCATGACAAATAAAACCAGAGGCTTGTGAGCTTGAAGAAGATACCCATACCACAACATTGGATGGCCTTCAGCAACCTAGGCTCATCCCAGATACAATCGTGATCCACACATATAATGCACGCTACATTCCGTACTAATATCACCTCTCTTTTGGTGAACATGAGATGCGTATTTTAGTGTCAAAATGTACCATATCAATACCGTACAAGCTCAGCCAGTCGTAGACTCAAAGAAAATTAAACAGGGTCTCAAATCAAGGTTACAGGTACGCACATAATTTACACAGATCGGTGTCACTCTCCGCTCTTGTGTATAGTAATAAAGATACACACGCAACAAGCAATATGTAAATTGAAACTTATGAGATCTGCAGCGACCAAAAAGATGAGGGTCTGCAGAATAGAATCTCAGAACACAAGATCACAATAACTATGACAAATCCAAAAGAAAAATGTAAATAAATACCTTAAAGCTTTTGTAAAATGAAATCTGCAGATTATATAATAATCAACATTACCCCAATGCAGGGAGTTGCATAGGGCGGATAGAAAATCCATATATAATACCATTTAAAAGGAAGCATATACGTGCCGCCATTTGTGTCCATCTTTTCACCAGCAGTCATTGCTGTTGACTCTCTACCCGAGAGTAAAAGATAAGAAATTGAAAGGCATAAATGCTTCGTCGCTATTGATGGTCAAAGAGTGCCATCTGTCTAAGAGAAGCGAATATTACGTCACAGTCGGAAACATAAACATAGATTGATGTGTAAATGACATTCCATGAAGGTGATGATAGGAATGGTGCTACACAAGGGCACCTCAGTGTGGCACACCTTCTAACTGACAAAAAGAGACCCATCATCAAACAGTTGTGCTCTTGGATGAGCTTGGAATCTGATCATGACAGTGCCAGTTGGAAGATTGTTGTTTTCAAAGAAGAAACTCTGCCAGAGTGCACAGGGTGATAGGTTTCTACCGTCTGCCATAACTGCCAACATGATGGTACACCATAATTTCTCCCCACTTGTTGTTTTAATTAATATGCTGGATGCATCCTTCGTGTGCATGGTCTTTCTTCGCAGCATATCAAAATAAATGGGAGTGTGGTCCGCTTTTCCAGTTTGAGAAAGATCATCATTTTCTCAACTGTTTGATGACAAACTTATGAAATTTGATTACGTTATCCATGTAATCACGCGGTAGATGCTGAACCAGCGTAGTACGTCTCTGCATAAAACTATCAGCCCATCCCATGCTTGCCTTAAATTGCGTACTTCTAATGCCACGTTGTTGTTTTTTTCGCTACGTCCTTTTCTTTCGTATGCATAATTTCATATGATACAGTAATGCCATAATTTCTTAAATCCACTATATAGTCAAGGAATTCTTTTTCAATCTTGGGAAATTTTCTGCACTTTGGGCCATGAAACGATTGACCCTTGGATTTAGCTTTCTTTAATTCTTCTTCCTGAACCTGCCAATAGCAAATTAATTTTGGTTCTACAGCAAACCCTCTTCTCGTGCTCTTGATTCCATTATATTCTGTAAAACAAACAACTGTAAATTTAAACTGAGTGGTAGGAGAGAGAATCCACAAGGGATAGTTGCCACAGAACGAGGGTACTGTACGGTAACAGCATCAAAGTGATAGTAACATACTTTATGACATTCCAATTTTCACACTATTTATCTTAGGATGAAATGATCTTACAGATTTTTTAATTTTGAAATTCCCCTGTTGTACACCTATCCCCAATGTGGAATACTTTATTTTTCTTTTGTGTTTATTCTTAAAAGGTGATTTACTATTGACATTGAATTACGTAAAACATGTAGACAGATATCTTTTAAAAACGAAACAGGAATACCAAAACTATTCTTTCATCCCATGTAGCACGTCACTTTACAGCTCACTTGTCTTGCTGCTTGCTGGTTCCACCCAGTGGCAAACCAGGATGGCAGGTAATTGGAATGGATGGTGAATGGCCTTGGACTTTCCATTTGTGGATGCTTGGAACCTAGGAAACAAGCTTCTTAGCTACAAGGAGTGTCCAGTTTCTTACTAATGATCCAAACCAAACCCCATGGCACTACAGCCCTTGAAGGGCCTTGGCCTACCAAGCGACCACTGCTCAGCCCCAAAGCCTGCAAATTACGAGGTGTCGTGTGGTCAGCACGACGAATCCTCTCGGCCGTTATTCTTGGTTTTCTAGACCGGGGCCGCTATCTCACCGTCAGATAGCTCCTCAATTCTAATCACGTAGGCTGAGTGGACCTCGAACCAGCCCTCAGGTCCAGGTAAAAATCCCTGACCTGGCCGGGAATCGAACCCAGGGCCTCCGGGTGAGAGGCAGGCTTGCTACCCCTACACCACAGGGCCGGCTTCTAGTGGTAATTATGCGGCACAAAAAACTCAAGAATAATAAGATTCAGAAAATATGTCCAAAAAATGTCAATGGGGAGGGGAAGAAACACCCATGGTACCATGGTATCTGCTGCCTGTCGTAAGAGGCGACTAAGAGGGACCCCAGGGGCTCTCAACTTGGAAGCGTGGGTTGGTGACTACACAGCCCTTAGCTGAGTCCTGGCATTGCTTCCACTTGTGCCAGGCTCTTTACTTTCATCTATCCTGTCCGACGTCCCTTGGCCAACTCTTGTTCTTTTCTGACCGCTACGGTATTAGAGCATTGTAGGCCTAGGGAGTCTTTCATTTTCATGCCCTTCATGGCCCTTGTCTTTCTTTGTCTGGTACTTCATTTTTCGAAGTGTTGGATCCCTTCTATTTCCTTTTTTCCCATCTCTCTCTACTCCCTGTGGGTGGGGGTGCAGACTTAGACTACATATATGGTATCCCCTGCCTGTCGTAAGAGATGACTGAAAGGGGCGACCAAGGGATGATGACATTATAATCATGAGATTACTTGTGATTAGTACCATTATGTGCGGAACACCATGGGTCAATGTTACTTGCGACTGGCACCACCTTGCAAGGAGCAGTACCATTCTGTGTGGAACATTATGGGTCTGAGTGTTGCTTTTGAAACAGGTTGTCATGTGTATTCCAGTGGTCGGTTCCACTATGTTCAGTATGGTCTGCATTAGCTATGAGTAATACCACTTTATGTGCAACACCATGGATCTATGTTGCCTACAGTTAGTACTACTATGTGAGAAACACCACGGGTTTGGCGGACACCCATGATTAGTACCTATATTTGAGGAAAACCATTGGTCTATGTTGCCAAAGAGTAGTATTACCGTAGTTTCTCGTGTAATTAACACACTTTTTTGAGGAAAAAAAGGCGAAAACTTTGGATGCGTAAAGTATTCTAGGAATTCGGATTTTTAAGAAAATTATTTTTAATTCATTAGATACATCAGAGATAATATACACACAATTGGTTCAACTCATTTGTGGTTAATCGTGTTATTTGGTGTAAAATTACAGAGTGAGATTTTTCTCAAAAGTAAATTAGGGTACATCAGGTAAGTTGGACATGTGGGTTTGGAGTACCAACACTGGAAAAGATTCTTCCCATTACAAGCTGACAGTACAATCTGAAGGGAAATAAACATGTGCTAATAAAAGTACAATTCATGTAAGTACATAATGACGTTCCAGCAAAAAAAGATGTGTCCAACACGAGAAGCGCCGAGCATCAAACGAGGGACCCCTGCTATATTTCCCCAAACTGTTTGTATCTAATCTTGTACGAGCGACATATCCATCCAACTTTTCTTGTATATGAACATGGTTCTCTCGCGGAAATTTTTCTTCGAAGTATTGTTTTTCATTTTAGAACAACATAAATTGCAAGCTTTGTGCCATCACTTGTTACAGCAAGCATTGCAGTACATCATTGTTTTTCGCTTCCAGTAGCGTGTACAATAACACTCGATGTCCCTTTCTTATCAATTGTTCGTCTTTGTGGCCTATAGAAACTGATTGGCGTCTGACCTGTGGTTCCTATTTGGGAGAGCAAATATTCCTTTACTTTACACTTCTTATCACAAAGCAATGAAAATCAATTACTTCTTGTTGAAATCATTCGGCATTTTGTGTCATAATGTTGTTCTTCGCCGAAGAGAAAGACCATTTCTCTTCATCAAGTCTCGGCTAATCTTCAAATCCGGGACCCTGATTCCATGTGCAACAGCTTTTTCTCGTCCTTTAGAATACAGCATTTCGTGAGAAATGGCATATCCAACGTTGCGTAATGAAATAATATATTTAAGCGGATCCTCCCCTACTTTCGGAAACTTGCCGCTCTTTAGTCTACGAAATGCTTTGCGAGACTTGTTTTTCGCTTGAAGTGCACTTCTCTGTTACCGCGGTAGCGCACGTTGCATTCAGACACTGAATATACTTGTGGCTCACTGCCCTATTCCTGTATGTTTTGAAGTAACTGATCACTGCGATTTTATATAATACAGTATTACTCGAATACTTGCTCACTGTGGACTAACAAACTATTTTCAGATCACAGAAAACACAGGTCCCATACCCGAAGCACTCATAAAATACGTTTGTACCCGACTGGAATAGAGCGTCGCTAGTCACGTTAGCGCTGATTATCTCACCGAACTAGTGCAGTGGTATTTCCTACCAGCTGATAATAGCGCATTGTCCAGTATTTGGAATGTCCGGTTTCACAATAGGAAAGCTGCTACCCAAGTTGTTGACATCTTTATTTCGAAAAAACTTATCCAGTGCTGCGTGATGGATGTTCGAAGAAGTGGGTGCGTTAAATACGTGAACATTTCTTTTTCTCCACTTTGGACCCAAACATCTTGGAATGCGTAAATTATGCGAGGCGTGAATTATGCAAGAAAATATGGTGTTATGTGAGGAACACCGTGGGATTGTGTTGCCAGTCGGCGTTACCATAATGTGTAATGCACTGTGGTCTGCATTGTCTATGATTAGTCCCACTATGTGAGCGACCCCATGAGTATATGTGACCTGTGATTCATTCCACCAAGTGAGGAACAACACGGGAATACCGGCACTCGTGATTAGTACACCTAGGTGAGGAACACCCTGGGTCTGCATTGCTTCTGAGTTGTGCCCTTGTGTGATTAGTACCACCTTGCGAGAAACACTATGAGTCTATGTTACCTGTGATTAGTACCATCCTGAGGGGCCGGTGACCTGGGTTTTGAACCCCCTTAGGTAATAAGCATCATTGCAGCAATTAAGACATTGTGAATTGGATCCCCTAATTGTTTTTGTTTCACGATCATGTTCTCATCACCATTCGTTTTAGATTTGAGTCAGTGGATACATTTCGGAGTTTAAATTTGCCTTTCGTTACACCTCGTACCATTAAGGACCGATGACCTAGCTGTTAGGCCCCTTTAAACAATAAACATCATCATCAAAATCACTTTAATGCCGCTACATCTATTCCTTGACAACACACAGTTATACAGTATTATACGCAACACTACACTATTAAGGGAAACGCACTGACGTAATTTGCTATTGATTCTGTCAAGTACAGATATCAGCAAGTTCTCATGCTGGTTAATCACTTCATCACACAGTCGATTCTGAAAAGTACAGATATCAACAGTCCACACACTGATCATTCACTTTGCCATCACACGGCAACATTAATGAAGATCCTGAAAAGTAGAGATATCAACCAACTCCTCAGCTCACCGTTACTCACTCTAACCCACACTCTTCATTCTCTTACAGCACTGTCTCTCACTGTCTGACTGACTGACACTCTGCCTGTCAGCTTGATATATATACTGTTCGACAAACAGTATAAAAATATCAATTTGTGGAAATGTTCTTGCAACACTCTAAATGGAACGCGTCCGAACATACAAGGAACAATCGATTGACTGGCCTCTCAATTTGAGTAGATGAAAGTCAAATGATCGATTACCATTTACAAACACACGTGGACATGTCTACAAAATTCCTAATGTTTCTACATGTATCTGGATGATAAATCATTACAGTAAGTGTCCAGAAACCTCCATATGCATACCTGCCAACTTTCCCGATTTAGGGGCGAGACTACCGATTTTCGGCAGTTTTTCCTCCTCCCAATTATTCTGTTTCTTCCGATTTTAACTTATTTTTTGGTGAGCTTCAAACATTGTTTTCAAATTCCCCCATTTCAGATTTGTACGCCAGTGGCCGGAAGTCCTTCGCTCATTGGCCGCTTTCAGATGAAATATTGACGATTATTAATATGAGAAATGCGCACGAATGTGCAATGTTTATTGAAACCTGTATATCGCGATGCGCATATAGATTGTCAATCTCTTTTTCTCGCGTATTATGTTTGTTACATGTGATTAAAAATCATTCTTGATCCGTATTGATGATACTTGATTGGAACAATAAGTTAATTTATTGAATTCACCACCTAATCAATACAATAAGTCTTGTCTTAGTTGATTTACTTTGGCATGTTAACTAAAATGGTACATGTTTCGCCTTGAAATTTAGGCATTATCAGTCATTATCTTAACCTTAAAATAGAATCAGGCACCTGATTTACATATACATGAAATAAAACAATTTTTTAAAAAAAACCTTGGAGAGACTTGAACTAAAATTAACATATGGTAAGAGACTTGTAATGAAGTTGGTTTTAAAGATATTACAATGAGTGAGGAAGTATACAATTGGTGAAAGTAGTAGTGATATTGACATTAGAAGACTTCTATTATAATTAAAATGAACAAAACAACAGTCTGTTATGAACAAGAGATAGGATTGCTAAAAAATTTTTGTTTGCCGACCAGCGGTTACAACGAAAATGACGATAAAAATAGTATTTAATAAATAATGTAGAATAAAATAATAATGAAATATGGTCAAGTGACTAGCAATTATTTGTTTACAAGAGATAAGTCGAAAGTCAAAGGCATATGGTGATGTGGTTCAGTTTGATCAAAAATACGAAGTTGAAGAACGATGTTTAAATAGGACCTTTATGGACCATCTCAATTTGATGCAATACTGCAATGATGTTAAGAATGTGGGTTGATTGACATTCTAGTCGAAACGGAAGTGTGACAGTTGAATCTGTAAAAGGAAACCAAAGCGTGGTGTTAATTGAGTGAAAAAATCGTAATGGAATGTTTAAGTGGAAATTGTGTACACTTACCATTAGACAATGGTAAGGGTAATTTGTTACGTTATTAACTGAACGTTATTGTCGACTGTCGGCTTCTTACTCCGAGTGTTATAACTGTATGTTTGAGTTTAAGGTGGAACTGTTTGCGAAGGCGTGACTATGGGCTTGTTTGTAGTACTTGGAGGGGAGCTACTATTGGCGGGAGAGAAAGAGGGAAGTGTATTGCTGCACGTATTGTAACGGTGAGATGCCGTTGGAGGGAGCAATATTACAGTGGGTGTGGCTAAGGGTCTATTGGTTGCATTTGAATTAGATGTACAGGCGGTGAGAGGAAGGGAGGGGAGTGTATTACTTGTAGAGGAGGTAGGAGGGCTTATTGATTTGAGGTAGAAAACTTTTAAGAATATATTGGTGAGAGGAATTGATTCTTGTAATAGACATAAAGTCTGTTCGTACAAGGGGCTTTTTTTTATCGATGATGTCGTTTAAGTTCTGATCTTTTTTGAAATGTTGGTCGAGGAAAATGAATAAATTTTCATACTCAGTCATAAGTTTACTTTTATCGACTTTTTTGAGGATATGAAGGTCTTGTTCTGTTGTAGTAAATTTATGTCCTGTGTCCCTCATGTGGTTGGCCTTTGCGGAAAATTTGTTATGCCTTGTGCATTATAATGCTCAGCGTATCTGGTGGAGAAGCTGCTGCCAGTTTGGCCAACATAAGAAAAATTACATGTGGAGCATTTTAGTCTGTATATCCCTGATCCAGAATAACTATTGTCTGTGCTGTTAATGGAGTTATGATTAAAGAATAAATTACGATTAGTGTTTTTTTGTTGTATAGGCTATTTTTGCATCGTGCTTCATTAGTGAATTGGTTATCGGCTAAATACCATGGTTATTGAACGTGAATTTAGCATATTTTGGTTTAACGGGTTTCAATGGGGTTAAATTTGTAGCTAATTTTAATTTGGTTTTGTTGATGATTTTATCAATTATATCTGTATTAAATCCATTGAATTTAGCTATTTCTTTAACGAATTGTAATTCTTTCTTTAAATTACTGGAGGACATAGGGATTTTTAATGCCCTATATATTAGACTGTGATAAGTGGCTTTTATTATGTGAGTTGGGATGTAAAGAATCATTTTTTATGGTTGTTGGAGAAAAGGTAAGGTGGGTTTTCTGTATATTTGGAAGTCGAACTTGTTTGAATCATGTGATTTTGATGTCTAAGAAATTTAAGCTATTGATTTCATCTTCTTTAGTGAATCTAATGTTATTATCCAAATTGTTGAGGAAAGATAATATGTTGTCACTGTTATTGATTTGTTTATCTATGATTGCTATGGTATCATCGACATAACGATGCCAAAGACAGAGTCCGTTGATGTTATTGATAATTTTGCTGTTTACAAAGGTGAAAAATGAGAGTATCCTCCTAATTCAATACAATAAATATTCCGTCATTAGACGGAGTAAACAAATTCAAACATGTTTCGGCTCGTTTGAGCCATCTTCAGTGAAAAATGAGGGGAGATTTGAAATAATTTACATAATATAAGTTGAAAAAATGCTAAAAAAAACATAATGAAGGAGCAAATGAAAAAACAAACAAAAGAGAGCCTAGACTGAAACAAAATTAGCACAAATATACAATATTTACATCAGTATGCGGAGTCCCTGTTATGAATAGTGTGAAAATGGTGTTCATGTTGTCAGTTGGTGTGTACATTTCATTGGACTCGTTAGACTGATACGTAATAACAAATCCTGACTCGTCGAGGAAAGTAACAGGAAACTATACTCATTTCCTTTATATGCTGCTTCAGTGATGCCTAGGCTATCCATGTTAGCTGATGATGGAGCTGTTGAGGATCCAACAGGCCTTCGGGCTGAGTGCTCGACATACATACGTTTATAGAGTTGACTGACTTTCCATAGTACATATTATTTTAGCTTCCAGTATAAACGATACATATGTATTGAAACGTTCTCTCTCTGTTGGCTTGTTTTCATGGTATTTGCACTGCAAGTTATATAATTTGTCACATTTAGGAACTGCATATGTGCTGTTCTATAAAGCGAGTGATTAGTGCTGCTATAACTTGTCCACAACTGAACAGACTACATCAGCAGCAGTATACAGTGAAACCATGTTAACATGATCTCAGAGCAACCTAAATATTGAGAGTTTATGTTTTTAAAATATTGTGTTAAATGGGGTTAATATTTTACTGTTCTAGATAACATTCAAATCACTGGAGTGTTGCATTATTCAACACAAGCAACCAAGAATTAAAGATATAGCAATGTTTTACTGTCGCAGCTGTTAGTTTCCAGTACTGTCCATGTGCCCATGTGCTCTTGACATGTTGGTAAGAGTGTAAGCATTGAACTTCATTGGTAAGAGTAATGGCAGCTAACTGTGATGGAGTGTTTGTAAATTATGATGATTTGGCCAGTTAAATTAATTCTCCTTGTTGTTTTGGTGACTGTATGTATCAGATGGTGAAGGAAGTTCTAATAATACTGTTGTTTGTGATGCTATCGTAGAAAGCGAAAAGAATGAGTGCCAGCAGGTCTGCAAGAAAGGAGTATGAATTAGAAATTAGGGGAAAGAGACCAGTGAGCAGATAGAGAAAAATGGACAGACTTAGTGAAGAAGGATGTAGAGGAGAGAGGTCAGGATTGGGAGCGGATTGTGAACGAAGAATGATTCATGGACAGAACAAAATGGAAGGGGCTTGTCTACCACACTTGGGAAACTGGAGTTGGTCAACGATGATGATGATGATCGTAGAAAGTAATGAAAGTGCCAGTCTAATTTAGGTATAATATCTGAGTTGTCTATTTAAATTTATATCTCTCAAGTATTGTGTACCATAGGACCGTGAACATTCGTACAGTAATCTAACAAACTGGGATATCAAGAAATATAAAATTTAGGAGAGTTGGTATTATAAGTTTTAAAATTAATTTAACCTAAAGCAGTATTACAAAAATGAATTTGATTTTTTGTTTATTTTTTCAGTACATGATGGAATTACTTCCTTAAAATGTGTGACTGATTAAGTTTTTCTTTCTTTACTCGTTACATTAAAGAAATGTTTATTTGCTGACTGTTTGGCAAAGTTCTCAAGAAAATAACTTCAAAATTGAGTAACTTGTGTTTTTCTTTCCACATCTGCATATTGCACTGTTTTTGAATAGCTTTCTTAGCACAAGTTAGAGACTGGCGTTAAGAAGGTTAATAAATACAATTTTATTGCTTTCCAAACATTTCCTATCATTCCTATAATGTCCATACTTGATAATCACCTTCTTAATCTCTCTTTTCAGAAGAGTAATGCAAGTTGAAATATGTGGTCTGGATTTTAATAACGTGTATAATTCATTTGTTTGTTGCAGGCAAGCACAGTATCGTTACAAGTCTGGGACAACTGCTCTGTTGTCTACAAAATCATTTCCAGTTGTTATTGAAGATGTTTCTGTGAGCCAAATTGAATGTCCTGAGTCAATGGATACATCATCATGAAAAGTGAAGAATTCTATCAGAATTGCCTTGTGTTTTTTATAATCATTTCTTTCTCTCTAATATGAACAAGTAAACAGTTCTATAAAATTATTACCTTTGTGGTTCTTACTAACAGCACATCTATTATTCCGCTTGAATTATGGTGTTCTGTTCAAGTGTTTGATAGAGGTTATTTTGAAAGACATTGTAAACAAGGAAAATATATCCTTAAAATCTGGGAAGACATATCGTCGTGCTTGCTTTTGAGTGGCATTATTTTTATTTATTTTTCATGTATTGTACAGTATTTAATTTAATACCATTAGTACTGTTTTTTAATATTATTTCACCTTGCAACATTCAGGTAGGTCTGTTCCTCCATTTAAACAACAAATATGAGATTTCACAATGTTTACAGCTTACAAAATATTTAAAAAATTATATAAATGAAACTTCTTACAACTACTTAACAATACAACATTAAAATAATAGGCCTAATGATAATAATCAGCCCCCATATGTGTGGATGCAGGGACAGAATACACCCATGGTATGATACTTGTGATTTTTAAAAAAAATGCTATTTCTTCGGGCCGTCGACCCATGTGGCACCATATTGTATGAACCTGCATGTAATTGGAATGGCAGTAGTTGTGGAATGTTACGTGTGAGGAAAGGAAGATTAAGGATGTCACAAACACCTTGTCCCCAGGCCAGGGATATTAATCATTACAATTTAAAAACCCTGACCCAGCCGGGAATCGAACCCAGGGCCGCCGGGTGACAGGCGGACGCGTTGCCCCCTACAGCGCGGGGCTGGACATGGTTCTACTTTACTAGCGATAAGTACCATTATGAAGGGCTGTTGACCTGGATTTTGGACTCCTTTAGACATCAAGCATCATCGATTCAGGATTGTGCTTGGAAGCAGCCCCTTGGTCAGTATATACCAGTGTTTTAAGTTGGTTTCTGGGAAGGTGGGTCATTGCGGGTGGAATACACTGATTGTTTTAAGTTCATAATCATTGTTTATCTCGTCTTTTTGAATTCTAATCAGTGGATTGATTTTGGAATTAATTTAAACTTTGAATATTGTGAGTTGGATCTGCTTATTATGTTAAATTCATATTCATCCATTCATTCTTCATCATCAAGTTTTGAATTCTGGATATTGAATGAATTTTGGAATTTTAATTTGTCATTACATTTAGTCTCATTTCATACCATTAGGGACCGATGACCTTGATGTTAGGCCTCTTTAAACAGCAAGCATCATCATCATCAAATAAGAAGAACAATGAAGGCGATGCAGACTATTATAACATGACCATAGTACATTATTAACTTTAATTAACTCTATGATCTCTAATAGTAACAGTTTGGGTATATACATAGATTAAAGACAGGCTAATCTACAAAATGTAAGATAGTTTCAATAATGAGTCTGAACATCAATTCTTACCTTATAGATATTGATGGCAACATATCTGAAAATAGCAGGTGAGACCCCTCTGATCTGACAGAGACAGCTAGTGTATTCCTTTGTCATGCTGAGAAAGTAGCAAATGAGTTTGTGCCTGTTGTGATCCAGTAAGGTGATTTTGATAAGTGTGTTTCTGTTTTTGACCATGTTCTGAAATTATGATTGGATGAGGGATGGTGAAATTGACATCGGTCTAGTCAGCATGAGGAGAATTTTCAGTGAAGCAGGTATAAGGCATGAAGATTATGGTGCTGTTTGAGTTTTAGCCAACCAAGTTCATTGTAGGCAGGTGTAACATCAATATAGTAATGTAGGTCACATATGTAGCATATACAGGCATTTAGTAGTCTTGTTATCATTAGCAGTAGTCAGGTTATTGTACACGACATCACAGTAGTTGAAACAAGGTGATAACGAAGTACAAATGATACTGTCCTTTAATACTCGAGAAGGTAAGTTCTCCATCGTCTCGTTTCCTGAAATGGGGTCAGGGATGAGGCGAGATGAAATTATATGGCATGTATATACAGCCAGATACACTTCCTGACACCAACCCTCATTTGAGGAAGTGAAATGAATGATGGTGAATGAAATTGGGTAAGGAGGTGGAAGGAATCGGCTTTGGCCTATGAATAGGAGCTGTCCTGGCATTTGCCTGGAAGTGAAAACGGAAACTACAGAAAACTACTCTGGGGAGTCGATGGTTGAGATTGAACCAACTCATCTCCCAAATGCATAGCTCAGTTCCATAGCTTCAGCATGTTAACATGCATATAAAATCTGCTCTGCTACTAAGTGAGTTAAGAGTTGCAAATATTTTTCTGGAAACTGATAATTTAACTACTGCTTCCATGAAAAATGTTAATCTATGATAATAAAGTACCAAGATCTACAGCTGATTCACTGGAATCAATTGGTGAATTTGGCAGGTAAAGTTATGTATGATTCTTGAACAAAATCTTGGGTGAGAAATTATTATAGCTTGAGATTCCACATTATTTAGTCTTAGTCCAAGTGTGTTGGTCCAGTAACAATTTTCCTGTAAATCTCTATTGAAATTGTTAGTTTTGTCAGTTAATCTGGTTCATAGTGTGAATATAATTGTATATCACCAGCATCCATGTGGTGTCTGAAGCTGCTAACCGATGACTAAGAGTTGCTGGTGTATAGGCAGAAAATAGAAGTAGCCCTCGGACAGATCCTTGTGAATCCACGACGTTACTTCTTACACACTGCTGATATTATGTTTTGTATGTCTCCCAAGCCATGTCACTATAGTAGTAAACGAACCAACTGTTAAGACTGCAGGATAGGAATTCACACTGGCCCCACTACTAATAGTCTCCGGCTGATGATCATCCTTCCTAGGTGGATCATGTAGGCCTATGAATATGAAGATGAGAGCAGGACTGCAATGTAAGAATGGGCAGAAATCAATCACCTTACTCTAATTTACTACACAAAACTACCTGCATCATTTATCAATGTAAGCAGGGGCAAGGCTACAATCCAGACCTCATATCTAGTAGTAATAGTAGTATCAGTCAACAATGCATGAAAACTATGTGTTTCCAAATATGTCGTGGTGTTAGGCCAAAGAAAATCCCACAAAGTGCACTTTTAAAAAGGCAGGCTCGTCGAAGGTCGCAGTGCTGCTGCACTCTGAAATGCCATAAAACCAATGCCAGAATCTTATGACACATTTAGCTATTTATAACTGTTGGGTTCTTTAGTCTGTCAAAACTAATTTTGAATAAATAAATTTACAAACTACCTGAAGAAGAAAACATATGGTAACAGAATTATACCTGAGAAAGTAACAACTTAATTAAAATAGAACTACAGAACCTGTGCTGCTCCGTAGCATTTATTATATGTCTTGATATAAAATTGCTCCATGCACTGCCCAGGTACTTAATTGAATGTTTACCATATTTACTCACGTATTAGACCCCTTTCTTTTTCCATTTTTACAGCCAAAATATATGATAACCTCAAATTTGTGCAGTGAACACATCATCTTGCGCCGCCAACTTCCCTGCTACCAGCATGTCATTCCAAGTGACGTCATCTTCACTGCCATCTCGTCAGCCATGCACTGCAATAGAGAGCATTTGAGGTTCCATCTTTTTGAACTGTTTAAAAACAGTTTCCTTTCTGGAGATGGTCTCTTATATTCCCAGTTGGTGTATGTGTAGCAGAAGCCACTCCTTCCAAATAAAGTCATGCTGTAGAAAGTGTGCCAAACTACCAGCTGATAATTAGCGTGTTACGAGTTGTACTTCTGAATGTAATACATCGTGACTGGAAGCATTTTTTCGATAACTGCGGGAAAGCCAGACCCTAATTTTTAAGTACATTTTCATGCTTGTTCCTACATTTATCACATCAGGATTTACCTAAACAGCTGTAAATAAGAGAGATTGCATTGTTTAGGTTAGGTATGCTATCAAGTGCCCGGATAGTGCCAAAAGTTCTATGGGGGAAAGAACAAAAATAAATAACAGCGAAGGTTGCCTCATTTATGGATATATACAGGTGTGCTGGTAATGCGTTTTATTATCATAATGTTTAATGTACGTTCGTTGCCTCCATTCCTTTATTAACACATATAGGTTTTGTTTGGCATCTCCAAAAATCATTAAAAGTGGGGACATAAAATCAATATTATTATTATTTGTTAGTTACGTTGGCGACTAAAACAATCGTTATGATTGGACAGTTTTTATTATGTTTTAAACTTGCTTCTCTCCAAGAAATACCTATATTGGCCAGAGTTATGAAATATTAAATGATCACTTTGTTGATGATCTCACCTTCTATATTAGTAGCAACAACCATGAATATTTCTCAACTAAACTCGTTTCCTCATCCCGAGGTGTTGCAGCTCTTTTAGACGCCCCCAGTGGAGGGAAGTCACATGTACCATTTTTACTGCATATCAACCTTCCTGCCATTCCTAAATCTCTGGCAGTACGGTACTGGGAATCAAACTCAGATTCTCGAGAACGTCAGCTAATTGTGCTAACTACTACACTGGCGGACGTTCTTAACTACAAAACACAGACATACAAAATGACTGATACAATGCGCGAGTCTGGCATGAAGCTATTCCTGTATTTGTGCGACGTCATCAGAGCTGCAGTAGGCCTACGCTACAGAGGCGGACATTTCTTAACTATGAAAACAGATGTACCGCATGACTTCGCGTGTTTTCATTGGGTGGGTCGTGCGGACGAAACTATTCACAAATTTGTGCGATGTCATCAGAGCTGCAATACGACTTGTACCCGCTTGGAAGTGGAATCGTTGTTGTTCTCTGACGAATTACATTAGGGGGGTCTTGTATGCGATTTTTTTTCATTTTTTTGTCTCTAAAATCTAGGGGAGGGGGGGGACACACAAGTAAATATGGTACTTTTAGGATTTGTATTGTTAAATGTGTGTCAAGTGAATTTTTGTAGATTTCATTATTGTGACATTGATATTTTAAAGACTATTTTGCAGTTTTAAAGTTATTGTTATGTGTTTAAAGTTTTAGTTAGAGATGATTTTGTTTTGGGTGGAACTTCATTCTAATCCCAGCCTATGTTGTGTGGAAGTAGTTAATCCATTCAAGGAAATAATAAAAATAAGGAGTTCTATGTATTTACTTTTCGCGTTATGGTGATGGCGTACATGATTCCTACTGTCATTGGAACTTTCACCAGTCAGCCTAGAAAACCCCAAAACTTTGAATTCAGTACTGATATTCGTAATTTTGGAGATTTTGCTTCTCACCCCTTATGACCCACATGGCCTTAAACACATCCAGTGTCACAATTCATCTCTGTGACCCCAAAAAGTATGGATTTGACACTAATATTCGTCATTTCAATGATTTGTACATGTCAGTCCCTCCCAACCCCCAATGGTAGGTATGTCGTACCCCCAAAGTATTCTGCCGCAGATAGATTGCAGAAACGGTATTTAGAATATGTTTACGGTTAAACAATGTCCAAGTATGACTGCCGCATTGCGAAGGCGTTGTTTATCACTTAGACACTGTCTAAAACTGATGTTCAACTGGCCCTCTTTAAACACTGCCGAGAACACTGTTTAACCTCAAATTTTAGGAGTGAATCACAGTCGGAGGTTGTGTACCGTGAATAGAGCCCGGATTCATATGCACTAAAAACTCCACAAATATGTATGCACATATGCATTAAACATGTTTAAAAGGTGCATGAAAATGTGCACTAAAATAAAACAAAATACACTTACCAAATGCATTATTTAATTTTAACTCAGTGTTAAATTGACAAACATGCTTCATTCCTTGAAAAATGATGCATGGCTGTAGGTTATCAACAGTTTTTCAATTTTCTCAGGGGTCAATGACTTTCTTTTGTCAGGCGTAATTAATTTGTACGCTGAAAATGATCATTCTACATCGACAGACATAACTGGGCAATACTTGTACACTGGCACTGACTGCTCGGAACCTGTTCTCACAAGAAGGGAAACCTGAGACACACGAGTGTTGCACAACTGTACACGAGCCAGTGCTCTTAGGAACAGTTGTTTCTCACTTGAAATTACTTTGTTGACAGATGGAAAGAGGGTATGTATTTCTTCTGCAGTACGGTGCAATCCATGCGCCAAACATGTGACATGGATGAGATTTGAAAAAAATACTCAAGACTGACCAGCTTTCAATATATGTGAAGTTGCATCTATGACTAAAAGGCACACTTTGTAACAATCAATCTCCGATTCACAAGGCTACAGAAGTCGTAGGGAATCATTGACAAATCTCGCAACTGTAGCATGGTTGGTTTTTACTATCACTTTGCACGAAAGTAAATGAGGTTTGACGGGTTCTTCCGGACATAATTTACCCTCTGTGAAGTTCGCAGTGTATTGACCACACAAATTGGTTATTTCATCTACCGATATCTAGACACTTCCCTCCTATTGAAAAATCGATGACAGAAGCGATCAGTGAAATAAAAAATAGGTCTTCCTAAGCACAGTACTTTTCAAGAAACAAGCGCAGATGTGGATTGTTCAATTTATGTACCGGAATGTTGCTGCGTACAAAAGCTTTACAAACATAAGCAGAAAATGTACTAACTGCACACCATATTTTCACGTTGTTTAAAAGTAGCTGTTGATAATACCAATATAATCGGTCTGATATTGGACATAATAAATTTTCCATCTAACTCTTTGTGGTTGCCAGTGTTTCGCCCCAGTGTGCTAAGTTGGGCTCATCAGTTGGTAAATAGCACACCTACCAAGACGCATGGCTAGTGCATACCATGGAGACCACTGCATAGGCTACTTGGAAGCCACCAGCAATACCAATGCACTATGAGAGACTTTGTTCTATTTTCAAAAATTGATGCCTCCCTGGCCTGGGAACCTGAAATATTTGTTCCAAATGAGTAAATTTATAATACCAATATAGTCGGTCTGTTATTGGACATAATAAATTTTCCAGCTGTTGATGGATTCTTATAGAGTTTTTCCAGCCACCCTTCTCATATAACTGCAGATATAAAGATTAGAAGTTATAGTGGTTGGGACGCGTGCAGCTAATGGAGGAACATTGAGTACCAAGGAAGGTGTTTGTCACCAAGCCCGAGGGAAGTCGTTCAGTGGAACGACCAAGATTACGATGGCTGGACGATGTAGAGGCAGACTAGAGAAGACAAGGAATACGGAACTGGAGAAGGCTGGCCTCTTTGAGAGATGACTGGAGGAGACAAGTGATCAACAAGGCCCAGGTCCTGAATAGACTAGTATTGGATAAGTAAGGAAGACTCACCCCTTGTTTGGACATGAAACCCTTGTACAAAACTTAAGTCCAGGAAGAGTTTGAATAACATCAAAAGAACTTGTAATCCCAGTTGAAAAGGCCAGGCTGCAGATGTGGACAGCAAAGAACCTCCTACCCTCTGACTGGAAAAATTATTGCTGAAAATTCACCACCTGACCACGATGAAGTCTTCGAACAGGTTGAGGTCAGGAGTGGGAAGGTCCAAGGGGAACTTGGCAAAATGGAGCTATGTTAAGAATGATACATCATACGCAATTTTAAAGAAGACCAGTCTGTCGGACGCAGGATTCACTGTCGACTGTGTCCAACCTTGTGCACAGAAGTCAACCATCAGGCCTCTGAGAATGTGCTGGATGTGGCCAAGTTCAAAAAATGTATATAATATTTTTCAGAATTGTTGTAACTGTGCTTATACTCGCGTGTCTTATGTATGTCTTCCTTTTTGTCCCGTTTCTTCTTTTACGGTGTTGGAGATGAATTTATATAGCCTGTTTTTACAGTCAGATGCCGTTCCCAACACCATCCTCAGATGAGCCTGTTTTTACAGTCAGATGCCGTTCCCAACACCATCCTCAGATGAGCTAATGAAGATGATATGAATGATGCTGAATAAAATTGGATACGGAGGTGGAAGGAATCGATGAACAGGAACTGTCCCAGCATTTGCCTGAAAGTGAAAACAATTCCTAGGACAGCCGACAATGGGGTTTGAATCCATTCATCTCCACAATGCAAAACTTGGCGCCATAGCCATAATTCATTAACACAGTGGATCCAGGATCTTACACGGAATTTCTTTTTTCCCTCCACACTCAATGGAGGACAGAGTCTCTCTAGACACTGGAGATTTCTTGTAGGTGGAGGCATAGAAACACATCCTTAGTATCCTCTAGAGGCCACTTTAAGGGGGACCCATGGACTCTCCGCTTGGGGAATATTCTGCAATGTTTCTATGATAATACTCCAACAAGCACCATGACTATGAATCAAGAGTTAACAGAACCTGAATTCCATGCTGGAGCAGCGAAACGGTGGTGTAAAGTAGGGATAGGATGAGATTCTTGAGGCTGGCAGCCAAAATCTCTACAATCTCATAACACCTCTCGACAGTACTCAGCACTTCTCACAAGGGAACATGTCACCTTCACAGTAGAGTATATTGTAACTTCTTTGTCTATATTAGAAAACGGCTAATTTGCAAAAAAAAAAAAAAAAAAGAAATAGAACAATACTCAGGTTCAAAAGCAGACAAAATATTGTTATATTAAAAACTGAGTGTTATTTTATCTCTTGCTCTTCATAAAAAGAAATTTTGTATTTAACAGTGAAATTGTAATCACTTATACACAAGATAGTAATAAACAAAAATGAAAGAAATTTTAAGCTACAAATGCAACTTGGAAAAGTAGCAGATCTAGCTGATTCTTAACTGGCTCAAAATTTCTCATGGCTCTTCAAATGGTAAATTGTGCTTAATGTATTTCTGCTTTCAAAACTAATATGATAGGAACAAATATTGCACTATATTTTCTAGGACTAGTGTGAAATTTTATTAGACCTATGACTTTCTCTTGGTAGCCATAAAGTTGCACTAAAATTATATTTGTTACATTAATTATTACTGTTACGGGGTTACATGTGGAGCAGAAAGAGGTTGGAGAAGGTGCTGGGGTGAATGGGTCTAACTACAATGTCAAGAATAGATTTAAAACTTTAACAAAGGTTATATTTCTTTTAGAACTTCAAACTTAACAAATTTTTCATGACAAAATTACACATACAAGCAGCAATCATAAAACAAGTCTAGGAAAGACAAGATTAGTGGTTTTAACAGATCGTGGGCTTCAATCCCTCGCTTTACTTTTCCTGAGCTCCTAGCTGAAATTTTTAAAAGAGCACAAATGTATACAAAGGCATAAATCCCCTAATTCAAAGAGTACTTGCTCCCAAAATTACAACATCTAGCCTTCAAGAGGCATTCATTAACCTTGCTTTGAAAAAGAGCTAACAGGCTCTCAGTATTCCAAGCCTACTCAAGGCAACATCAACTTACAATTCCTGGCCTCTCAAGGCACAACTTACAATTGGAAAATGATTATACAGGGGTATTTAATACCCAACCTACTGGGCCTTCATGTAAAAAGGAATTATGGTTAAATAAATGGCCTGAACACAAAATGAATGGAGGCATATGCTTGCATTCCTAGATATGAACTCTTAAAACATAAAGGGCACTAGGCCGATGAAACAGGGACTATTTCCAAACTACTGAGGTGACTCATATAAGGGTAAATTAATGCATTACAGAAAGGAAGAGAAACGGTTACAAAACGTAGTCGCCTCAAACCAAGATGAAGCAGAGCTCGAGAGGGTACATCACACTCTATCCTCCCAGTACAGACCTCCCCCCCTCCAAATGTCCTACCTTGGGGTGACACAGAAGAATTTTGAGAAAACATATTCAGTTGAAGAGGAGGAAACATTTTTCTAAGTGTTTTTTTTTTTTTTTGAAGTTGTTGGGTAGAAACCAGTTTAACTCCAGCTTTAGTGTGTCCTTGTTATAGTAGAAGGTTAAATACATGTTGGTAAATTTAACGGCAAGTCCTGCCGCCGCTGCCGATATCCAGTTGAGGTCACCCGGACACCTCAAGTACACTCAGATACCCCTCTCCCGCTACTATGAGAGGGGTAGTCGTTATGGTTACCGCATATTAGAAGTATATGTGCAGTCCCCAGATGAGTTGGCGGTAGGGACATCGCACTTCCGCCTTTGCCGGGAGCTGGACTCCGGTGCGTCGTTCACAAGGAATCTTCACGGGGGAGGAGTGGGCCTGTACCCCACTTCAGTTGTAGTACGGCGGCAGGCAGCTGAAGGGGCACTGAAACAGTAAGATCTCGGCGACAGAGAAGTGTTGTAGCAAACTTGAGAGTACGGTCTTTATTGGTGATGCAGAGGGGCGGGCGGTGTGGAAGGTGTTTATTGCCAATAGTGCGGATATGCAGGAGACGGGGGCTTGGTAATGGCCACAAAGGAATTGACAGCAGGAAAACCAGAGGGGAAGATCGTACATTCACATCATACACATAAGGAAATAAAATCATAGGGCAGAAGGCCTTAAATTTTAAAATAATATAACCTTCAAAGCTCCTGCTAAATTTTAGCGGCTATGAACATTAAAAAAACTAATTATACAGGTTTCACCTGAGAGAGGTGGAATCTAAAGATCCTCTCTGTGGCTGGATTGTTACTAATAATGTAACTGGTGTCAAAAGATCCAATATAATGCACGGCTCATGAAATCTGGGGGCAAGCTTGCCCGCAGGAACAAAATTCCTAACCATGACTTGATCTCAGACTTTTAAATTGGTGGGCCTTCGTCCACGATCATATCATTCCTAACCATTTCATGAGAAACCTTCAGGTTGTGCATAGCATTTTTCCATAGATCTCTAATATTATCGGGATCTATTGTCTCTGGAAGGATATCATTAATTGACCAAAGGTTAGAGAGCAGCGTGTTAGGCACAAATTTAAACATCAGAGAAGCTGGAGTGAACTAATGGGACTCATGAACTGCCGAATTCAAAGCAAAGGCCAGCCAATGCAGGGACGTATCCCACCTGGAATGATCATGATGAAATGCGATGAGAGCCGATCTAAGATTACGATTGACCCGCTCAGCCAGAGATGGTTGAGGATAATACGCCGAAGTAGTTACATGTGAAATGGACAGATCAAAACAGAATTTACGGAAGAGGTTGGAGGTAAAAGCTTTACCATTATCAGGAACTATATATTGACAAGGACCAAAAGAAGCAAAGATGGTATTTAAGCAAGAAATGGTGGACTGAGCGGCAGCCAGCTTAGTCAGAAATAACCATGAAAACCTAGTGAAACCATCTACACACACGAGAATGAATTTGTTGGCGTTCCCCTTTGATTGGGGGAAGGGTCCGACGTAGTCTATATAGAGACGTTCCATGGGGTGTGACGCTTGATGAGAAGATAATAGACCTAGCTTAGTGGACAAGGTGGGCTTGCTAAGCAAGCAAGATTTACAAGCTTTTACCAATTCACGAATTTCACCGTCCATACCTTTCCAAATGAACATTTCTCGGATCTTTTCCCGAGTTTTGAAGATGCCTAAATGCCCCCCTAATGGGGGTCTCATGATAATACTTGAAGATCATACGTACAAACACAGCTGGAACAACTACTTTATCTTTTATCATGCCTCGATGGGCAACACAAAACCCCGTTCCTCAATACGTAAGGGACGACGTGTTCCTCCGAAGAAAGGGTTTCCATAATAGGGGCCAGCACAGGATCTTCACGTTGATATTTTTCAATATCCATAAACGACATGGGGGCATCAGTTAGAATGGCATTTACACCCTAAGGTATGGGCGCGGGAAGAGAACTACTATCATCCTGTTCGGCGTTCTCCACCTCATGAGAATACATGCGGCTTAGTCCATCCACGACAACATTTTCAGATCCTCTGATATGCCTAACATCAAATTGGAAAGCAGAAAAACTGATGGCCCAACGGGCTATACGACCAGTACGTCGCGGCCTAGCTAAGACCCAACTTAAGGCTTGATTATCTGTTTCCAGGTCGAACTTGACATGTTCCAGATAGAGGCGGAACTTCTCTAATGCAAATAAGACTGCCAAACGCTCAGGTTCATAAATAGAATATTTAGCCTCTTGGGCTGATAATGTCCTAGATGCATAGGCGATGGGTCGTCTTCCGAGTTCAGTTTCCTGAAGAAGCACAGCAGCCACCGCCGCCGATGCGTCAGTTTGAACGATGAATTTCTTCAAGAAATCAGGCATAGCAAGCACAGGGGCGTTGCAAAGAGCTAATTTCAGGTCTACAAAAGCGGCTTGTTGAGACGGCCCCCACTCAAATTTGACGCCTTTCCTACGGAGTAAGTTCATGGGCGCCGCTCTGTTAGCGAAGTTGGGAATAAATTTCCTGAAGAAATTCACCATGCCGATGAACCTGGCAATACCTTTGATGTCCTTAGGAGGTTTGAAATAACGGATGGCCTGTGTTCTTGAATGATCGATCGAAACACCATCGGGCGACACAATATGCCCTAGGAATGACATGGAAGGTTTAGCGAAAGCTACCTTAGATAACTTCACAGTCAACCCGGCCTTACGCAGGCGATTAAGGACCTCTTTTAGATGACCAATGTGTTCTTCAAAGGTCTCAGAAAATACGACATCATCAAGATAATAGTACAAGTATTCAAATTTGATGTCGGAGAAGACCCTATCTAGCAGTCTCGTGAGCACAGCTGCCCCCGTGGGGAGCCCGAAAGGCAACCGGTTGTACTCATACAAGTTCCAATCCATGGCAAAAGCTGTTAGATGGTTCGATTCTTCGGCTAGAGGGATCTGGTTGTACGCCTGGTTAAGGTTTAAGATGGTAAAGAACATAGCTTTCCGATACCATGAAAAACAAGAGTGAAGGTCGGGAAGAGGCACAGATTGTAACACCACCTTCCGTATTAACGCCCTATAGTCAATCACAGGCCTGAAGCCACCTTGGGGTGGGCGATGAATAAGCTGACTTGGAGGGTCGAATAATCCTTTCCTTTAATATCTGATCAATGATCTCCTTGAGAGTCTTCATTTTAGGTGGAGACAGCCTATAGCGTGGAAATCTAACTGGGATTGAATCCGTAACCTCAATCTTATATTCAATAAGGTCAGTAACACCAAGAGTTTATCGGAAAATACATCGGAAATGACTGACACAACTTACAAATACTATCAGCCTGCTCCTCAGGTAGATGTCTAAGGTCTAACAACATCTCATCCTCGGTAGGCGAAACAGATGAACATGACACAGAATTACACTTAAGCAAAGGAATTTTACAGTTAATAGCGAATTTGTAAGTGTAAATAATTTGAAGAATTTGAGAAGGAGAGAGAGAAAACACTAGAGCGTGATCTTGAAATTCAACTAAGAATCTTAAAAATGAAATGACCTCGTTAGTAGAATTTATATATATACTGAGCTCGATAGCTGCAGTCGCTTAAGTGCGGCTAGTATCCAGTATTGAAATTGAAATAATAACATTAAGTTATTTATTAGACCACCTAATCAATACAAAATCGTCTTGGATGATTTACATAAATTTGTTAGCTAAGAGTGGGACATGTTTCGCCTTCTCTGAAGGCATCATCAGCCATAGTCTTAACCTTAAATTAAAAATAAGCGTCTAAATAACATGTAGTGATGAAATGAATTTTAAAATCTTGAAGAGATTTGAAGTAAAATAACATTAAAAATAACAATGATGGTTTGAAAATACAATGTGATGAGATACAATAGTGGAAGTATTAACAAAATTAACCTTAGAAGGCTGCTAAAATAAGTACAATGGAATAAAACAGATTGTTAAACAACAAGTAGTAAGATTGCATAAAAGTAAAGTTGATAGTAATGGCGGTTATAATTAGACGATGGCGAAAAATCTTATATAATCAAAGTAAAGAGGAGAGAGTAAAAGTCAAAGTTAGTCGGGAGATCCGAAGTTCATCATGATCTTGAAGATAAAAGACGAAAGTCAGATGCATATGGTGAAGTTGTAGAACATGTTGAGGATATGAAGTTGGTGAATAGAAGTTGAAGAACAGTTTCAAATAGGATCACTAAGGACCATCTCAAAATTTGAAGTGATGTTCAAATGTTGTAAATTGTGAGTTTGTAGATATTCTAGTTGAAAAAGCATATACAAGTGGAATCTGTAAATGGAAGCAAGAAACGTAGAGTTAATTGTGTGAAAAGATATTTGAAAAATATTGAAGTAGAATCTTATGCACTTACCATTTGACGGTGACAAAGATAGCTTGTAATATTATGAGTTAGAAGTATTTGCAACAGTAGACTTCTTGCTACGTGTGTTATAACTGAAGTTTTGTGCTGGAGGGGGATCTGTTTGCGTTGACGTAACTATTAGAGGGGGGCTGCTATTGGTGGGAGGGAAGGAAGAGAGTGTATTACTGCGCGTGTTGTAACGGTGTAAGGCTATTGGAGGGAGCGATGTTCCGGTGGGTGTGGCTAAGGGTTTATTGGTTGTATTTGAATTAGAGGTACTAGCGGCGGGGGGAAGGGAGGGGGGTATATTAGCTGTAGGGGAGGTGGGAACTCTAATTGATGTGAGGTTGAAGATTTTTAAGAATTTGTTGGTGAGGGAAGTTGATTCTCGTAATAAAATAAGAATCTGTTCATACAAGGGGCTTTTTTTATCAATAGTGTCATTTAGATTTTTATCTTTATTAAAATGTTGGTCGAGGAAAATAAATAAGTTTTCATATTCTGTCATGAGTTTGCTTTTATCAACTCTTTTTAGGATATGGAGGTCTTGTTCTATTGTGGTGAATTTATGCCCGGTGTCCCTCATATGGTTGGCCATTGCGGAGAATTTGTTGTGTCTTTGGGCATTGTAATGTTCGGCGTATCTGGTAGAGAAGCTGCGGCCAGTTTGGCCAACATAAGAAAAATTACATGTAGAGCATTTCAATCTGTATATTCCTGATCCAGAGTAACTATTGTCTGTGATGTTGATAGAGTTGTGATTGAAGAATAAATTGCGATTAGTGTTTTTTGTTGTGTAGGCTATTTTTATTTCGTGCTTCATTAATGAATTGGTTATCGGGTAAATGCTATGGTTAGTGAACGTGAATTTAGCGTATTTTGGTTTGACGGGTTTTAATGGAGTTAAATTGGTAGCTAGTTTCAGTTTGGTTTTATTGATGATTTTATCAATCATATTCGTGTTAAATCCATTGAATTTAGCTATTTCCTTGATGAATAGTAATTCTTTCTTTAAATTAGTAGAGGACATAGGGATCTTTAATGCTCTATATATTAAACTGTGATAAGTGGCTTTTTTATGTGAGTTGGGATGTAAAGAATCATTTTTTATGGTTGTTGGAGAAAAGGTGGGTTTTCTGTATATTTGGAAGTCGAATTTGTTCAATGCTCGTGTGATTTTGATATCTAAGAAGTTCAAAGAGTTATTGATCTCATCTTCTTTAGTGAATTTAATATTATTATCTAAGTTGTTGAGGAATGATAGTATGTTATTGCTGTTGTTGATTTGTTTATCAATGATAGCTATGGTATCATCAACATAGCGATGCCAAAGACAGAGTCCGTTGATGTTATTAATAATCTTACTATGTTCGAGATTATCTAAGTATATGTCGGCTAGTATTCCAGATAACGGGTCTCCCATCGCTAGACCTTCTTGTTTGTAAATTTTCTTATTGAAGGTAAAATAGTTGTTGTCTAAAACGAAATTAAGTAATTTTAACCATTCATCAATTTCGATTTTACTCAATGTGCTATGTTTCAACAGATTGTTTTTTATGATGTTAATAGTATTGTTGATAGGGATATTAGTATACATGTTGGTGATGTCAAAAGAACATAAAACGTGGTTTGGTTGTAGACTGAACTTATTTAGGGAATTACAGAGTTCGATCGAGTTCTTTATGGGGTTGGAGTTGTGAAATTTGAAGTGTTTTTTTAGGAATTTGTGTAGGAATTGAGAGGTTTTATAGGTAGGACTATTGATACTATTAATTATAGGCCGAATGGGGACATCATTTTTATGAATTTTGGGCAGTGATCTGACTGTAGGTAATTTTGGGTTCATTACAGTTAATTTCTGATAATCTTGATCATTTAAAATGAAGTTAGAATTTTTCAGAAGGTTCTTTAAGTTACGCTGTATTTTGTTTGTTGGATCTTTGTTAATTAAGGTATAGGTATTGTCTGAAAAAAAGGTTTCAGTTTTATTGATGTAATCTTGTTTGTTCATTATTACTATGGTGTTGCCCTTATCTGCTTTTGTAATTACTACGTTGTTGTTATGGATTTTGGATTTCAGGTTTAGAATTTGTTTCGAGACATTGTGGTTATTATTAGATGTTATCTCATTAATTAAAGTTGGGAGTTTCTTTTTTACTTCATATCGTACGTCATTCTGTTTATCAATTGGGATTTGTTTATCGATATTAGTTTCGGTTTCAGCGATGGTAGTGATGATGTCTTCTGCCTTTTTGTGATTAGGCCAATTATGTTTGATGCCTTTATCTAATAGATTTAATTCTTGGTTAGAGAAGGTTGCATTAGATAGGTTGATTGTAGTGGGAATGTTAGTCAAATGGGAAGGGGACACTTTGTTGTTTGTATTTTGGTCAGGAGTTTTACATTTGTTTTCTTGAAGACTAAGTAATTTATGGTTTAGGGTTTTCTGTTTCTTGTCTAATATGTAAGATAGTTTGAGGTCAGTGTACCTTAAAAATGAGCTCCATTCAAGTGGGGGTAATTTCTGAGAGATGGTCAAATGAGTCGTATATAATTGTAAATTTAGTAAAGATTTCTTTTTGTATAATAGTTTAATTTCATTTTTCAACCATATGTTGTTTACTTTCTTTTGAGTGGCATTAGATTTTGAATAGGGATGACTTTTTCTTTGTAAAGATTTGAGAAATTTAGGTACCAACTCTAATTTCAAGCAATCTTTAAGAAACTTGATATCTCTAGAAATCTTGCCTATTTTAATTTTTAGGTTCAAGTACTTGTTAGGTTTTACTATTGCCTGGTTGGCATTGACATTACATGTAATAAATATCATTTTTGGTCCGTATTGATGATATTAGATTGAAATAATAACATTAAGTTATTTATTAGACCACCTAATCAATACAAAATCGTCTTGGATGATTTACATAAATTTGTTAGCTAAGAGTGGGACATGTTTCGCCTTCTCTGAAGGCATCATCAGCCATAGTCTTAACCTTAAATTAAAAATAAGCGTCTAAATAACATGTAGTGATGAAATGAATTTTAAAATCTTGAAGAGATTTGAAGTAAAATAACATTAAAAATAACAATGATGGTTTGAAAATACAATGTGATGAGATACAATAGTGGAAGTATTAACAAAATTAACCTTAGAAGGCTGCTAAAATAAGTACAATGGAATAAAACAGATTGTTAAACAACAAGTAGTAAGATTGCATAAAAGTAAAGTTGATAGTAATGGCGGTTATAATTAGACGATGGCGAAAAATCTTATATAATCAAAGTAAAGAGGAGAGAGTAAAAGTCAAAGTTAGTCGGGAGATCCGAAGTTCATCATGATCTTGAAGATAAAAGACGAAAGTCAGATGCATATGGTGAAGTTGTAGAACATGTTGAGGATATGAAGTTGGTGAATAGAAGTTGAAGAACAGTTTCAAATAGGATCACTAAGGACCATCTCAAAATTTGAAGTGATGTTCAAATGTTGTAAATTGTGAGTTTGTAGATATTCTAGTTGAAAAAGCATATACAAGTGGAATCTGTAAATGGAAGCAAGAAACGTAGAGTTAATTGTGTGAAAAGATATTTGAAAAATATTGAAGTAGAATCTTATGCACTTACCATTTGACGGTGACAAAGATAGCTTGTAATATTATGAGTTAGAAGTATTTGCAACAGTAGACTTCTTGCTACGTGTGTTATAACTGAAGATCCAACAAACAAAATACAGCGTAACTTAAAGAACCTTCTGAAAAATTCTAACTTCATTTTAAATGATCAAGATTATCAGAAATTAACTGTAATGAACCCAAAATTACCTACAGTCAGATCACTGCCCAAAATTCATAAAAATGATGTCCCCATTCGGCCTATAATTAATAGTATCAATAGTCCTACCTATAAAACCTCTCAATTCCTACACAAATTCCTAAAAAAACACTTCAAATTTCACAACTCCAACCCCATAAAGAACTCGATCGAACTCTGTAATTCCCTAAATAAGTTCAGTCTACAACCAAACCACGTTTTATGTTCTTTTGACATCACCAACATGTATACTAATATCCCTATCAACAATACTATTAACATCATAAAAAACAATCTGTTGAAACATAGCACATTGAGTAAAATCGAAATTGATGAATGGTTAAAATTACTTAATTTCGTTTTAGACAACAACTATTTTACCTTCAATAAGAAAATTTACAAACAAGAAGGTCTAGCGATGGGAGACCCGTTATCTGGAATACTAGCCGACATATACTTAGATAATCTCGAACATAGTAAGATTATTAATAACATCAACGGACTCTGTCTTTGGCATCGCTATGTTGATGATACCATAGCTATCATTGATAAACAAATCAACAACAGCAATAACATACTATCATTCCTCAACAACTTAGATAATAATATTAAATTCACTAAAGAAGATGAGATCAATAACTCTTTGAACTTCTTAGATATCAAAATCACACGAGCATTGAACAAATTCGACTTCCAAATATACAGAAAACCCACCCTTTCTCCAACAACCATAAAAAATGATTCTTTACATCCCAACTCACATAAAAAAGCCACTTATCACAGTTTAATATATAGAGCATTAAAGATCCCTATGTCCTCTACTAATTTAAAGAAAGAATTACTATTCATCAAGGAAATAGCTAAATTCAATGGATTTAACACGAATATGATTGATAAAATCATCAATAAAACCAAACTGAAACTAGCTACCAATTTAACTCCATTAAAACCCGTCAAACCAAAATACGCTAAATTCACGTTCACTAACCATAGCATTTACCCGATAACCAATTCATTAATGAAGCACGAAATAAAAATAGCCTACACAACAAAAAACACTAATCGCAATTTATTCTTCAATCACAACTCTATCAACATCACAGACAATAGTTACTCTGGATCAGGAATATACAGATTGAAATGCTCTACATGTAATTTTTCTTATGTTGGCCAAACTGGCCGCAGCTTCTCTACCAGATACGCCGAACATTACAATGCCCAAAGACACAACAAATTCTCCGCAATGGCCAACCATATGAGGGACACCGGGCATAAATTCACCACAATAGAACAAGACCTCCATATCCTAAAAAGAGTTGATAAAAGCAAACTCATGACAGAATATGAAAACTTATTTATTTTCCTCGACCAACATTTTAATAAAGATAAAAATCTAAATGACACTATTGATAAAAAAAGCCCCTTGTATGAACAGATTCTTATTTTATTACGAGAATCAACTTCCCTCACCAACAAATTCTTAAAAATCTTCAACCTCACATCAATTAGAGTTCCCACCTCCCCTACAGCTAATATACCCCCCTCCCTTCCCCCCGCCGCTAGTACCTCTAATTCAAATACAACCAATAAACCCTTAGCCACACCCACCGGAACATCGCTCCCTCCAATAGCCTTACACCGTTACAACACGCGCAGTAATACACTCTCTTCCTTCCCTCCCACCAATAGCAGCCCCCCTCTAATAGTTACGTCAACGCAAACAGATCCCCCTCCAGCACAAAACTTCAGTTATAACACACGTAGCAAGAAGTCTACTGTTGCAAATACTTCTAACTCATAATATTACAAGCTATCTTTGTCACCGTCAAATGGTAAGTGCATAAGATTCTACTTCAATATTTTTCAAATATCTTTTCACACAATTAACTCTACGTTTCTTGCTTCCATTTACAGATTCCACTTGTATATGCTTTTTCAACTAGAATATCTACAAACTCACAATTTACAACATTTGAACATCACTTCAAATTTTGAGATGGTCCTTAGTGATCCTATTTGAAACTGTTCTTCAACTTCTATTCACCAACTTCATATCCTCAACATGTTCTACAACTTCACCATATGCATCTGACTTTCGTCTTTTATCTTCAAGATCATGATGAACTTCGGATCTCCCGACTAACTTTGACTTTTACTCTCTCCTCTTTACTTTGATTATATAAGATTTTTCGCCATCGTCTAATTATAACCGCCATTACTATCAACTTTACTTTTATGCAATCTTACTACTTGTTGTTTAACAATCTGTTTTATTCCATTGTACTTATTTTAGCAGCCTTCTAAGGTTAATTTTGTTAATACTTCCACTATTGTATCTCATCACATTGTATTTTCAAACCATCATTGTTATTTTTAATGTTATTTTACTTCAAATCTCTTCAAGATTTTAAAATTCATTTCATCACTACATGTTATTTAGACGCTTATTTTTAATTTAAGGTTAAGACTATGGCTGATGATGCCTTCAGAGAAGGCGAAACATGTCCCACTCTTAGCTAACAAATTTATGTAAATCATCCAAGACGATTTTGTATTGATTAGGTGGTCTAATAAATAACTTAATGTTATTATTTCAATCTAATATCATCAATACGGACCAAAAATGATATTTATTACATGTAATAGTATCCAGTAATCGGGAGATAGTGGGTTCGAGCCCCACTGTCAGCAGCCCTGAAGATGGTTTTCCGTGGTTTCCCATTTTTACACCAGGCAAATGCGGGGCTGTACCTTAATTAAGGCCACGGTCGCTTCCTTCCACTTCCTGGGACTTTCCTATCCCATCGTCGCCATTAGACATATGTGTCGGTGCGACGTAAAGCAAATAGAAAAGAAAAATGTATAATTTATAGAAAACTTAGAAATTCCCCTAAGCAACATAGCCAAAGGATGAGGCATACTACTGAACCCCGGTGACATAACTGGTAACGGCCTAGAAGGTTGAGAATTCTCAGACACAGCATTATTTAAAAAGAAAGGTGGAATTGAGGTACGACGATCAGATTCGGTTTCCAATGGGGCAGATGTTTGTTGCGCTGCCACAGATTTCCTGCTTTCTACATTCTTGGAAGAATCCTCATCACTTACAATGTTTACCACAGTGGCTTCCACGATCCTACTACGATGGCGTAGCAGGGGGAGAGGTGATACTCCCACGTGGCGCGTCCCAGGTGGCGGATAGGGGGGTCCTAACCGGCTTGCCGGCGGACTTGAGGGAAATAAAATACCTCTCGCGGACCAAACACACTACCCCCTGCGGGTGGGGGACACACATGCAGAATACACCCGCGGTATCCCCTGCCTGTCGTAAGAGGCGACAAAAAGGGGCGACCTTGGCGCGGACATGGATTGCGGTTTGGTATAATGTGATGGATCTCCTGTGGATGGGAGAGGCTGAATACATCCATAGGTCATCCCTGCCTGTCGTAGAAGGCGACTTAAAGGGTCATGTGGCCATGGTCCCCTCTTTACTTTTTATTATTTTTCCGAGGGTCAGATGTAGACCATTCAAAATTTGATGTGCGTGCTGCCCGGCGATGGAGCTCCTATGTGTGCGACTACGCTCGAAAGCCCCTGCCAGCAACCACCCAGGACGCGGCGGTTGGGAGTGTCATGTACCCGGACAGTGGTATCCGCCTGACAACGCAGGTCCCCGCACAGCCAAATGCCAGAAGGACATATTATTATTAATTATTTTTATTTATTTTTCCTATTGTTAGTGCTCTGTACACGCTATGGGGTACATGCTATTGCGGGTGACTGGAGGAAGGGAGTCCTAGTGCTCATTGCCTCAGTCATCCTGTATTAGGCATCGTTCAACATCGGACCCCGGGCAATACCTGCTACAACCAGGTGGGTATTGCCTTGGCTGCTTGGTTCGGCTACAGAGACCCCTGATCGGAGTGGGTGGCATTCGGGGAGGATGATTTCGGGCATGGCGTCGAAACAACTTCCGCCTGCCACCTCGGGTAGTTCGCTACCCAAGTCTTTAACTTTTGATTCCCTAAGGGGGGCAACCCCTTGGGAACAAGCGCAGCGACTTAGTCTGGGTTCCAGCTTCCCTAGGTTCCTGGTTGCTACCAGGACCGATGGGCAAGACTTCAAGCTGGTGAAATCGATTCTCTTTAGTCGCCACATTGAAGGTGTCTACGGTGAACTGGAGGACCTGAAGAAAATGCTCAATGGTGGTTTGCTTTTAAAGACGAGCACTGCGCTCCAAGCAGATCGGTTGCTTAAGTGCGACCACTTTGGCGACATCCCCGTCGAAGTGGAAGAGCACAAAACCTTGAATCTGGTTCGTGGAGTGATTTTCCACCGCGATCTCGTCCTGAACACTGACGATGAATTGATGGAAGACATGAAGCACCGCGGCGTGACCCACGTCCGGCGTATCACACGCAAAGTCAACGGTGAACACGTTGCCACGGGTGCGTTTATAGTCTCCTTCAAATTGTCAGTGTTGCCAGAGAAAGTCCAGGTGACAACCTATCGTTGCGATGTGAGGCCGTACATCCCGCCTCCTATGCGGTGCTATCAATGCCAGAGATTCGGACACATGGTATCTCGTTGTTCGAATCAGTCAGTGTGTGGTACATGTGGGAAAGTAGCTCACGGCGCGGAGGAATGCACACCTCCGTACAAGTGCACTAACTGCTCTGGTCTTCATTCTCCTCGGGATCGGAACTGTCCGACCTATCTGAGTGAGAAGAAGATCCAGGAGATCAAGACCCTGGATGGTCTTTCCTACCAGGAAGCGCGCCGTAAGTTTAATTCCCTGAATGCACCGGCCAAGACACTAGACTTCAGCTTGATAGCTCAGTCCCTGCCAGGTTCCTCATTTTCATCTGCAACACCTGTCCAGTAGATCGCTGCGCCCAAGGCGGCGGTTGCTCCTGCGAGCAACGCCGCAAAGAGAACAAGCTCGAAGGCTGGTCCATCCCGGCCTTCGACCACCAATCTGCCTGTGCCGGCTAAGAAACCTACGCCGGCACAGAAGGGGAAGAAGACAACGTCTCCTTCCCCTCCACGGTCGGCGAAAGCCGCGCCTAAGCCGGCGGAGGCGGCATCGTCGACCAGGGCTGGGACCTCCCCTCCCAGCCCGTCTAAACAAGAATCGACAGCGGGGAAGAAGAACGCCGTTAATAGGCGCTCTTCCAAATCTCCTACAAATCGGGTGTCACGCCCTCCACCTGGAGGGCCTGATTCTGCGTCAGCAGGTCTTCCTTCGGGGAAACCTGCGCGCTCCCCTCGTGGGCAGAAACCCCGCACCCGGACTACGTCGAAGAAGTTGAAGGCCTGCATCACCTCGTCTGATGACGAGGAGCTGCACATGGAACACGAATCTCTATCTTCGGATGGGGATGTGAGTGTAGGTTAGGTTAGGTAGCATTCCGTTGCTCCTATCCTAATCCTCAGAAGTCCACATTTACAATATGGCACTGTTACAATGGAATTGTAACGGTTATTATAGGCATCTTGCTGAGTTGCGCCAGCTCATTAGCGAGTATTCGGCGAGTATAGTCTGTATTCAGGAAACAAATTTCCGACCAGATCATCATACGGTTTTGCGAAATTTTCGACTATACTCGACAGAACGACATTATGCTCACCGGACTTCCGGTGGCGTTGGCATTTTTGTCCGTTCTGATACCTACAGCGAGGAGGTTCCAATACGAACCCCGCTGGAGGCTGTAGCTGTTCGCGTACCGCTGCCTGTCATAACTACAGTGTGTAATGTTTATTTTCCACCAGGTGAGGCTCTTAACATCAATGTTGTCACTGATCTTCTCGATCAGCTTCCACCTCCCTTCCTCTTGTTGGGCGATTTCAACGCCCATCACCCCATCTGGGGCTCTGAGTCGCCTTGCCCCCGGGGAAGAGAGCTGGAAACATTAGTAACAGAGCTGGATTTATGTATTTTGAACACAGGGGAACAAACACACTTCAATGTACGTTACGGCACATATTCTCGCATAGACGTAAGTCTATGCAGCCGAACGTTGGTTCCGCTGTTTCGGTGGAACACACACGACGATCTTTGTGACAGTGACCATTTTCCCATAATTCTTACTTTGCTGAACCACAAATCCGTCGAGGCTCCCCCTCGATGGATTTTTAAACATGCTGATTGGCCAAAGTACACATCACTAGCTGTCTTTCACGACAAAATCAGGCGGAACGTCGGCGAGGAAATAACTTACATCACCCAGGTTATTCTTGCTGCTGCTGAGGAGTCCATTCCGTTCTTCTCGGGGACTCCTCGCCGAAAGCTCGTTCCTTGGTGGAACGCAGACATAGCAGCAGCTATCAAAGAACGCCGTCGTGCTCACAAACATTACCGTAGACAGCCCACTGCGGCCAACTTGGTAACATTTAAGAAACTCCGCGCTAAAGCGCGAGTTCTTATTCGCCAAAGTAAGAAGGCTTCATGGGAGAGATATGTGTCGTCTATGACGTCACATACTCCATCATCTCAAGTGTGGACTAAGCTTCGACGTATTTCGGGTATCCAAGGATCATCTTCTGTACCGGGAATTTCCATTGCAGGCAACATCGTCACTGAACCCCTCCTGATTGCTGACCATCTCGCTCGTCATTTCGCGGATGTATCTGGTTCCGGGAATTACCATCCTGATTTCCTCGCTCTGAAGCGGGAGGCGGAACGTTCTCACCTTAGTTTTGCCTCTCAAGCTTCAGAGGACTACAACGTGCCCTTTACGGAGTGGGAACTCCGCAGCGCCCTAGCGCTTTGCAAGGACACATCTCCTGGACCGGACAACATCCATAACCAGATGTTGCAACACCTTAGTGATGATAGTTTATTATATCTCCTTCGTGTGTTCAACCAAATCTGGATGGAGGGTGATTTTCCATCTCAGTGGCGAGAGGGCATAGTCATTCCTGTCCTCAAGCCTGACAAAGATCCTAAGTATGCAGGAAGTTACAGACCGATTTGCCTTACAAACTGCCTGTGTAAGCTGTTTGAGAGGATGGTTAATCGGCGACTCGTGTGGTGTCTGGAGAAACAAGGACTCTTGTCCGAGTACCAATGTGGATTTAGAGCCGCTCGATCCACCACTGACCACTTGGTACGCCTGGAGAGCTCTATCCAGGATGCGTTTCTCCGCAAACAGCACTTTGTAGCTGTTTTCTTTGACTTAGAGAAGGCTTATGACACCACATGGCGATATGGTATCCTTTCCGCCCTGCATCGATGGAGATTCCGAGGTAACTTGCCGGCGTTTATTGCAAATTTCTTGTCCCTCCGTCTATTCCGTGTCCGAGTAGGGAGTACATATTCGCAATACTACGTACAAGAAAATGGAGTCCCACAGGGATCGGTCCTTAGTGTCACTCTGTTCGCGATTGCCATCAATTGCATTGTTGCTGCTGCTGGTCCAGCAGTTATACCGTCGCTATATGTGGACGATTTTGCTCTGCACTATAGCTCGCGTAATATGGCAGTCGCAGAGCGACAATTACAACACGCTATTAGGAGGGTGGAGCAGTGGACCTTAGAACATGGCTTTCGGTTTTCTGCCGCAAAGACCTCTGTTGTCCACTTTTGTCGTCAACGTACTCTTCACCCCCATCCTGAGCTTTGTTTAGACAACGTCGTTCTTCCAGTTGTTGACACTTACCGATTTCTTGGGCTCCTTTTTGACAGTAAATTATCGTGGGAGCCACACGTGCGGCAGTTAAAAGTGCAATGCACTAGGAGGCTTAATATCCTTAAGTTTCTTAGCAGCACTTCTTGGGGGGCTGACCACACGGTGCTCCTGCGATTCTATCGGGCACACATTTTATCCCGGTTAGACTACGGCAGTGCAGCATATGGCTCCGCAAGACCAAGCGTTCTTGCGAAGCTGAACAGTATCCACCACAGCGGGGTTAGGTTGGCGACGGGAGCTTTTCGTACAAGCCCCATCGCTAGCCTGCTCGCTGAGTCTGGTGTGCCGCCTTTACACCTGAGGCGCCAGCAAATTCTACTTACATATGCTGCAAATTTGCGACAGATGCCACTTCATCCAAGCTATCCTTGCGTGTTCAACAATGGCAACCGTTTGCTGTACGCTGCTCGTCCTCGAGCGACGCGGCCGGTTGGGATACGCTTGGACAGCATTTCCGAATTGTTTGACGTACCTTCGGTTCCTTGCCTTGTCAGACAACCAAGTGGGGTACCTCCGTGGGTCGTACGACGACCTGAAATAATCCTGGATCTGCACACTGGCCCAAAGGAAAACACGGACCCTTCGATTTATCGGAGCCTCTTCCTGTCCGTTGTTGGCCGCTATCCAGGTTCAGTCGTCGTCTACACGGATGGTTCAAGGACAGATACGAAGGTGGGCTGTGCGTTCGTTGTTGGTAATGATAGGTTCCTTTTTGCTCTTCCGGCAGCCTGTAGTGTGTACACAGCAGAGCTCTATGCTATCTGTGAGGCTCTGCGGTACGCACTGTACAATAAGCGCCGCCACTTCCTTCTGTGTACTGACTCCTTGAGTTCGCTCCTGTCTATAGACACCCGTTTCCCTCGGCACCCTCTGGTGCAGCGGATCCAGGACCTGCTGGCCTGGTGTTGGGATGCTGGCACCAGAATCACGTTTCTGTGGCTCCCAAGCCACATGGGCATAGAGGGAAACGAGTTAGTAGATCAGGCTGCCAAGGAGGCAGTTACACTGCCCCCGTTGCCTTTCAAGGTTCCAGCAAGTGATATTCGCTCCCAGCTGCGACATCTTGTTATGTCCCATTGGGAGATGGAGTGGCAGGCCATTCCACTTCCCAATAAGCTGAGAGCGATAAAAGGAACAACGAAGGTATGGAGGACTTCCCTTCGGGCTTCGCGGAGGGAAGCCGTGGTATTATGTCGTCTTCGGATCGGCCACGGTATCTTGACTCACTCGCATCTTTTGAAAGGAGAACCCCCTCCGGTGTGTACCTGTGGCGACCATCTTACCGTGGTGCACATCCTTACGGAGTGTGTGGACCTGGTTGATCTGCGCCGTAGTCTTAACCTTCCGAGTACTATCTCCCTTATCTTGCGTGATGACGAGCAGTCAGCAGACCTCGTCGTCCGCTTTATGAGGGATAGTGGACTGTTTTATCTTGTGTGATGCTGTCCTTTGTCCTAGTGTGTTTTGTGTCACTTTCGCTTTTATCCCATTGACTAGATTTTAGTTTGTGTTGCGTATTTTAATGTGTTATTTTAACGTCTCTCGTAAATTATGTACTACCAGGCAATGCCTTATTCTTTTGCTTTCCTGTATATTCTCTTATTTTATTAGAAAATAGGCATTGCATATTAGATCCACTGATTGTTTTAATCTCACCCTCATTTTTCTCCATCATCATTTTTTGAACTTTAGTCAGTGGATATGTTTTAAAATTTTAACATCATCTCTCATGTCGTTTATCTCGTTCCATTAGGGGCCGATGACCTTCGTGTTAGGCCCCTTTAAACAACAAGCATCATCATCATCATCATCACCACAGTGGCTTGGTCGGTTTTGGGACCAGCTGCCCCAGTTAACAACTGACTAACTTCATTGGACATTTTTGATAGATGATCAACTAAATTACTCACCTCCTTTTGCGTAGCAGGGGGAGAGATGTTACTCCCACGTGGCTGCTGACCGATGAAAGAGGCCGCCCGCCTCCTGCTTCGACACACACACTCAGTAAGATGGCGATCAATTGGCCAAGAGATGTGAAAAGCCGCAGTTTATGAAACCTCAGGGAAGGTTCGAAATCATTCATGAATAAACCAGCCACACCTTCTCAATTTAATTGGTCCAATTCAAAGTTACACTTCAGGATCGAGCAAGAAGCCAGTGATTGGTAGAAAATTAATTACAGAAATTGGGGATTGGCTAGATTCAAAACTGGCGGAAAGGAAAAGAAAATATTATCAACCCAAAAATAAATGAACATCAATTAGAAAAAAGACTTATGAATACAAAACTTCTTTAAATCAAAAGTTCTTTCACTTCCCACCAGGGTTCATGATCATAGTTTTTGTAGTGTCATCTGGGGGAAAATATCCTATCTTCTTGATGAATGGCTACCAAAACACTGATAAATTCAGTCAGTGTAGGCAACTGCCCAATAACAGAATTACTCGATATTTTAGTGGTGACATCTGATTAAATTTCTAAGTAGGTGTAGTTTCAGTTTCACTGTTTTACCAATAGAGGAGTTCTTTAGGCGCTGAATTTGAATGCGCGGCGTTGAGGTGTACCTTTCCGTACAGTTACGTTCAATAAATTATGAGCATATCTTTCCCATCCACCATAAATTGAATGCTGAAGTTAAATAAAAACACAGTTTGTGTTACTTGTCTAGTGGGTTGAACTAAAGTAACTCAGACCATCTATCACCTTTCTTATGCTTACACATACGTCTGCACTGCAAAAGGAAGACCAAACCACGACCTGATTAGTCCAGTTGATTGAAACATTACATCATGTTTTTGCTGTCAGCATATCATGAGACATCTGAAGTATGCTTTCTATCCTCAAAAGTCTCACGATGTATCTTATCAGAAAGACAGTAGGAAATTCTTGGGCATCGCAAGGCAAGCAGTCTTGTTTCTCATCCCTATTAACAGTTCATGCCCAAGATCAATTTCTCACATTGCATTGTATTAAATATAAAATAACTTCTATTCATATTCATTTTAATACTGTAGTAAGGTAAAGAGAAGCCTCCGTGGCTCAGGCGGCAGTGCGTCGGCCTCTCACCGCTGGGTTCCATGGTTCAAATCACAGTTACTCCATGTGAGACTTGTGCTGGACTAAACAGAGTGGGACAGGTTTTTCTCCGGGTACTCCGGTTTTCTCTGTCATCTTTCATTCCAGCAACACACTCCAGTATCATTTCATTTCATCTGTCAGTCATTAAACATTGCCCCAGAGGAGTGCGACAGGCTAGGGCAGCCGGCACAATTCCTATCCTCGCCGCAAGATGGGGGCTTCATTCCATGCCTGACCCGGTCACTGACTGGAAAACAGATTGTAGATTTTTAGTAGTGTAAAGAATGTCAGTGGGCAACATGTGAATTTGAGTGATGAATTGCACTATACAAAGGAGCCATTTACTACGAATGTTAGTGACCACTGTCGTATGTTTTGTTATGGACACTCAAGTTTGGGCTAACATATAAATTATACACAGGAGAGTTTTCCACCTATTCAATACTAATTTGTATGACTAGTTTCAATCCTACTCGGGGTCATCATCAGCCATATTGAAAGGCTTTCTGTTTTGCCTGGTAAGCTACATCATCAAGGGTTATGAACTTCATGTTGTTGGTCTAAATTGAACTGAGATAACATATAAATTATACACAGGAGAGTTTTCCATCTATTTAATACTAATTTGTATGACTAGTTTCAACCCTGCTCCGGTTCAGCATCAGTCATATTGAAAGGCTTTCTGTTTTGCCTGGTAAGCTACATCATATAGGGTTATGAACTTCATGTTGTTGTTCCGTATGGAACTGAGATAATATATAAATTATACACAGGAGAGTTTTCCACCTATTCAATACTAATTTGTATGACTAGTTTCAACCGTACTCGGGGTCAACATCAGCCATACTTAAAGGCTTTCTGTTTTTCCTGGTAAGCTACATCATCAAGGGTTATGAACTTCGTGTTGTTGGTCCGTATTCAACATGAAAGCGTTAATTGCTTTCATACCTCTACCATTTTCTAATGTGTTTGCCATGTTTGTTTTTGCTATTTTCCCTTTTACGTAAGCCCAAATGAGCTCGATAGGATTAAGCTCACAATGGGCCACTGGTAACCAAACAAGCTGTACATCTGGTCAAAGTCATTTAGTCAGTTGTTCCTGCTTCTTTACCGGTGTTTGAAAATAAGGCCTGGCAAGGACAATCAGCTCTGATTTAGTTAATTTGTTATAATCGTCAACTCCAGGTGGTAGTGAAATACTCTTTGATGTTATCCAAGATATAATTTCAGGTTTCAGCCAAGACATGTTCGGGATTTTAGATGAAGGATTGACCATCATGTGATATGGAGCTTGATCTATAATGACAGCCGCCCTTTGAGGCAATAAACTGTGCCGAACCAAGCCTGCCTTGGTGATGCACTTCCTTTATTCCTATTTCTTCTTGACTGTCATTGTTGCCATTAGCGATAACATTATTCGAATGTGACGTGAAATTTATAGTTTCTCATTGAAGATGGCGCTCTAGCCATCTGTGTTGATACACGGTCTGTCTCTCGCTCTCCGAGTGTTAAGTTGGTCTGCTCGTGATACCAACAATGGAGGGATCGAAAATGATGAACAAACTGGGATTCAAAATGTGGTTCTTGATCTACAAATTGCTATTATCGTGTATTTACTTGTTTCAACACTCGGCTCTCTGCGGGAGTCATTATTTTGATTGACGTAAATATTTTGAGGATCCAGATGTGCTGCTCCCAGGTATTTAATTTTATTTCATTTCACGTGCCATAGTTACAAGAATGGTTCTATGTGATTGTATTTCCGTAGTCCTTTTATTACGTGTCTTTGCAGTCTCTTAGTTAATTAATTTTGTGTGTGTTTTAAATTTTTCTTTCTTTGTTTGTGTGCACACGCGCGAGAGCGGAGAGTGGTATATTTACCTATCTGTTTGTTTGGACTTGTGTGTTTGTGGGTCTTGGGACCATGCTCTTCTGTTTCCTCATCGTTTTGAATCACGGCTGAGCATTGGTATATTGTTTGATTTGACGCTGTGGGGTTTAATCCATGTTTGTCCACGTGAGGCAATTTGGATGTCCCGGGGAGCGGGTCGACGAAAGTTATGATTACTACGATTGTATTTGGATCAGCCTTGCCTATTTTTGCGGCAGTCCAGCATTGTATCTGTGGTGTTCGAACCAAGCTCGTGAGTCGATGATATACGTCGCATTCCTTGACACTGCGTCCTGGTCTGGGTCGATTTATACTGGGTGTCTCTTCTTGTTCATATGTGTGTGTGCGTGCCTGTGTACGGTTTATAGTACTCTCCGTATCTCATAATTTTAATTTTTCTTTCTTTTTCAGTTCGTTTTAGTTGGCCGGTTTGGGTCATGTGTGGCATGCTGTTTTATATTTCTAGGCCGTTATCTATTCCATTGTCAGCGATTAGCTTTTGTAACTGTGGCAACATCTTCTTTTCTTTTGCTTCTGCTCCACTGGGAGGCTGTGCTTTGACATTGTTGTATTTGTTGTTGTGATGCGCCAGCATCGAGTGGACGCTCGCTTGGAGCACGGGTCTGCTAACTGTTGATATGTGTGCGGGCCGCATTTGTACTACTATAGTATTATCCCTTTGGTGGTTCCACGTCACATTATTTTTCTGAAACGAGTTTGTATTTTTATGGGGTCATACGGAAGTGAATAGTGCGATCGTATGTACTGTCACCGTGTAACACAAAACTTACTATGTCATTGAACAGGATCTTACTTGATGTTCTATTTTTCTGCAGTTGTCTAAGTAATTTTTAATGCAGCTTCCCATTTTTGCTTTCATTTTTAATATTGTGTGTGTTGGTAATAAACTCCATTTTCTTTTGATCCATTCATTTATTCATGGGGGTTACGGGTTATTGCTGTCCTTTCGCTCCCCTTTTGTCTACGCACGGGTCCAGCTCCGAACTGTTTTAGTTTGTTCCAGTCCATCCACAATAATTTATGAAGAGAGGTAAGTGAGGTAGGTATCTGCGAGTATATATTGTGTTGATGTGTTATGGTAGCAGGGTAGGGGGGTAGAGTCGAGTTCATCTCACTGTGGTAATCACCACTTCCTTTCTTGCCAATAAAACAAAGTTTTGCACCATTAAGAAATCCTTCTTTACTTTCGATGTGTAAAATGATGATGCGTTTCCCAGCTCCAGACGGTATTTGAACCCTCCACGCCATCCATAAATTTACTGAATGTACCCTCTGTAAAGATTATAGTTGTCAAAGTTGTTTTCTAAAGCTTCAACCAAGTTTTCTTGCCACCCATATTTCATAGTATAGTTCTGTCCTCACCAGGTCTCGCCTGTAAAGAAGATCTTGTAGCCCTCTGTTCTTAAGTCTCTAATTCGTCTAAGGTAGGTATGTCGGGATGCAGCAACTGTCACAGATTCCATTAGCACTGGTTTCCTGTTTACTTTTTTGAATTGGAATATCGAGCTTTGAACTACTTTAATAAGCGTAGAAATTGACATATCAGGAAAATCCGCCATATTTTCTAACAGTTTCATGCGGAGGCTGTTAATTGTGGTAAATATCTTATTCATATAAAAATCGTGCATATTTCTTCGTATTGTTCCCAAAGTAAAATCATCTTTCTGCTTATTTCTTGACCTGGATGACGTATTTCCATCATTCTCCTTTGAAGCGGCTCCTACTCTCTTCACTGACGACAGCGATAATCCAAGACAATCTGCCACCTTCTGGAACACAGGGAACCTCTTGTAACCTACTTTTCCCCTCACATTGAAAGAAAAAAATAGCACTCAAAATTATTGCAAGTTCACTCTCTGATAACGGCGGTCTCAGAGGCATCTTGAAGTGACGTGGCCAATATACAGAACATAGGACAACTGGAAATAGCTTGCAGACAAACCAAGGTCACGGGCATTCCGTTTCACAACTGCCCAGGGCGAGTGTACTGTGTTCGTTGCACGTGTGATTACTACTGAACACAGCAACACTGCACCCAATTTCACCACTCGGCCTGCTGTTAATCGCATGGTCCGGCGTACACAAAACCTCCTTGCAATATTACTCTTCATAAATTCGGTACCACACTGTACGGTTACAGTTGTTTTAGTTTATGATAACCACGACTGAGTGCTTCAAAACAAGCCCAAGTTTGCTGCTGTATGTTTATCCTGGGCTGAGGAAGAGCTGCTTTAGAAAAATGATAAGAACTTTTTTCAGGGTGGTTGAGAAAAAATTGTAACTTGAGTATTACACTACCAATACTTGTGGTTATAACATATAAAAATTCCATTACCATCAGACAAGTAGTTTTCCTTGTATATATTCCTAAGTGGGCGCTTCCTAGAGGAGAAGCCAAAAACCCGGGCAATATTTATTACAACCACAAATAAAAAATATTTAATGTACGTCGAAAACAATGTGTGTTATATACGCTAATGTAGAATTAAACAAGGAAAATATTGGTATAACTCGCATTGCAATAGGCCTATTGGTTCGTTTGTAATTAAAGCCTAAACTCGAGTGTCCATAATAAAAAATCCGACAGTAAGTGAACAATGATCTGTAATGCTTTATTATGCATGGCAGAATGCTGTCTATGATATTGGTGAACCTGTGGACTACTCAAAAGTGTTATTGACGTGGCGTTCAGAAGTGATTTTATGGAATGTGCATTTATGAAATGTGATCAACTTGTTTTTCTTCACTGTGCGTTCTGTAGTCATCCATTGTTAACATGTCTGCAGTGTATCAACATTTGCATCTGCATCAAACTGGGGAAGATGTTCCGAATAATGAAGACAGTTTATGGTGGTAAGTGCATGAGTCATACAGTGCTCCAAGTGGTTCCAGTATTTCAAGGATGGCCAATAGACAATGATCATGTTCAGAACGACCCTCAATGTTGTGTGGCAATGCTTACGTTGCACAAGTTCAAGAAGTCATGCATTTCAATTGTCGTTTGAGAAGTGGCAGAAGAATGTAGCATGTGAAATTTTTACAGAAAAATTAGAGATGTGCTAAGAACCTTCAAAATTAATTCCGAGACTTCTGACGAGAGAGCTCTTTGGGTTTTCATCGGACAACACCTTTTGGATTGCGCTAACGAAGGGGAGAACTTAATACAGACAAATCACAACCGGTGATGAAACATTGGTTCATGGATACAACATCGAAACAAAAATCCGACCATTGCTATAGAGTGGAAAAAATTTCACTAACAAGGAAAGTATTTGGTCTCGAACAATCATATCTGTATGAAATTTTGGTTACTGGATCATTACATACCACTCATTGTGCTGGTGAGTGTCTTTTTTTTTTCCTGCAAGACTTTGCAAACATGCTGAAGATGTCGACATCCTAACTATAAATGCAAGTGAGGACTTCAATAAAATGCAGATGTGGAAGGCACTGTTTTTCCATTTCCCATGGCACACAGGGCCCAAACTTTCCATTTGGTTCTTGGAAGCATATTGTACCAGGAAGGCATAGGCCCTGGCACATACAAGTCGTAAATCTTTATTCATAAGCGAACGGCTAAGTTCTGATGCACAAACAGCTGTGTGAGAGAATGTTCTCGTTCTCACTGCACTGCGTGAGGGAGACCGTATGAGTGGAGCAAGGTCAAGTGACGTCAGCACTGCCTGTAGCTTCTCTCCCCTCAGAATTCTCTCGAAACCATTTTTTTTAAACGTCTGGATCAATTAACATGAGACCAACACTAAATTGTAGCCCGTATTCTGAAAGTACATCCCTGCAAATTTGAGATCAATCTGTCCAGTGGTTTCCAAGATATAAGAAGTTAAAGTTTGGGAAATATTATCACCCCTTCATCACCTGATTCCAAGCGCTGCTCGCAGCCAGGTATAAATAGGTCAACGAACCGAGGGTATAGCCAGTGTGTTCTGCGATTATGATAGAAGGACAGTATGCTCCGTCGCGATCCGCGAGGACGTAGAAGTCACACTCAATCACTTTGAAATTGTGCGAAGACGTCGCAAGTAAAGATTCTGCCACGTCAAAGGAAATGTTCTAAAATTTTCTCTGACTAAATCGTAGTTATATAATATTAAGGAGTGTGTTAACCGAGTGAAATTACAATAGAAATTGTGAATTGAAGTATAATTGGAGATTCAAGTATTTCATTTACCAGTTGACGGTATTGTGGACTTTGTCATTTTCTCGTAATTCTGAACTTTATCATTGACTGTGACAATATTCTGAGACATTGCGAGTGATAAGGTAAACTTCTAATTTGTGACCATTTTAATGATACTGAGACACATTTCTCCTATACTAGTACAATTGTGGACTGTGTGAGATACTATTCCACTACCGTAAACATTCACCAAATGACAAGGCTGAATGTGAATATTTTTTCGTGTATTCTCTGAAACTTTCGACCACCACTACGAGAAACTAAATGTATATTGTGTTTTATGGACTGAGATGATTATTCTACGGTCGAACCTCAGACATAATCAGTGACTATTATGAACTGTGACAGTGTTAAATCCTAATGAGAGAGAGAGAGAGAGAGAGTGTGTGTGTGTGTGTGTGTGTGTGTGTGTGTTCGCACGTACGTGCATTGAGACTTGTGTTGGTGTATAATATCAATCTTAGTGATAATTGAAAGCTCTATAGTGCCAATTGAACTTTCCGTGTTCCGACATTATCCCTAAAGGAACATTGGAAATCTTGGCAAAGTGTGAGATTCTGCTGCATCGAACGTCGTTTCCAACGTGGGATTAACATAGTTTCTTCGACTATGGTATCCATCGAGGTACATTGACGAGGGATATTAATGTGGTATCTTCACTGAATGGACTTGTCACGCTGCTGGTGCTGAGTTCGAGACTTGGCTGCACGCTGTAGAATGTTCCAGGCACCAAGCCGCTGGACAGCACAACACCAACACTTATAAGCAGATTCCAGGTGATCTTCTCATATTTTGAGTGAGTAATCCCACTGACTGACTTTTAACAAAGCACTCAGTTAATCATAGTGGTCCAACAACAGTAAAGCGCTTCTTATGAATTTCAGCTTGTTATTTATAATAATTCAAGAAAGCTTCATTCTTGCTTTTGAACTGTAAATTCCTTTTTAAAATCATTTATAACTTGAAGTAATTTCACGTAGATGAACTCTAGGGTTTGCAAGTGCACTATTTTATTTTTCAACTTAGATGAACTGTAGAAGTATACAACAAGTGATCAAATATTTTTATTTGAACTATCAACTTATTTATGAAAGTGTGTGTTAATATTATGTTCAAAAATATTAGAAAAACTGTAAGTCTGCATCATAAGTGATGGACTTAATGAAATTCAAGGTGCAAAGTGTTATTTTGGAATTTAAATCCATATTAGATGAACTGTAGGGTATTTACAATCTCTAAAAGAGTGATACAACAGCATCAATATTTTATTTCTGCATTTTTGAAAATATTGGCTGGAAATTTGATTTTCAAGTTTCAACTGCAGGGCGATTTTCATGAATATTTTTAATAAATATTGTCAAAAAAGATTTTACCATCTATTATTCGCCCTGCGATACTATCCATCTCTGTACCTGCTCCAATAAGAAACCGAACACTACCTGAGATCCTTCCCATGCTCTGGCCGCATAATCATTTCCTGGTACAATATATAGAGTTTGTCTGCCATTCGTCTGTCCATTCATATAGCAACATCTATCGTGTAGCTGTGTGTTGCACCGTTCACTGTTTGCAATGCTGAGACTGTTTCTCTCCCCTTTCATGGACAACATTCTTTCGGAAGACCACGAACCTACTATGCTGGTGTAGCAGGGGAAGAGGTGATACTCCCAGGTGGCGGATAGGGGTGTCCTAACCGGCTTGCCGGCGGACTTGAGGGAAATAAAATACCTTTCGCGGACCAAACACACTACCCCCTGCGGGTGGGGGACGCACATGTAGAATACACCCATGGTAACTCCTGCCTGTCGAAAGAGGCGACTAAAAGTGGCCCGAGGGGCTCTCAACTTGGGAGTGTGGATTGGCGACCACGGGGTCCTTAGCTGTGCCTTAGCATTGCTTCCACTTACTTGTGCTAGCCTCCTCACTTTCGTCTATCCTATCCGACCTCCCTTGGTCAACTCTTGTTCTTTTCCGACCCTGACGGGATTAGAGTATTCGAGACCTAGGGAGTCTTTCATTTTCATGCCCTTTGTGGCCCTTGCCTTTCTTCGTCCGTTACTTCATTTTTCGAAGTGACGGATCTCTTCTTTCTTCTTTTTCCTCTCTCTTTTCGTACCCTTGTGAGGAACACCGCGGGTCTGGGCGTTGCCTGTGAGTTCTACCACTATATGAGCGACACCGTGAGTCTGCATTGCCTGTGATTAGTACCCACTATGTGAGGAACACCACGGGAATACCGGCACCCGTGACTAGTACACCTAGGTGAGGAAACTCATCGGTTTGCGTTGGCTATGAGTGGCGCCATTGTGTGAGAAACACCATAGGTCTGTGTTCCTTGTACAAAGTACAATACTTGTTAGTAGTACCATCTTGTGTGGAACACCGCGAGTCTTCACTACTTTTGATTAGTACCCCAACATGACAAATACCATGGTTCTACTTTAATTGCGACATGTACCATTCTGTGGGGCCTTAGATGTGGATTTTGCACCCCTTTAGACATCAAGCATCATTGTGCTTTGTAAGTGGTCCCTTGGTCAATAATACTATTATTTACGATCTTTTTTTTGTCTGATCCACTGTTTTTTTTGTTCTTTGTTGGGTTCATGTCCATCCATTCATTCTTCATGACATTTTTTATTTTGTTTTGGTCAGTGGATGAATTTGAACGTTTTGTTATTTCATTTCGTACCATTAGGGGCCGATGACCTCGATGTTAGGCCCCTTTAAACAACAAGCATCATAATCATCATCTTTTGGAAGAAAGCTCATAGTTGAACTGACTCTGATCATAGTTCTATACAGAACCCATTTGGATGTTTTCTGTCGTGATATGCGCATTGACTTCAGCAAGAAATGTTTGAGCCCTTTGAATCATCTCTTCTTTGTCGTCCTTATCTTTTCATTCTTGGAGCATAGTTATATGGCGCAATGTTGTCCTACACTCCTTTTTTTAATTAGTAATAAATCCCAGTGACACTAAAGTTTGTACACCCGATATTTCAGGCTTCGTCCAATGCCCAATGTTGTAAATGCCAATGATGATGGAAGAACCGCATTCTCGCATTTACTAAGGCTTCACAATTGCACGCTGCTTGATGATACTGAACTGCAGCATATGATTTTCTTTGAAAAATGTATTGCCTTCTCATTTCTTTCTCACATAGTCCAGTACATGTTTAATACATGGCTTTTAGTCTTCAGTTTAGGGCATCTCTTCATGAATTTGTCGTATATGTTGAAACCTCTGACGTGATAATCATTGTATAAATTCTCTAAGTGTGTTGTCAGCAAACACTGGGATAATACTTTCAGCTTCTTATCAGGAGAAGGTTGGAATTCATTTTCACTGTCTCCAACACCTCTTCTTGAACGTGCCGTATCACTATCGCTTGCAGGGAGGTGTTCGTCATTATCATCACTAGCATCATAATTATTGTTAGTGTTACAACAGTATCTGTTTCCAACCGGTGATTATATTTTTGCACAATAGATATCAGAAAACATGAAAATGATTCATCTTCTATACCAATACCATTTTCACAAAGAACAGATTGTCGTAACGTTATCTCAACCAATCGCAATGCATTTAGCAGGGTTGATTACGAATCGTTCACCCATCTTGCACTTCACTAGCGTACACAAATAAGGTCAAAGACTGCAGCTTCACATACACACTGCATCATCTCTACTGGTCTCGACTGGCATAGCGGCAGACAAAGATCGAATGTGGCATGGCACACAGAGGCCTCTAGTGGACGACTGCAGAGTTTTGCATAAAAGTGGGCCAGTGCATGAAGGATACAAATGCGTTGGAGCATAGTTATACGGCGTGATGTTATCCTAAACTCTTTTTTTAAATTGGTAATAAATCCTTTTTTTATTTTGTTTTTGCTCATTTGCTTTACGTCGCACCGACACAGATAGGTCTTATGGCGACGATGGAATAGGAAAGGCCTAGGAATGGGAAGGAAGCGGCCGTGGCCATAATTAAGGTATAGCCCCAGCATTTGCCTGGTGTGAAAATGGGCAACCACGGAAAACCATCTTCAGGGCTGCTGACAGTGGGGTTCGAACCCACTATTTCCCGATTACTGGATACTGGCCGCACTTAAGTGACTGCAGCTATTCCAGTGACGCCGTAAAATTTGTACACCAATATTTTGGGCTGCGTGAAATGCCCAATGTTGTTAATGCCAATAATGAACGGAAGAACCACATTCTCGCACTTCCTCAGACTTCACAAGTGCATGCTGCTTGATGACATTGAACTGCATAAATGCATTTGTTCAAGTTGAAATACTTTCCTTGTAAGATAAGAAAGCATGGCAGGTCACAAAGACAACTGTGCTTTCTTATGCACCTTAGTCACCTGTTCTAGTGACTTTTCCCAAACTGAAATTAACCTGGAAAGGACAATTATTTCAGTAAATTGAAAAACTGAAGGGATCAAACTGAAGTCGCAGGTGGAAAAGTGTGTGACCCCTCCAAATTGCCAACCAGGACTACTTCTAAAAGTGGAAACGGCATTGGGAGCATTGTATAAACAGACGTTGAGAGTACTTCAAAGGAGACAGAGCTAACCATACTCCCCTAGAGTTATTTCAATGTTTGGTTAATTTTTGAAAAATACTTGCATACAATGTTCCAAAAACGACTCTTGCCTTCTAGTTCAGATCAACTCCCAAATCTAGGCGAGAAGTGGACTAGCAGCTCTGATCTGAATCTCGCCGATCACCTTTGCAATGCAGTACTCGATTTAAAAATAAATAATATATTTACGCGAATAATTCCCACACCCTAACTTTAGAAAGGCTGATTTTGAAAAGAAAAAAAAAATGCCAACATTGACGTAAATAAAGCCCGCACCCCAATTTTGTGCCTCAATTTAAAAAAAAAGTGTGGGTATTATTTGCGTAAATAATTGAAGAAATTGTGTAAATTAAAACACCTATTAAGCACTTACACTGGGTGTCTCATATAAACTAAGACCGAACGCACAGTGCTATGGCAGCTGCCTCAGTCGAACTTGTCACACATGGCCGGCCTGCTTTAAGCGTGCATACAATCTTACATGAAATATTACCTTATAAAAGATCCTGGAAGTGGTGTTCTTCCTGGGTTATACAGGCATTTTATCGGGTAACCACATTGTGGCTGATACCACTGTAATGTTTCTGATTTTATTCATAATGTTTTCTTCCAATTCCTCCAATGTGTGAAGATTTGTTCAATACACTTTTTCTTTTAGTTTACTCCACAAGTAAAAATCACACACTGTTAGATCTGGACAATGAGAGGGAAATAGACCAGCACTTATCACTCTGCAAACACTTCTGAGATCATAAGAAGGAAATCTGCTGTATGAGCGGGGGTTGAATCTTGATGAAACCACCTACGTGATTTTTCTTCTTCCGTTAAGTTATGGAAGAACGGCATCAAAATGTAACGCGTCTTGAAAAAAATAGGCCCAATTATTCATCTTGCACTAACAGTACAACAAACACCAATCTTCCTATCATAATGAGGAAATTCATAAACACCATTAGGATTTTCTGCACACCAGTAGCGAGAGTTATGGCTGTTCACACGATGATTAAGATGAAACCAGAACTTTTACATACGAAAATATGGTGTTGCAATGATAACTGTATCACCATGTTAACAGCTGAGATTCAGACTGGCGACTGATGCTTGCCAGGTCAAACACGAGCAGGAATGCGTGCGCCTCCCACACTGAGCTTATGTATCGGAGGGTAAAAATGCCACTTAACAGTCTTAGTTTCAATGAGGAACCCTGTACATGGTACAGAAAATAAGGATCTAGTGATGGTTTTTTATAGGTCTTTTATTTACAATTTAAAAAATTTAAGAAATATATGTAAAATACAAGTTACATGTAAAATACTTCTACCAAATATACTCATAACAAATATCAGCCTTGTTTCCTGACATTATCAGGAAAATACATTCTGTAATATTTACAGGTATTTAAGTAAAACTAACAAATAAATGCACTCAAAAATATAACTGAAAATAAACATTCTTAAAAAATAATCGTAAATCTGTCATATAAAGGTTGTACGAGTGATCTCATAAGTATGACCTCCACTTGGAAAAATGAATGTGGCCTGTTCAGCACTCCATGTATTTTTAACAGGTGGTTAACATCTGAACATCACAGGAAAACGGACTTTGATGGAGGGCAGATTGTGGGAGAATGAAGAGCTGGTGCATTGACTGCTGCCATAATCAACCCCTTAACATTTGGTTGTATTGTATTGTTTGTTTGTTCCATTTGTCTAGGGCAGGCACGTCAAACAGTGCCTGCAGTGAGACATCGCATGGCCTAGAAATGGCTTTGCACGCATGTGGGTAAAACTTCTCTTCTCTAGGGAAGAGGGAGGGCAATTGAACTGATATTACTTTTGCTGACAGCAGGGATGTGCAAACCAGATCTCTTCGTGAAACAAAAGGACGATGCAAGACGAGACTGGTAAAAGGAAAAGTTAACGGCACATTTGACCCGGAATAGTCGCACTGTTTCGTAAGTCATGAACATGAAGGACAAGCTCAATGCTTAGTGTGTTGTCTGCAAAAGTTTAATATTAGGGGTCACTATGAGCTGTATCGTGCACATCAGTACAGCTGTATACTGGTGATGTGAGGCCAAAATTAATAGTACAAAGTACTTTGCAAGCTGTAAGTATGCTTAAGTGATGTGTTTTTAAAAAGTAGTTTGTTGCTAGAACATGAAACAGTAATCTATAGGCTTTTAAAAAAAAAAAGAGAGAGAGAAATCCTGTCAATTTTTGGAAGTACTTACAGATGTGAATAGTTCTTTTTCAGGATGAAGATCAACAAATCCTGATTCTGATCTTGGCTAACAGAGACACATCTCAATGCAGTAATGAAAATAGTGTCTGCCAGCACTATCAAGCCTACCAAAGACCAAATTATTGACAGCAAACGTCAACAGGGCCCAGGAAATCAATGAACATAAATGGATCGTTTGTGTGCAACTTCTTATTTATTTTTCAGAGGAAATGAAACTACAGTGGCCGGGTGTAGACAAGAGCTCACCATAAAGTTTTTAAGCTTTTTCATCACACCTTTATCTTGTCAACTAGAACACTCTTAATTTATTCATTTATCTATCTTCAACATGTCAGAATTAACACGGTATGGTGCCTTATTAATGATATTGGGGAAGAGAAGTTCGCAGTTAGAGATAGCACACTTCGTTGCAATGAAGGAAGGAACACTGTGCACCCCTAACACATCTCCTTCGAATTTCTCCGCTCGAGTTTAGCGTGTGCCAGTCGAGACCGCATGGGAGTAAAGACATCCTGCACGCAGCTCGCCTGCTGTGCGCATGACTTGACATGCCTGGTCTAGGCGGTTGGATATCCCTTTCAGACCGTATATGCACAATTGTGCAGGTTCGTATTTTATTATGTCTGAGCTTATTTGACGTTTTCTTGGCGCTAGACTGGACTGCAGTGCTTGTGCGGGACACGTAGCATGTACTTCAGTTGTTTTTATTTAGCGCTTGACCACCAGGGGGCAGGAAGAAGAGCTTAAAAATACAGTTCATCGGCAAGATGGCAGGAAGCAGTAATGCCTATAAGTATTTATTTATTGCATTCATATTAATCTAGAAGCTCTACTGAATATCAGAATATAATCAATGAAGTGTGTAAATTGTTTAGCGAATGTAAATTGTTAACTTACAACATAATACGTGATACCATGAGGTTTTGAATGTTGATACGCACAAGTGTGTGGGCTAGGATTCCCTACAGCCAATGCATGGAAGAGTGCTGGGTGCTGCCACCAAAAGGACTGTGAAAGCAGAACTCGTACTCTACGTAAGAAATGTAATGTATAACATTTTAATTGTTTAAAATACATTGTTCCATTCTGTAAAACAGAACATTTGATCATGTACATGTGTTCATTCACATGTACTGAGCTGAATTTTTTTTTTTTTTTTTTTTTTAGTAGTGAATCAAGTCCTGACACGCACAATTGTGTGGTTTCTGTTTTTTAGCTGAAAGTTCTCATTTTGTAAAATAAACTACAAAAACATGTATTTGAGAGCATTTTAGTAAGTTTTTGACGTACAAACGAAAATTCACACCTCCAGTTTTCTTCCAGATCCGACGACAGGGTGCTGCTGCCAAAAGGGCAGTAAAAGCAGTGTAGAAAATGTAATATTTACTTGTGTTTGAACGAAGATTTAATTGTTTTAAATTATTCCCCACTGTAAAATAGAACATTTGATCATGTACATATGTATATTCACATGCAATGAGGTAATTTTTCTTTTCTGTAAGTAGTGAATTAAGCCCTGACACGCACAATTGTGTGGGTGCTTTTTCTCATACATACATACATACATACATACATACATACATACATACATACATACATAATAGACTGTTATGCCTTTCAGCGTTCAGTCTGCAAGCCTCTGTGAATTTACTAAATGTCGCCACAATCCTCGATTTGCAACTAGTGTTGTGGCCTCATTTAGTTTTATACCTCTTATCTTTAAATCGTTAGAAACCGAGTCTAACCATCATCATCTTGGTCTACCTCTACTTCTCTTACCCTCCATAGCAGAGTCCATTATTCTCCTAGGTAACCTATCCTCCTCCATTCGCCTCACATGACCCCACCACCGAAGTCAGTTTATGCGTACAGCTTCATCCATAGAGTTCATTCCTAAATTAGCCTTTATCTCCTCATTCCGAGTACCCTCCTGCCATTGTTCCCACCCGTTTGTACCAGCAATAATTCTTGCTACTTTCATGTCTGTTACTTCTAACTTATGAATGTTACTTTTTATTTTGTAAAATAAACTAAATATTTATGTATTTAAGAGCATTTTAGTCAGTTTTTGACGTACAAACAAAAGTTCACACCGCCAGTTTTCTTTCAGGTCTGAAAGGGATATGAAATGAGATGAATCTTCGTAACAAGTTTGTATGACCAGATGCCCTTCCTGACATCAACCTTGTTAGAGGAGTTAATGGGATGAAATGTATGACACATGTATCTGACAGCAGGAAGGGAGAGGGTGAAACCCAATGCCTGCACATAGCCTACTCCTGTCAAATGGCACCACAGGATCTGCTCATTGCTTAATGTCTCCATCCAACGGACGAACCGCCATCAACAGTGACATACGTCCTCACTCCACATCAACACTGTGGAGATGTTTGGAATTCAGTCCATGCTTTTGGCACACAATCTAGAGATTAGAAATGGTATACCATCACCTCTAACATTTGGCTTTATTGGTTCATAAAATTCCTTTCATTTTTTAAATAGCTGAATTTTAACATTTATTATAAACATAGGTCATGAATTATCATAAGCATGTAACCCTTCCAGCTTGCTGGGCAGGGTGATGAAGAATTGTAATTTTTGTAATTATTCACAAAAATGGAAGACAATAGTGCCTGGGAGACTGCTTACCTCAGATCGAGTAGGGGTATTTCAGTTGCCTTGACAAAGAAAACTGCAATATATTTGAAATGTTGGCAAACTGTACAGAAAGTACAGAAAACAACCACACAGTTCAACCCGGAAGAAGAACTAAATAGATACAAAATACATTCAAATAAAAAAACTGTACTGAAATATTGCAATTACCCTGAGCAGAGATATGGAAAGTACTGCAGCAGAGATGATTTGGAAAAGAAGATGTGCAAGCAACATACAAAAATGATTGCAGCTGGCCCCATGCTGTAGGGGTAGCGTGCCTGTCCCCCTTCCCGAGACCTGGGTGCGATTCCCCGCCAAGTTAGGGATTTTTATCTGGACCTGAGAGTTGGTTTGAGGTCCCACTTAGCTTATGTAATTACAACTGAGGAGCTATCTGATAGTGGGATGGCGGCCCTGGTCTAGAAAACCAAAACGAACAGGCAAGATGATACATTGCACTGACCCTACGTCACCTCGTCGTCTGCATTTCTTAGGGATGAGCAGCAGTCGTTGGTAGGCCAAGGCTCATTAGAGCTGTATTGCTACTGGGGAGAGGGGTTATACAGTTTAATGAAAATATATCGAAGAAATAAATACATTTTAAATTTTTCATAAAAATTAAAATGATTCACAATATCTTGGGTTTTTAACTGAAGAAATTAAAGTGTACCAGGACTGGGAACAAAATGAAATATAAGAAAGAAACATTTGAATCAGTGCCACTACACCACCTCTCACAACCAGTGTTCATGAGTATAAACTACTCGCCTGGTGCAATGTGTCTTCAGTACTTGCCAACTGGATAATATCGAAGTCATAGGATTAATGGTTGGTGCTCGAGGAACCATTCCTCTCTTTTTTTGTAAATTTCTGCAAATCATTTAACCTTGATCAGGCATTAATAAGAGAAGTTGCCTTCAAATATTCTTTCCAAATCCTCAAGAACCATATCTCCCCAGCTTTTTCATAAAACAACATATGTCAAAATGTGCTGAACAACCATTATGTAATCAACTCGCAATTACTTTTAATATTCATTTTGTTTTTCGATTTTTTTAAATACTTCGTCCTCAGGGGCAAATTGCAGTTCAGGAAAGAATAAACAGGTAAATAAATAAAGTGTGTATCTAAATGATGTTTTGAAATCTTGTACTTGATCTTCTAATAGCTGAAGATGTCCCAAAGACCACGACAAAACGTGTACTAATTAGAATTTAATTGTATTTCCTAAAGGACAATTCACTCATTGGTATTGAAAAAGTGAACTCCCCTCAATATTTTATTTCAAGGATATTCTTAGATCTTAATTCAGGGTGAAGTTCATAAACTATATCATTAACTTAATATGCTTTCCTCTCGGACTATACTCGTAATGTTTTCTTCTCTTCCTAAGTTACTTGGATGTAATCCACTATGCAATCGAGACTAAAACACACTCCACAAACCCCAGTTAAGAGCACATGTCTGTGAAGACCACAGTACAGTGGTGTCATCATAATTTGAACAGATACTTATTGTAGGTGGACAAAGTGCAGTTAGTCACTGGTTACACTTCATGGTTAATTTTTTTTGACAGATTATTGCTTGTGTTTTTTACAACTGCAAATTCACTTCAAACTGTCGGAAACTTGTAACTACTCATGTGACATGAATGATATTTTCATAGCTACTTCCCACATCCTGTAGCTACAAAGCAGACTACAATCATGATATTTCATAAAATAGTTTTTTGTAGACAAATTTCAAAAAAAGCTATTCAAATTTTCATAAATATTGTTAAATATTTTATAACCCTTATTTTCATGAATAAAGGGCTACACTAATGATTTTAGTCCATTTTTAACACATTGAAGACCAGCCCCGGAGATCTCCATATTACTACGGCCAGCGTTTGTAGAAGGGCCCCAGAAATCTCCAGTTTTTACATACTAGCTTAGTTTTTAGCTTGTTAGCTAGAATTTGAACCATTTGCCATCAAGTCATGGAGTAGTAGGATCAATGATGTTTCTACTTTCATGATCATTGTAACCATTAAAACAACCTATATGCATGGGTAATCTTGCATGTGCCTAGAGACAATTGCCAAGATAGTGCACCTATCACAACGTGCCTTGTGTGTCGACGAAGTATTTCAACATTTATACGCAAATTCATTACGTGATGTGCTACATGGGAGACAAGCCCTGAGAATTCTCATAGTTTCTCAACTGACAATAGGTGACAGCTAACAGTAAGTGACGGGCTACGAGAATTCTTGCTTTTATAAACCTCATATTTCCTTGATCACTGATACAATTGTTGGCCAGACTATGAATTTAACGGTGTAGTCATGGAATGTAAAAATCGCTATTGCTGCATCTTTCTTTCTTTAAACCTTCATGTATTTAACAAAATAATATCAGATATGTAGAGCTACTCTCTGAAACTCCAGTGTGGATATCAATATGGTGTGGTGCATTCAGTTGCTGACAGATACCAATATTTGTGATTAATTATGTGCAGACTAGTTATCATAGGTGTCCAGTGATAGAGAATTGGATATGTCTATCTGGGTTTGAATCCCACTGTTGGCAGCCCTGAAGATGGTTTTCTGTGGTTTCCCATTTTCACACCAGGCAAATTAAGGTCACAGGCACTTCCTTCCCACTCCTAGCCCTTTCCTATCCCATCATCGCTGTAAGACTAATCTGTGTCGGTGCGACGTAAAGCGAAGTGTAAAATATATTCTAGAACTGAGATGCGACCAAGAATTTATGGGCCAAAATGGCCTTAAGTAATTTGGAGGTAATACCCAAAGCAAAACATAAAAAGATAAAATCCTGCAGTTCTATGTGCTGTTGGCTCCAATCGATGCATAAGGCCTTGCCCACATTCACTTTTTTCAGAGTTTAATACTATGATGAGTAAAACTACAAAGTAGCAGTGGTTGAAAATACTTGTGTGATGGTGAACTGTAAAGTGGATGGGGAGAATGGTGCAAAATGTAAGTAAAATTTAGGGGGAAAAAAAAGAAGACGAGAATCAAAAGAAGTCTAAACTTCTGAAGTAATTTTTATATGGGGGGGATTTCAATTTTAGCTGTAATAAATATTTACAAACCATCATTTGTTTACATTCTTATCTCGTAAAACTTTTGTTACAAATACCATTTTCCCAGCCCACTCCAGAATCGTCGCTCTGCCGAAATCTTTGGTTGTCACGAGTATATTAAGTTACATGTGGGCTAGAGAGCACACTACTCTCTGTGCACGATGAAGTCCCAAGTGTCCTGCCAGCGAAGACGGAGGACGTCCATGGCTGTGAGCGGTGTTGTGCCATAACTGAGGACTGAGAAACGCCGGAACACTATCAGTACCACTAACAGCCAGCAAGCGGTTGCCAAGCGGAAGAGTACAGGCAGTAACCTCCAACGAAGAACTTCACTGAAAGAAGAAGGACAAGAATGTAGTCCACAAGCATCTCAATTGAATCGTTTCTTGCTGAAACCTGGTATCGACCAAAATCGACTTATTGGTACATTCTTCTTCTCTGTAGATAAACTGTACACATAATTTAGTACAGGAATCTGATATGTGCGCCTTCATTATATACACATTCCATTGCTTAGAAATTCCTCAACTGCCATAACATGCAATGTTTCTGCACTAAAATAGTAATAGAAAGTTCTCAAGATTATTAAGTTTTGTACTGTAATTTCCAAATGTTTCATTTTATTATTTCCTTTTTTGTATTTGCAAGTCATTTTTAAACAATAAGTTAAAATGTGTACAGCTATAAGTCATCAGTACTAAGTTTTGCGATTCCATAATTGTTAGTCCTAATATAAATTTCAGATTCATGTCAGTGCTCCCATTAGATTATGTCATCAGCACATTCTGAGGTGCAGTTGGAATAAAAACGTATTAGAGTTGTACCTGCAATAAATTGTTTTTGCAGGGCTAGTGACCTAAAATGACAATAAACGTCAATTGCTCTAGATATACAGTACACAATATTCTGGATACGAAAGATCAGCCAGCTCTACAAGTAGCGCAGTAGGCCAATGTAGTGTAAGTCAGTGTTTTACAACTAACCCATTCAAGTCACAATAAACTACCATATTGGTGACTGTGGAATCAAATTTAATTCGCCCGCCCGTAGTTTGAGCGTACCTGTCACATAAAAACATGCATAAAATAAAAACTAATGCAGATAACACTATCTAGTATGATTTTTGCGGCAAAGCATCTGATACGTGATTTTAACTAAATAAGGTCTCCTGATTTCATAAATGTCATTGGTTCTATTGTATCACACCTAGTTTTTGTGTTATTTCCCATTTACTGCCTGAAAATGTGTTACTGCGGCACAGTGCTGCTTTGTGATAACAGTGAATCGGCTGTTGTTAGAGTGGCCGTGGTTTGCTTTGTTAATCCAAACGTCCTCCACCGACTATGTCCCCTCCAGTGAATTACTGTAGTCAGATAACAAGAGTCTATTTTTAGGTCGTGGTAACGGCAATGCAGTGAAGTCAGTCAGTTGCATCGTGAGTGTGGTGGAAATCTGACCTTTTTATACTGTGTTGTGTTGCAAAACTGGCAAGTGTGTCAGGAATTAGAAGAAGATGTGTGAATAAGTCAGACTCATTCTGTTACGTGTGTAGGTGTTATATTATGATGGGACGGAGTAGGCCAATAACTGCATAAGTGAAACGTTTATATTATGCATATTTTATGGTAAAATTATGAGACTTGGACAAGTCATGGGCTCCCCATGTAATTTGTAAAACGTGCTTTGAAAACCTACGACAGTGGAGCATTGGGAAATGTAAGGCCCTTCCATTTGGGATAGAAATAGTTTGGCGCGAGCCCCAGGACCAAACCAGGGACTGTTACTTTTGCCTGTGTTAAGTAGCGGAATTGAATAAGAGAAACAAGGGCAGTATTGTGTACCCGAATTTAAAGTCGGCGATGAGACCTGTTCCTCATGGGCCGGAAATTCCAATACCTTCTCCTCCTACCAGTTTACCTGACTGACGGTTCCTCAAATTCTGACAACGAGCAAGTTAATATGGATTTTTCACCTGCTGCAGATGAAGTAGGTCCACAATTGTTTAAACAGTCAGAGTTGAGTGATCTGATACAAGACCTTGGTCTCATGAAGGAAAAAAGTGAACTGCTAGGGTCACGATTGAAAGAAAAAAACCTTCTTGCGCCTGGAACTACCTTTTCTTGGTATAGACATAGAGATAAGGAGTTCAGGAAGTATTTCAAGAAGGAAGATGATCTGACCTGCTGTGACATTCCAGGATTGATAGAACAGCTAGGGAGGGATTACAATCCTGAAGAATGAAGATTGTTTGTGGATTCCTCTAAGAGGAGCTTAAAGGCTGTACTACTTCATAACGGAAACATTCTAGCTTTGATTCCTGTGGCACATTGCGTTTTACTAAAAGAAAATTACATTACAATGCAAACAGTTTTGGATGATATGAAAGAGTTTGGGTGTGGAATGAGTCTGAAACTGCACTTCCTTCATTCTCATCTCGATCACTTTCCGGAAAATCTTGGGGCTGTTAGTGAAGAGATGGGAGAGAGGTTCCACGAGGACATCAAGGAGGTAGAAAGAAGATACCAGGGGAGGTGGGATGAACAAATGATGGCTGACTACTGTTGGTGTTTGAAAAGAGAAGACAAACTTGCTGCAGTCAGACGCTGGGCAGCCAAAGGTTCATTCCAAGGGGACATCTAGGACTGTTAAATTTTATTTTGTTCACTTTATGAATTCATGAAGATACCGAATCATAAACATTATTTGCTTGTAAATCACATTTAATTGTCAAAAGAAATCGTTTTCATTGCCTCAGAGTTGTTTGTTTCAGTGTTTTTTGTGTAAATCAGTATTATATTACAATAAATGCTAAATATTTCATTGTAATTTTATACTCAATAATTATTAACTGTATAAAATTATTCAAGACAATATTCACTATTTCAAAATATATATAATAATACAAAAAATGATAAATATTTCCAAAGTTATCAACATTTTTCATTACTTTTTATATGAAATATTCAGGTCTATCTCTTATTTTGATATACCTATTGCGAGAAAACATGATATGATACGTAGAAACAGACAACGGATTCGTGTTCAGTGACCCAAAATTAGTTAAGATCACCTACCACACCTCTTGCCACAAAAAAAAAAAAAAGTTTGAAAATGCTGGGTTGTGTAATTCACTCAAATTTCGCATTCATGCCATTGAAAGTTATGACTTACCCATTTGTCATTCCATGAGCGACTGCTGGTTGTGGTACATATGTTTCATTTGAAATAATTTCACAAAGAGCGGATCCATGTACTCTACTGTATTTAGAAAATAATACTTTTCAGGTATTCCCCAGACCAAGTTATAGATTCTAGGATTATTCCTCATGGATATCTCTATTACTAGCTGCAAGCATGTTCTCTGCTTTCACTTCCTTACATTTCTTATCCCATATTTCTCTGATAATATTATACAGTTTTGCTGTTCTTCTTGGTTTCTTTCATTCTCTGCTTAATAACTAACTTCACAAAGTTCATTCTCAATTTTACATACATCTTCCTTTAATTTTGCTTGTTTCTTTACAGTCTTTTAGTATGTGTGTCACTTCCATATCTTTATTGCATACACAGTATTGATTTTCCTTATTTTCTTGTCCTTCGGCTTTACTACATTTTTTCTGCAATTTGCTTTACATCATGACGACACAGATAGATTTTATGGCGGTAATGGAATAATAAAGGGGTAAAAGTGGGAAGGAAGTGGCCGTGGCCTTAATTAAGGCCCCAGCTTTGCCTTGTATGGAAATGGGAAATCACAGAAAACCATCTTCAGGGCTGCCGACAGTGGGGTTCCAACGCACTATCTCCCAAATGCAAGCTCACAGCTGCGCCCTTTACTCCTATAAGTGTTTCTCTTTGTTTATTCAGTGTTTGTTGCCATAATGTTACTTACTATACAAAATTCTACAGAGCAGAATGGCTGCATGTGCTACGGCTATAGAGCCAAGCTCTGCATTTGAGAGATGAATGGGTTCCAACCCCACTGTCGAATTTCTTGAGAATGGTTTTCTGTGGTTTCCCGTATTCAATTCCAGGTAAATGCCGGGACAGTTCCTATTCATAGGCCACAGACGATTCCTCCTACCATCATTCATTTCATCCTCATTAACCTCACCTCATTACCAACCCCATATCAGTAAACGGTACTAGAAGTAGATATAATATACAAAATTCTACTTGTGTGCACTTGCTGTTACATTCAGTCCTATTTATTGTCTTTCTATGTCTTTCACCATTTGGACCACCTTCTTACACAATCTCCTGTTGTCCCTTTATACATTTATTTCCAAGTAGTACCCCTTTCCACTGTCTTCTAGTAGATACTTCATCCCATCCACCCAGCAGCCCTCACCACTCCCTATACATACTGTCTTGTTCTTCTGTCGCTTTCCCCACAGACTGTGTCGCACATGTGGACTTGGCCCCTTTTTATTGCCGGACTCCCTTCGTGACGCCAACCCTATAATGAGGGATTTAATCACTATTGTGTGGTTTGTATGAATATGAAGAGGAGAGTGTTGGGACAAACAAAAAACACCCAGTCCCTGATCCAGAAGAATTAATCAGACATGATTAAAATCCCCGATCCGGCCAGGAATTGAATCCAAGACCCTCTGAACCGAAGGCCTAAACGCTAGCCGTTCAGCCAAGAAGTCAGACATTCACTATACCAGATGTATGCATAAGTTTTTGTGGTAAAGAAAACATGTAATTTTCAAGCAAAATTCATTTTTTATTTATTTAAAATATTAGCCATCAGCTGCTACACACTTTGCCTATCTTTCAGGTAAGTTATGAATACCATGCCAGAAAAACTGCTTATTTTTTGCGGCAAACCATTCGTCGCGCCATTTTCTAACTTCCTCGAAATTGCTGAAGTGCTGCTCTGAGAGTGCGTGCCCCATTGATGCGAAAAGATGATAGTCAAATAGCGCCAGGTCGGGGCAGTACGGTGGGTGCAGAAGGATGTCCCATCAAAGGGATTTCAAGGTGACTTTCACTGGTTTTGCTGTGTGAGACTGCGCACTGTCGTGTAACAAAATCACTTTGCCATGTCTTCTGGCCCATTCCGGTCATCTTTCAATCAATGCGTGATTTAAATTAATCATTTGTTGGCGATAGCATTGTGCATTAACAGTTTCGCTGGACTTCCAGAATCCATAATACACAATACCGCTCTGGTCCCACCAGACACAAAGCATGGTCTTCTTGCCAAAGCGATTTGGTCTTGATGTTGAAGGACTGGCTTGGCCAGGTGACAGCCATGATTTTCTCCACTTCGGGTATTCAAAATAAATCCATTTTTTGTCATCCGTCACAATTCAGTACAGAAATTATTTTCTTTCGTGGCGTTGAAGAAGCATTTCACAAGTGACTTTGTGATTTTCATTTGCCGTTCATTCAAATCGTGTGGGACCCATTTACCGAGTTTATTGATCTTCCCCATTGCTCATAAATGTCTGCTGATTGTTTCTTGTGACACATTTAATGCTTGTGTCAATTACTGTTGAGTTTGAGTTGGGTTATCATCCAGTCTTTGACATTGAAATCACTATGTTAAAATGTTGAAACCATGTCTCGCGTGTTCTAATCGATGGAGCGTGTTCACCATATGTTTCTACCAGGAAACGATGACTTCCCACAGCCTTTTCCTTTTGATTAAATAAGAAAAGCAATGCGTGCCACAAATGTTCTTTTTCAGGCACAAATGTCGACATGATCACTGAATGATACAACACAGACACTAGTGTTTGGTGGACTCAACTTGTGTGTGTTGGTAGGTTAATGTCAAACGAACAAACTGACATATATTAATTCATATGCTGCGTACTGTTCGCTAGCACCATCTCTTAGTGAAACCGGAAAAGACTTATGCATACACCTGGTACATACTGTAATATGTAACATAAATTACCTGAGGAAATGGTGCAAATGTTCCAACAAAGCTGCCATAAGAAGCACCTTGAAAGTGAACGCTGGTAAGTAGTGGTGCAAGAACAAGGTCCTTTCCACAAAGAAGTACGGCAAGTAGTGGAAGAGGAACCCTACCAGTAAGACTTTGCCAACGGTTAAGAAACTCTCCCATGCTTCTGTAAATGAAGAAATGCACTTACTTGAAAAGTTGAAAATTACCATCAGAATTTGCACTTACAAGGTAGTAAGCCTCACTTACCATCAGACAGGTCATAACAGAGTCTTCTGCGCCGCAGCAGGTAGATGACCAACATTCCACAGTACAGCAGCAGGCATGCAGAACCGGAGTACCAAATCACAACATTTCCCAGCAGGTGAACTTGAGCCTGTAGAAGAAAAACTAATCTCAAGGAAAACTAGATATGAAATAGATTTTACTTATTTATGGATTTCCATTTGTTGCTATTTCTTGCAGCGACAGGAACTGATGGGGATCACTGTAAGGACTAAGGTGTTAATGTCGGGGGATATCTTCATTGGGGTATAAATGAGAGGGCATATAAGTCCGTGGTAAGACCCCAATTAGAGAATGGTTCCAGAGTGTGGACCCCACACCAAGACTACTTGGTACAAGAACTGGTAACGATCCAAAGGAAAAGCAGCATCATTTATTCTGAGTGATTTCTGACAAACCAGTAGTGTTACGAAAATGTTGCAAACTTTGGGATGGAAAGACTCGGGAGTAAGGAGACGAGATGCTCGACTAAATGGTATGTTGCAAGTTATAATATTCATTGTTTTTAATCCGTATTGAAAGCACTTCTTATAAATGTGTAAAATTTTATTGTGTGTTATTTTCCACCTATTCAATACAATCAATCTTAAGATTAATGTTCTTTCCTCACTAAACTATGAACATGGGACATGTTTTGCCCCTTTTAAAGGGCATCATCAGCCTTATCATTGCCTCAATACCAAAACAGGTACCTGTTTAGCTATGACATAATCTAAAAATTCTTATAATTAAAACATTAACATGATGTATAGTCATTATTTAAGGAACTTAATTAGACATGATAATCATTAATATGCTAAATGTCTGATGCTTTGGTCAAGAGTAAAAAGTGATTAATTAACCTACATGGTGCAATAGACATAGGTAAAATTGAAGTGAGTTAAAACATTTTAAAACAATATTTAAAAAGGAAATACATTCCAATACATAAGGTTTTAACATATTATTTAACTATATGCTCAGATCTAGTGATTAGTTCTCATTCAAAGGTTGATAAAATTCGGTGTTTGCAACTTTCAAAGGTAGAAGTTATTTTATTGCTGTGTTCTTAACTGAAGGTTTATTATTGGGTACTATATTTGGTGGTGCATTAAAATTGTAATTGTGTCATTAACATCTTCTTTTATATACACTAGTATTATGGTGTTGGCGTGCTGCATTGATGTTGTGGCATTCTAATGTTAGCTTGTTGATCAAAAAGGAGAACAGGCTGTGGGACAGCTGTCGGGTGTATATAAGTTCTCTTGCCCACTTGAATGTACCTTGATGTGTGAGTACTGGTGGTCACCGATGTTCTGCAGAACTGCACATAGTGAAAAATCTATACCAAAGCTGATTAATCACATTCAATATAATCACTGGAGCACATAAATATTGATAATGGAAAAAATTATGCACGCTTAGTCGTTCATAAGAATAGATGCATCAGTGATAGGGTTCTCGCTTTAACCAAAGGATAATACACAGTTTAATATAAAAAATTTCAAGGGGCAGAAAAAAGCTGTCGTTATAACAGAGTTCTTGCTATATGCCGTACTCGCAATAGCGGACTTCTACTGTAAGACAATTCAGCTGTTGGATAAAAGTAGATTTAAGTTTATGAACTCTCCATGAGCTTGGTTGATTGTTTAGTGTTTTTTGTTCTGTTTTCTTTTCAATACTTTATTATTTGTTTTATATCTGTATTTGTAACACTGTGCACTAGCCACAACCTAAATAAATAATTAATATAAATATTTGATTGTCAAATAAGCATCAAATGCTAAATAAACAGCAGTGATTTAAGAAATTTTCCTTTTCATTTAACAAGGGTGTACTCACATTGCTGTGGGGGCTAACCCAGTAGGCTATGCCCCGCATCATGAGGGGCCACTCGAAGGGCTCGCTGCTATACATGTGGTTCTGAACGTTCTCCTGATTAGCAAACAACATCTTGTACTGGAGTTCAATGAACTTCTCCCAGAAGGTGAGGCTTGTTGCCCTCAGAGGAATCATCTCTGCGTTCACTAAGTCACGCTCACGATCTTTCTGGTCTTCACCTGTAACGCATCAAGTATTAGATATTACAAACTTGCAGGATATCAAGAAATACCTACAGATTAATGAAAGCCATCATTTCATACCACTGTTGTAGAACCTTGGAGGAAAAATTTATCACATTCTTTCATTAAATTATTGTGTTTTAACAAGAAAGCCAGTCTGGTGGCTATGATCGTTAAGGCACCAATTCTATATGGTCTGACACAGTGGTTATCTGGTTTGAGTCCTGTTGGTCAAAAAAAAAAAAAAAAAAGAAATCACCATCAGGATGTTGGCTGGCAGGGTAGGAGAGGTGGTGGTATACACTTTCTAGTCACGAGATTGCATGCCACTGGGCGAGTTGGCTGTGCAGTTAGGGGCACGTGGCTGCGAGCTTGCATCCGGGAGATAGTGGGTTCGAATCCCACTGTCGGCAGCCCTGAAGATGGTTTTCCATGGTTTCCCATTTTCACACCAGACAAATGCTGGGTCTGTACCTTAATTAAGGACATGGCCGCTTCCTTCCAATTCCTAGGCCTTTCCTATCCCCTCGCTGAAATAAGACCTATCTGTGTCGGTGCAACATAAAGCCACTAGCAAAAAAAAAAAATTGCATGCTAAAAGCCTGGATTCAACTCCAAACTTCTCGGCAGTGTTCTTGTTGAGTACGGGTATATGATGCTGTAGTTGTCGATCTGTCTGCTGGATGGGGAGGTTAAGACATGAGCAGACCTCTTGGCGCTATATGACAGGAGTAGGCTATGTGCCCTCTTCCTTCCATCATATATCACGCCACTCATTTCATCCCATTAACTCCTCTGATGATGATGATGTCAGGAAGGGCATCCAGTCATAAAATCTTGCTATGAGGATTCATTTCACTTCATACCCGACCCTGTAGAGAAATGGGACATTGCATTTTAACAAGAAAATTTTTGTGGTGTTGAAATGCTTTCAATGTACCTATGCTGGATGTGCAATATTTTCAATCTCCATTTAGGCCTTTTTAAACTTTTTTAATGTATACATCGAGTTGAGCCTCTATGGACTGCGTGGTAACAACCAACTTCATTTTAGTGTCTAGGTCTTGTTTTTGTCTCGGCTTTGACTTCCTGCCAGAATCTTCTGAGCCCAGCGACGAGTGCCTGTTTATGCTCTTCAAAGTCCTTTCCGTCTTCTGGAAGTTGATGCCATTTTGAAACCTTGATAGTTGTTCACCAATCTTCTGAATACGTTCCTGTCATGAATTTCTTGGTCTGAAATACCAATCTCCCTCAGATCTTTTTCGTATTCCTGGAACCATCTCGGCCTTGTTGCCTTAGATTGAATAAACTTCTATATTCTTTTTGTTAGTCAATCATCAGTCATCCTCAAGAAATGACCGTAAAATAATAGCCACCTCTTCTTAATTGATGCTGTGAGAGGTTCTGTCTTGCTGTACAAATCCTCATCTGGTCTCATTTGCCACTGTCCACCAACCCACCTATTACCTAGGATTTTTCTTAGTATCCTGCGCTCTCTTTTTTCCAGCCGGTCAGCTATTTTACATACATATATATATATATACTCTATGGGGAAAAAACTGCACCAAAGAGTTGGTGGAATCTCATGAAACTTAATGTGGGTGACTGTAATGTTGATATAAGAAAGTAATTACAACAACAAAGCAAAAAGATAATTATCTATTACGGAAAACTGAACAGTTGAAGCGAGACTCTAGTACTCTGCGGATTTGCCTCCACCTTGGATATAATAAGACATACAGGTTTCTTATAATATCCTGCAACATATCTGTGCATATTTGCTGCACCTAGTTTGGTAGAGTGTGTCAACTCCTAGGCTGCTGAAGTTGGCGGCCCAGATGATCCCAGACAATGTAGCTGTTGTACTCTGAACATTTATCATCATTTTTCAAACTCCAGTTTCCTGGGTGTGGTGTACAAGCATTTGCCATCTCTTCCTGTCTGTATATATCTTCTGTTCCAGGACATCTATCCATTTGCGACCTCTCCTCCACATCTGATTTCACTGTGTCTATACAGCGTTTCCTTGGACAGTAAGGTCGAAGTATTGTTTGGCAGATCTCTCACTCTTCATTCTCATAATGTGCCCAGATTATAGCTTCTAAATTGATGTTTTGGCTGATTTTGGCTCTATCTGGAAACACAGACATCTGGCCAATCCCAAGCTGCCATTCATACCGATTCATATTGGCTGAGCGCGAAATCTAGTGTACATTCACTAATTGATGAAGTGAGACTCTAGTACTCTGTGGATCTGCCTCCGCGTCTTTGTACTATATTAATTTTGCTTTTTAGAGAACACCAAAGAAATCAGTTATTTTATCCCCTTTTTCAGATGCAAACTGAAGTATTTTATAAGATGTTTCTCATGTGTCCATGTGTTTTATTTTTAATTTAAATGTCTTTGGACTATGTAATTTTAACTTGTATCTTTGACGTTAGCTGAAGATACAAGGATACAAGGATCGAAACAGGTCGTTTGCTACTTGATTTAACGTCGCACCGACACAGATAGGTCTTATAGCGACGATGGGACAGGAAAGGCCTAGGAATGGGAAGGAACATGTTGTAGTGACTATTATTATAACTGAATAGTTATACAGTATTGAATAGGTGGATTCAAACAAAGTTTCCTTGTGGAAATTTCTTGATCTTAAAATCTGTTCGGGTGACATGAAAATAAAAATAACTGTTTATAACTGGAACAATGAATTATGAATATTTGATCCATTATTAGTGATTATAAGATAAAGTTCCCCAGAGATAACAGCATAACTTTTCTTTAAAAGTGTTCTTATCGACAAAAAAGACAGTGACCTTGATGTTGGATTAAGGAATCCGAGTTTAATACAGATCTGAATAAAGTTAGTGTTTATGATGGTGACAGTGATTGATGAATCCCCTTTGATGTTTGCTAAACTGGATGTAATTCTTTAATCTTGCGCCAAAGACCTTCTAGATGACACGAAGAAGGACTGAAGATATAGTGATTGACGTCCAGTCTGACAGTTCTGTACGATCTCCGCTTTTAGGTGACAAAATGGCGTACGCCTTTGTGAACAATGATGAAATATTGTAGGTGGCGGCTGCAACTCGTATCCGAGTATACATATTCTTCAGCATTTTAGTTTCACACTTGCAATGCTTTGAGAATATGTTTTATATGACTTAGTAGCCCAATCTTGGCACGAAACATACATCCACACAAATAACATGGAATGTCTGAGGGAGGGTAGGGCTGAATTTGACGGAGATTCCATGTTTGTCATTAGCCTCTTCATGTCTACATCATTCATACATGCCCAGCCTTTAACATTACTGTAGCAATTTCGGCTATGATATCTGATGCCATATTATCTTTGATAGCCCTGATTAGAACTCTGTTGGGTCAATCTGAAGTATCCACAGCCAGGATTACCTTGTCTTTGTGCACTGTTATGGCGAAGGTTTTGTCTTGTACAGCATGTTCACTTTCAGTCATCAGGTTGTCGTAATGTTCGCATTCACATTTGTTAGGTACGGCAAAAATGGATAAAACATAATTCTCAAAATCCTCAATACCAGCCTTACTATGAGTCGTTTGATTGTTCAGAACATTCCTGATAGTTTTTATTCGCTGGTTGTAATAGAAATACTGCATTTCTTGATAGTGGTACTTATTATGTCTCTTTTCTTTATCTCAAATTATTGCCCACTGCGTATTTGAGTGCTGCTTGTAAGTTCTTGTAGCTGTGCATCTCGTTTCATTTTTCTTGCTTCAAAATATTTTTTGGCTGGACATTTAGGGGCTGGTGGAAGAACTATGGCTTCACATAAAAGACCAGCAAATTCATTGACAAACTTGTCGAACTGATCTGTGCTCGTTTCATGAAAAAAACTTACTGATACAAGATCTTTTTATATTCATCAATTAGTCCCACCGGTTTTCTGCTCTCATTTTGAGAGGTAAATTCTTCCTCATCTTATGAAGTGACTGAATTGTTTGCGATAAGCTGTCTCTATACTATTGTTTTGTGATAGATATTAGGATGACCGGGCGAGTTGGCCGTGCGCGTAGAGGCGCGCGGCTGTGAGCTTGCATCCGGGAGATAGTAGGTTCGAATCCCACTATCGGCAGCCCTGAAAATGGTTTTCCGTGGTTTCCCATTTTCACACCAGGCAAATGCTGGGGCTGTACCTTAATTAAGGCCACGGCCGCTTCCTTCCAACTCCTAGGCCTTTCCTATCCCATCGTCGCCATAAGACCTATCTGTGTCGGTGCGACGTAAAGCCCATAGCAAAAAAAAAAAAAAGATATTAGGATGAAATCAGCTTATGTGTGTGTTGAATTTTATGTAGTGCTTGTTGCAGTGGAAATCTTTTAAATATGTTTTTTTTTTATTTACTAGCATTATATTTTATTTTAGCTTTTTAACTTTTTATAATATATTTAGTTTACACCAATGTCTTCTTGAATATTATGAACTTCTGATTAATTTTAAACAATGAATTTAGAGAAAATAAGGCACTGTGAATCACACTGACTGGTTATTTTAAATTCATACTCCATCACCATAAGACCTATCTGTGTCGGTGTGACGTAAAGCCACTAGCAAGAAAAAAGAATCATATTCATCTTAGTAAGTGAGTTAATTATATTGATCATTTCATGAGGCCCCTTAAAACAACAATCATCATCATCATCATCTGGTTACACTGATTGGTAAACAAGAGTTATTGCAAAGCTTGGTAATATGAGGGTTAAGAAAAACTCCAGTCAAAAATTTCAAAAGCATTCTGCAACCAAAATATTATAACACTCATTTGTATCATTCACTATCCATCCAAAGAGAAAATAAACTCACTCTTGGTATAGCGATGCTCCTCGACATTCCAGACGGTATCATCCTGATGTAAATTACGATCAGTCACCACCTCGTGCTGATGGAATCCCCAGTCTGGGAGTTGGCGTCCACTGAATTTCAGAGCTTGGCTGGAATTCACATGGACGAGATGAACCTCAAAACAAAATAAGTTACATGTGAGCTTCAGCTCCACTTGCTAGATTAAAATTTCAGGAAAAGTGAAATTGAAACAGATGATGTACTCATGTGATTGTTGACTGTATAGCTGCAGCATGCTACTGTTATAGCAACCTTTGGCTGTTGGTTCTAGCATTGTTCAAGGTCAGGTTCTCTGTTGCTCACTTCACTTTCTTGTTCTGTATCTCTGTGTACTGCCCACATAACGGGATAAAGGAAGCTCTTAAACAAAGAGAAGCCTCATTCTTCGACATTGGTGCGGCAAGGCATATCTGTGGAGCCACAGATATGAGTGTCAAGGCAGGTTATTTATGACCTTAAGAAAGGCAGCAGTACCCCAGCCACCTGACATGACACCAAAGTGAAGAGTAGTCTCGGACGAAAAACAATTTAAAAACTATTTTAAAAACTACAATGAGGACAGATACCCTTTTAAAACTGAAATGATGATCAATCCAAGGATTATAACTGCAGAGTTAAAAAACAAAACAAAAAAATAAGTATCCAGATCTGCTCCAGGATGTGTCAATCTAAACCATTAAGCACCAACTCAAGAAAGATTTAGAACTTCCAGCTCACTGTGCTCCAAGAAACCACTTCTCAATGGGGCAATGAAGAAGAAAAAGATACAGTTCTGCAGACATACAGAGGACTGGCGAAAGATAATGTTTACCGATGAAAACACTTTCAGGTTAGTCGGGCAACAGAACGCACACAAATATTTTGCAGTATGACCCAAGGAATACTGTTAAGATTGTTAGACATCCTAATAGTGTGATGGTGTGGGGGTACATTTAGTGGAATTTATATTAGAGGGGGGCCATATTCCTTCCAAAGAATGCCATTTAAACAGCAGTAGGACTTCGTGTGGGTGGGGGACACAGATGAAGAATATGAAAATATCCTTAGTATAGATTTCATGGTTCAAGAGAGATTATTACAGCAGTGATTCTCCCACATTCTTCCAGAAGGCCTTCTAAGCTCTGCAACATCCGATTGACTCCCCCCCCATAATGTTGTTATAAATACTCTTTTCTCAGGAAGATATTTTGAGAATAAAGTAGAGTAAACGAGAAGATTCTAGTACAGCGTGATAACTATTTTAACAATAACTAGGATGTGTGGCTGAAACAAGAATATACACAGAAATATACAATGTGTCCCATTTACCTCTAAAAAACCAAACCCCATGGCACTACAGCCCTTGAAGGGCCTTGGCCTACCAAGCGACCGCTGCTCATCCCGAAGGCCTGCAGATTGCGAGGTGTCGTGTGGTTAGCACGACAAATCCTCTCAGCCGTTATTCTTGGCTTTCTAGACCGGGGCCGCTATCTCACCGTCAGATAGCTCCTCAATTCTAATCACGTTGGTTGAGTGGACCTCGAACCAGCCCTCAGGTCCAGGTAAAAATCCCTGACCTGGCCGGGAATCAAACCCGGAGCCTCCGGGTGAGAGGCAGGCATGCTACCCCTACACCATGGGACCGGCCCCATTTACCTCTACCACACATAATAACTCCATACCAGAACACCAAATGAAAAAGTGTTTCATACAAAAGTCAGCCTTATAGCATTGTTTATTAGTGAGATATGAGTAATAACATCAGTTTTTTAAATGTCACTATGTATTTATCAGTCAAAACCTCATCAAGACCTATAACATGAACATTAAATACAACACACTGCCTGTTTATAGTACTATCCATATGGGCACTGCAAGGGGTGGAACATTCACATAATATGTTCAAACTGGTCACCATTGGCAGTGATACACAAGTTCAGTCACTGAATGATAAGACTAATTCTTCCAGTGTTATCTTCTGAAAAACGTTACAAGTATGCACAATATGTTCCTGGATATTCTCTGGAGTTGCTCGAATATCTCGATAGACAGCGGCTTTGAGGTATCCCAAAGAAAGAAGGCCAGGGATTTAAGGTCAGGAGCCTGAGTAGGCCACTTAAATGGTCCTTCACAACCAACCCACCTACCAGAATATTATCAGTCCAGAACACAGTGTGCAGACACAGCGTTATGTACTAGGCATTCATTGTGCTGGTACTATATTATCATTCTGTTCCTCCTTCATTTCCCTATCTTATCCTTCCTCATTACCATCTAACTTCAATTTCTTTTATTCTTTCTCTTATTTCACTATCACTCTTCCTTGTTTAATTTATTCTTCCTTCTCAAAAAAAAAAAAAAAAAAAAAACACGACCTTCATTTCGGTTCTCTTCTTTCAAATTTTAACTCTTGTCTTGCGCCAACTTCGACTACTTCAATCATAACCTAAAAATTTTTCATTTAAAAAATAGCGCACTGTGCATATAAGTTTTCATTTGTTTTCCGATATTGCGCTTTTTACTACATTTTTTTCTTCTCTCTACAATTGTTTTTTCAAGTCAACTGTTTTCCAAGAACTTAGCAGGAGTACAAGTACTCATTCAATTATACTGATTTGCGTCGTATATTTTTATATACGTACTTAACTTCCCGCAACCGTGACAAATTCTGGACCTTCAAAACATTGTCCACTCTACTTTGGCGTTCGACCGCAGCGCATGACCTTGAATGTGCCGCGCTGATCACCAGGAGCTGGCGGCTTTCTACTACAAATCTATTCGTCTGCGACTTCAAGTTATTTTTGATCTTCGTATATTAGTTGATAGTGTTGTGACTTTGTGCATGACAGAATGTGGTGTCGTGTCTTTGTGCCTATCAGAGTGTGAAACTGACCTCCAATATTCATAAACATTGTACATGTTTTTACGGCTGATGATGACCTGGACTAAGGTTGAAACCGGTCCCATTTAAATAGGAATGTGATTACTGCATTTCTTTCTTTTAAGTATTGAATAGGTTGAACCTCCTTTTCAATTATTTAATTTTTAACATCAATAATTTCAATACGGAACAATGAAATTTTTATCTTTAAAAGTGGAAGAGCACAAAACATTGAATCTGGTTCGTGGAGTTATTTTCCACCGTGATCTCGTCCTGAACACCGACGATGAATTGATGGAAGACATGAAGCACCGTGGCATGACCCACATCCGGCGTATCACACGCAAAGTCAACGGTGAAGACGTTCCCACGGGTGCGTTCATAGTCTCCTTCAAATTGTCAGTGTTGCCCGAGAAAGTCAAGGTAACAACCTATCGTTGCGATGTGAGGCCGTACATCCCGCCTCCTATGCGATGCTATCAATGCCAGAGATTCGGACACATGGTATCTCGTTGTTCGAATCCGTCAGTGTGTGGTACATGTGGGAAAGTAGCTCACGGCGCGGAGGAGTGTACACCTCCGTTCAAGTGCACGAACTGCTCTGGTCTTCATTCTCTTCGGGATCGGAATTGTCCGACCTATCTGAGCGAGAAGAAGATCCAGGAGATCAAGACCCTGGATGGTCTTTCCTACCAGGAAGCGCGCCGTAAGTTTAATTCTCTGAATGCACCGGCCAAGACACTTGACTTCAGCTTGATAGCACAGTCCCTGCCAAGTTCCTCATTTTCAACTGGAACACCTGCCCAGAAGATCGCTGTGCCCAAGCCAAAGAGAACTAGCTCGAAGGTGGGTCCGTCCCGGCCTTCGACCACCAATATACTGTACCCGCTCAAAGCCTGAGTCCCAACCAGCATTTATCTCAGGGAGTGTTACGGTCCGAATCCATCGCAACTAATACTCAATAAAAAAATATTTTGAGATATAAGATCTCAAACTAAATGTAAGGGTGCCATCCAATCAATACTACAGGGTTGAACAGGACACTCTAATCTTTAACTTTAAGGCTCATCATAAAACACACAAATTATATATATATTCAGATCATAGGGAAATTATGAAGGCTCCGTCCTAGGAATGGGGACGGATATTTAAACGGTCACCAAGGGTATACTATTCTACAAGAACAAGAACCTGGAACTGTTTCCTTGCAAATGCTAAAGGAGCATTTTATTTAAGTAAACAAATGAAATTTTACACACAATCAAAATCTGTTGACCCTTGATTTGCCGGTAATTTGGCAAATTATTCCTGAAAAATGATTACATAATATTTGTTACTTTTGACCACCCTTCCATTTGGGTGGTGGAACCGTTGATATCTGAAGGTATCAGATTTACCTTCGTTAACACCATGACCATATTTGATCATGGACCAAATACCTGTTGGCTAAGTAGGCGCGATCACATGGGCCATGTTATCGCCTCCACTTTGATTGAGATGAGACCAACCCGGGAAACTACAAACTCTCCCCGGGTTCCTAACCAAGATATGCTAATCGTTAGTTGAAGGAATACGACAAAGGGACTCTAACCTAATGGTCCAGATGTAGGGATTTGCCTTCATTTTACACATATTAACTTAACTTATTATTTACAACCAATTGACATTATTACATTAATTCGCCAGCTGACTTCCCTAGTATCATCCATCATCATCATCCGAAATAATAAGAAAAATAAAAAAAATATTTTATTAAATATTATTATTATTATTATTATTATTATTATTATTATTATTATTAGTTAAAAATCTCAAATTTTTCATTTCAACTCCCAACATCATTATTATGTCCAAAATTAAAAAAAGTAAATTCTTCTTCAAAAAAAAAAGTATTTTTTTATATTTATTATTATTATTAATTTTTTAAAAAATTTTATTTCGCCTGTTACACGGTAGTCCACTCTCAATATGTTTAACGCATAACCCCTTTTACAATTCCTATTTATTTTGGCACTAATCAATCCAGATATGATTTACTTGGAATATTATTATTATTATTACTTCTTTCGAGAATCTTTATTTTTATTCCCCATCTTTATAATTTGGTCACATACGTTCTCTCCCAAACAGAAATCACCAAGATCCGAATTCACATCGGTCGGGACATAATAGTTTTCGAACCCGCAACCTTATTTTCGTACTGCCGTTAATTCATGGAGACCATATGCTCCTAAGACAATTCTCAAATCCCATAACACCTCGCAGTTGGGCAAATACCTCCAATCTCTGCAAGTGTTAAATTATTCCTTCCTTTTCCATTTTGAAGTCCATTTATCCATTGGAACTCTTCAAAACATTTTCACAAATTAACCCTCGGTGTGTGGACTCTATTCTGCCACTCAATACACCGGTATATAAATACAACCTCTATGTGGGCCTTAAGATCCATCTATTTCTTCATCAACATCAGTACAATTCACTTTCATTTCGGGCCGGATTTCTGTCCCACAAAACTCCAAATCTCAACTTTTGGCTCAAATCCCTCTGGACCTCAAACATAGCGTGACCATATTATAAAAGTGCCTATCTCGTTTCTACCAAATTTATTTATGATTATTATGGAGTCCAAAAACGTTAAATCAACAATTAGTGTTAAAACCGGATTCAATGCACAAATTATAATATTTCACGGCACATGTGATCTCCACATTTAAATTACTTTAATTGGCAATCAGACTATCCAACTAAGCCCGTGCCTTTATTCTCAAAGATTATTATTAAACACGCCTTTACACATTACCAAATTTTAATGTATTACTTCGACCCTTGTACATATTATTATTATTTTGTCCACTGGCGAACTTCGCGATATTTACAAACAAATCAATGGACTTCATTCCGTCCCATAACAATTTAAATCACTTGGCAATCCTACCTCTGGATTATCTTAACAACATGCCTTAATATCTATAAATGTTCCGATAACGGAAAAACACTTTGGAAGCACTTCTAAATGATTATTAACATTATCTTTACGTGAAACGTGCTCCATATCATAGCAAACAACTCAAGCACTTGGATTAACAACTCAACCCTACTATACTGTATTTAATAATCAAAATTATGATGAGTGCTCGATCTAATCTACATATTAATTTGTCCCTTTGTCTATCTATCTTTGAACTTATACGTTTCACAATCAAGTTACCATGATAAATTAATATGATTTCCTCCCCCTAACGACAGCAATCTATAAATATATTAAAAGGTACTCAACTCTGCCATTGTAGTCTGCTAAAACCAGACGAGAAGCCATAGCCCCTCCGGTTTTTAGCAATGCATTCCACTGGTATCCATGCCAGCTTGAAGAATTAATCCTTGACCCTTTTCAACTTTACACATTTTGAATAAAAACAAATAAATTAACTGTTGCACTTTGGAATAATTTCCACCCTAAATTCTATTCACAAATTTTACACTCTCGGCCTTGTATCTAGCCCACTTAATGTAGATATACATTCTTCATTCCTTTCCCGGACACTAGGAACATGGGATACCTCGGGTTTCCCTTTACAACGGCCCGTGCGTGCACTTGAATTTCCCGTCTCACGCTCGTGTAGCTGACCAGGTATCAGTTTAGAATGGACTGTTTACTAGGTGACATAAACACTCGTGACCGTTCTCATGTAACGCACTTCCTAATCGGTTGGTAGAATCTCACACTCCGTAAGTTAGGCTTTACTGAGTCCTGTCTATTTGAAACACTTCATATTAGTAGACTGCTCAGGACTGTAATATGAGCTACATCACGTCATGAATCCCTGTACTATGTAACAATATGATACATCGAATCCTACTCCACGAGTAAGTACGCACAGTCCCGATATCTTCATATGACAGTTTGCGGTTTGGCCCGTGGCTTTAATATATGATCCAATGATGTAATTATGTTCTCAAATGCTCTATACCAATTCTCAACTATTATCGTTCGCTGGTAATGGATATATTCGCGAATTTAGCTGCCGTATCCCGGCTCGGGGTTTCGCGCTCTATTGTGGCGTCCTTTGCCTTCAGCCAATCAACGAATAGCGTCCATGAATTCTCAGAATTTCACCATGCAATCTCCCGTAATTATTAACTTTTTATAAGTTTTATGGTATAGTAAGGCTCCTAAATTCCACTTTATTCTGAATCGATACTCCACTTCCTTCTATCAGTTTAATCCACGGAGTTAGCCTCGCTAGTGCTTCTTACAATACGAAGTTGTCACCTTGCTTTGGTCAAGTGAATTTTTCCATTGGTCCACCTTAACCACGTGACCGGGAAGGCTCATATTTTTTTTTTCCAGTACCAACCCCGCTCTCAACTCCCGCGAGTTACATGGAGATACCTCGCCATCATTTCTCAGAAATTTGCACCCGGCTCCCTGCACTGTTGCTACTACCAAGACTGCCCGGGGCTAGGAAAACTTTGGCAACAAGTTATCCTCTCTCTTTCTTCGTTGTCCCAAGTTCTGAGAAACCTAATTCTGTCCCTCATTGTGTTTGTTAATCTCACTGGAGACAACATTCTGTGGTATGGTGAAACCTGCCATCTCGGCCTGGCCTGTTCTTACTGTATGTACAGCAAGATACTATTTATTCTGAACATGAAATATATATTCCTCAATAATTCATCATAATTAAAATTGCATGACGCTTATCACACCCCCACCAGGGTGCAATACCTGTGCCGGCTAGGAAACCTACGCCGGCACAAAAGGGGAAGAAGACAATGTCTCCTTCCCTCACGAGGTCGGCGACAGCCGAGCCCAAGCCGGCGGAGGCGGCATTGTCGACCAGGGCTGGGAAACCACCTCCCAGCCCGTCTCAACAAGAATCAATGGTGGGGAAGAAGAGTGACCTTAGCAGGCGTTCTTCCACTTTTCCTACGAATGGGGCTTCACGCCCTCCACGCGGAGGGCCTGATTCCACGCCAGTGGGTCTTCCTTCTAGAAGACCTGCGCGCTCCCCTCGTAAGAGGAAACCCCACCCCAAAACAACGTTGAAGAAATTGAAGGCATGCTTCACCTCATCTAGTGACGGGGAGATGCACATGGAGCATGAATCTCCATCTTCGGATGGGGAGGTGAGTGTAGGTTAGGTTAGGTGGCATTACGCTGCTCCTAACCTAAACCACAATAGTCCACACTTACATTATGGCACTGTTACAATGGAATTGTAATGGTTATGATAGGCATCTTGCCGAGTTGCGCCAGCTCATTAGCGAGTATTCGGCGAGTATAGTCTGTATTCAGGAAACAAATTTCTGACCTGGTCATCATACGGTACTGAGAAATTTTCGACTATACTCGACAGAACGACATTATGCTCACCGGGCTTCCGGTGGCGTTGGCATTTTTGTCCGTTCTGATACCTACAGCGAGGAGGTTCCAATACGAACCCCGCTGGAGGCAGTAGCTGTTCGCGTACCGCTGCCTGTCATAACTACAGTGTGTAATGTTTATTTTCCACCAGGTGAGGCTCTTAACATCAATGATGTCACTGATCTTCTAGATCAGCTTCCACCCCCCTTCCTCTTGTTGGGCGATTTCAACGCCCATCACCCCATCTGGGGCTCTGAGTCGCCTTGCCCCCGGGGAAGGGAGCTGGAAACATTAGTAACAGAGCTGGATTTATGTATTTTGAACACAGGGGAACCAACACACTTCAGTGTACGTTACGGCACTTATTCTCGCATAGACGTAAGTCTGTGCAGCCGAACGTTGGCTCCGCTGTTTCGGTGGAACACACACGACGATCTTTGTGACAGTGACCATTTTCCCATCATTCTTACTTTGTTGAACCACAAATCCGTCGAGGCTCCCCCTCGACGGATTTTTAAACATGCTGATTGGCCAAAGTACACATCACTAGCTGTCTTTAACGACAAAATCAGGCGGACCGTCGGCGAGGAAATAACTTACATCACCCAGGTTATTCTTGCTGCTGCTGAGGAGTCCATTCCGTTCTACTCGGGGACTCCTCGCCGAAAGCTCGTTCCTTGGTGGAAAGAAGACATAGCAGCAGCTATCAAAGAACGCCGTCGTGCTCACAAACATTACCGTAGACAGCCCACTGCGGCCAACTTGGTAACATTTAAGAAACTCCGCGCTAAGGCGCGAGTTCTTATTCACCAAAGTAAGAAGGCTTCATGGGAGAGATATGTGTCGTCTATGACGTCACATACTCCATCATCTCAAGTGTGGACTAAGCTTCGACGTATTTCGGGTATCCAAGGATCATCTTCTGTACCGGGAATTTCCATTGCAGGCAACATCGTCACTGAACCCCTCCTGATTGCTGACCATCTCGCTAGTCATTTCGCGGATGTATCTGACTCCGGGAATTACCATCCTGATTTCCTCGCTCTGAAGCAGGAGGCGGAACGTCATCACCTTAGTTTTGCCTCTCAAGCTTCAGAGGACTACAACGTGCCCTTTACGGAGTGGGAACTCCGCAGCGCCCTAGCGCTTTGCAAGGACACGTCTCCTGGACCGGACAACATCCATAACCAGATGTTGAAACACCTTAGTGATGATAGTTTACTATATCTCCTTCGTGTGTTCAACCGAATCTGGATGGAGGGTGATTTTCCGTCTCAGTGGCGAGAGGGCATAGTTATTCCTGTTCTCAAGCCTGACAAAGATCCTAAGTATGCAGGAAGTTACCGACCTATTTGCCTTACAAACTGCCTGTGTAAGCTGTTTGAAGGGGTGGTTAATCGGCGACTCGTGTGGTGTCTGGAGAAACAAGGACTCTTGTCCGAGTACCAATGTGGATTTCGAGCTGCTCAATCCACCACTGACCACTTGGTACGCCTGGAGAGCTCTATCCAGGATGCGTTTCTCCACAAACAGCACTTGGTAGCTGTTTTCTTTGACTTAGAGAAGGCTTATGACACCACATGGCGATATGGTATCCTTTCAGCCCTGCATCAATGGAGATTCCGAGGTAACTTGCCGGCGTTTATTGCGAATTTCTTGTCCCTCCGTCTATTCCATGTCCGAGTAGGGAGGACATATTCGCAATACCACGTACAAGAAAATGGAGTCCCACAGGGATCGGTCCTTAGTGTCACTCTGTTCGCGATTGCCATCAACGGTATTGTTGCTGCTGCTGGTCCAGCAGTTATACCGTCGCTATATGTGGACGATTTTGCTCTGCACTATAGCTCGCGTAATATGGCAGTCGCAGAGCGACAATTACAACACGCTATTAGGAGGGTGGAGCAGTGGACCTTAGCCAGTGGACGCTAGCCTGCTCGCTGAGTCTGGTGTGCCGCCTTTATATCTGAGGCACCAGCAACCTCTACTTACATATGCTGCAAATTTGCGACAGATGCCACTTCATCCAAGCTATCCTTGCGTGTTCAACAATGGCAACCGTTTGCTGTACGCTGCTCGTCCTCGAGCGACGCGGCCGGTTGGGATACGCTTGGATAGCATTTCCGAATTGTTTGACGTACCTTCGGTTCCTTGCCTTGTCAGACAACCAAGTGGGGTACTTCCGTGGGTCGTACGACGACCTGAAATAATCCTGGATCTGCACACTGGCCCAAAGGAAAACACGGACCCTTCAATTTATCGGAGGCTCTTCCTGTCCGTTGTTGGCCGTTATCCAGGTTCAGTCGTCGTCTACACGGATGGTTCAAGGACAGATACGAAGGTAGGCTGTGTGTTCGTTGTTGACAATGATAGGTTCCTTTTTGCTCTTCTGGCAACCTGTAGTGTGTACACAGCAGAGCTCTATGCTATCTGTGAGGCTCTGCGGTACGCACTGTACAATGAGCGCCGACACTTTCTTCTGTGTACTGACTCCTTGAGTTCGCTCCAGTCTATAGATACCTGTTTCCCTCGGCACCCTCTGGTGCAGCTAATCCAGGACCTGCTGGCCGGGTGTTGGGATGCTGGCACCAGAATCACGTTTCTGTGGCTCCCAAGCCACATGGGCATAGAGGGAAACGAGTTAGTAGATCAGGCTGCCAAGGAGGCAGTTACACTGCCCCCGTTGCCTTTCAAGGTTCCAGTAAGTGATATTTGCTCCCAGCTGCGACATCTTGTTATGTCCCATTGGGAGATGGAGTGGCAGGCCATTCCACTTCCCAATAAGCTGAGAGCGATAAAAGGAACAACGAAGGTATGGAGGACTTCCCTTCGGGCTTCGCGGAGGGAAGCCGTGGTATTATGTCGTCCTCGGATCGGCCACGGTATCTTGACTCACTCGCATCTTTTGAAAGGAGAACCCCCTCCGGTGTGTACCTGTGGCGACCATCTTACCGTGGTGCACATCCTTACGGAGTGTGTGGACCTGGTCGATCTGCGCCGTAGTCTTAACCTTCCGAGTACTATCTCCCTTATCTTGCGTGATGACGAGCAGTCAGCAGACCTCGTCGTCCGCTTTATGAGGGATAGTGGACTGTTTTATCGTGTGTGATGCTGTCCTTTGTCCTAGTGTGTTTTGTGTCACTTTCGCTTTTATCCTATTGACTTAATTTTAGTTTGTGTTGCGTATTTTAATGTGTTATTTTAACATCTCTCGTAAATTATATACTACCAGGCAATGCCTTATTCTTTTGTTTTCCTGTAGATTCTCTTATTTTATTAGAAATAAGGCATTGCGTATTAGATCCACTGATTGTTTTAATCTCACCCTCATTTTTCTCCATAATTTTTTTAAAACTCTAGTCAGTGGATATGTTTTTAAAATTTTAACATCATGTCTCATGTCGTTTATCTCGTTCCATTAGGGGTCGATGACCTTCGATGTTAGGCCCCTTTAAACAACAAGCATCATCATCATCATCTTCTTTTATGACCACATAGAATCGCTAGTCAGTCGTCGCTCAGGTCTTTTTGAAGGGATTGTTCGGGCTTTGCGGTCCTCCCAATACTTCTTCAGACCCTCCGATCTTCGTGCCTTTCCTCAGTTGAAAATATGCATGTTGTTGGTTTATTTTGTGTAAGGGTAAAGTGAAGGTTTGTATTCTTGAGTTTTGTATTCAATTCTATCTTATTTGTGGTGTCTTCTGTTGTAAGGCCTATTTCCTTCAGATCCTCTCTTACTTCTCTGATACATTTACATCCTGTTGTGGTATTTTTTGAGATGAGATTGTGTTGTACTAGTTGTTTCAGAAGTCTCAAATCCTGCATCCTCATGATATGTCCAAAGAATCCCAGTCTCCTCTTACGCATAGTATCTGTAATGGGTTCTAGCTGTTTGTACATGACTTTGTTAGGTATTAACCACCACTGTCCATCTTTCTGGTAGTTTTTTGTTGATGCAGGTTCTTCCAATCCTCCTTTCAATTTTCTGAAGTCTGTCAGTCTGTGATTGTTTATTCAGGTGAAAAAGTGTTTCTGCTGCATATGTAGTTTCCAGTTTTATAACTGTGTTGTAGTGTTTTATTTTTGCATTTACTGATAGACATTTCTTTTTGTAGATATCCCATGTTAATTTTTGTGCTTTAGCTAATCTATTTGTTCTTGTTTGGATTGAGACTTTTTCATTTAGGTTATGTGTTATTATCTCTCCAAGATATTTAAATTGAGTTACTATTTTGATTTTATTACCATTTATGATAACTTCTTTTAGCTGTGTTGGTTTTTGGGGCATAATTTCTGTTTCTTTTCAAATGATATTTTGAGGCCAATTTTATTTGCAATGTTTTGAAGTTCCGATATCTGGGTTTTTTTTTTTTTTTTTTAATGTCCACTGCTAGTAATGCTAAATCGTCAGCGAAACCAAGGCAATTTGTTTTGATTTTTCGGCCAATCTTAATTTTGGGGGGACATTTCCTAAACCAGGGATGGCGAATCTTTTCCAGCTAGTGTGCCAATTTAACTCTGGTTTATTGTTCTTAACTGTTTACTGTGCCACTTGTTATTTTCTTTTAAGGAATGGATACAACCCCTTCCACCCCCCACCCCCCCACCGACTTCCTTTCTTAATTCCCAATTATGTTTTATAATATGTTATTTATTCTTTTAGTGATTTATTTACGTATTTAATTTTTATTTATTTAATATGTATCTTATAAATACATTTTATTGCATGTTTTGTGGTTGTATTTTGCAAATACATCAAAAATACTTTTTAAGTATGTAAGTTTGGAGAATACCTAACATTACTTGTAAATATATATAAGCTCCCTTTGTAACATACTTCGTCATCAAATATTATTAGATATAACAATTAAAAATACTAATACTGCTAACGGACTTTAAGTGAAATATCGTTCTCACAGTTAGTACCCATGTCCTTTATATTAGGTTCATAACTTTTTGTCTTTAATAACACACAAAAAGCACTTAGGTCTGAACCTAGACGGCTTCTAACTGTTGACTTCACAACGTTCATTATTGAAAATAGCTGTTCATACGCATATGATGACCCAAACCAATTAAGTAATGCTGTAGCAAGTTTCTTCATCACCAAAATATTTGTGGAAGGCTGTCCCATTTTTCACGTATTAAGTTGGTGGTTTCTGGAGAGAGAATTCACCATCAACAGCACAGTCTATTTCGACCCATAATTCACCAAGTTGCACAAAGTTTCACCCGTGTACTGTTTTCTTCACATTCAATCAACTCCATTTCTAAATAACTAGTAAAAAATTTACCTTAATGTCACTCATTTGTGCAATATGACGTTTTGTAATAAAGTGCAATGTGTTCTCCAAATCTTGAAATTGGGAAAATCACTTGGAAATGATTTGTTTTGAATTTTGTGAGACGTTCACATACTTCTTACATTTTTGTGCCTTCAAAAGTTAATTGATTTGCAAAATTTGACATCAATTCGAGTTGTACTTTAAGTGAAGGAAATTACTTAAAATTCCTTGTTTCAACATCCCTGACGAATACACGTTTTCACTGGAATGATTTTATGATCTCAAACAATCTATTTGCAGTATGTCCCTTTCCTTGCAGTTCCTCATTCATAATTGTATACTGCTATAAAATCACGGAGAAACATTCATTTGCAAAGCCAAATAGGTTCCGTGAGTTCTGGAATTCTTCGTACTTTTCTATCATGAAGAAGCGAATTTCGTCCAAGAGTTCGACAAGCCTCTGGAGTACTTACCCACGACTCAGCCAGCGAACGTTATTGTACATTAAAAGTAGATCACAGTGAGATTCCACTTTGTGTAACATTTTCAAGAACTAGCGATTATTTAGAGCATGTGCAGGTATGAAGTCCACAATTTTAGTTACCACCGAGAGTACTCTTTCAAATGACGGCATACCTTCTTTCACACATGGGGCTTCCTGTTGTAACATACGATGGAACTGTACTATAGGGTGTTTAACTTTTTCTTTAAGAAATTTCACAAAACCATTATGAATGCCCACCATACTGGAGGCAAACCCCATTTTAATACAAGTTCTTGCTTCACATCCTTCATTATATCTTTACCTATTGTCGTATTTCATAAATGGAAAATTCTAAATTCCCATGGAGGGAATTAGATATTTTTCACCAATAGAGCATGTCAAAAACATATCAGATGTAAGGCTTTCCAGGCGTTTGCTCTATTAACCAGCGTTTCGTCTTAGGTCTGACAATAGACTCGTCAGAGTGGGATGTGTCAGACCCTACCCACTGACGCTGGGTGTATGCAGGTGAGCTTCTCAGAAGCCTATATATGAGGCACAGTCTGATAACTGCATACGGGAAAGCCTTACATCTGATATGTTTTTGACATGCTCTATTGGTGAAAAATATCTAATTCCCTCCATGGGAATTTAGAATTTTCCATTCGGAATTGCTAGGCGGGCAATAATTCCATTGTGGAGATTTATCTCCCGTATGCAGTTAACAGACTGTGCCTCATATATAGGCTTCTGATAAGCTCACCTGCATACACCCAGCGTCAGTGGGTAGGGTCTGACACATCTCACTCTGACGAGTCTAGTGTCAGACCTAAGACGAAACGCTGGTTAATAGAGCAAACGCCTGGAAAGCCTTACATCTGATATGTATTTCGTAAACTCAAAATTTTAACTAAATCCCCCCCCATCACATTTCGACAAGGGAAGCAGACAAAAACAGCAATCCTTTCTGTAAGGTCACATCCATGCTTTCATCAAGACGTACTGAATACATCTGGGAGTTATCCGAATCACCTTTCAATCGCTCCAAAACATCTTCACTCAATCTTATTATTCCACCCTTGACAGTACTTCGGCTGCTGGCATTTCTTTAATACTGTTAATTAGACTATTTGTTCGTTGTTAGGAAAGTCTTCAATTAATGTATTGGACGTCAATAAGAAAGTCTCTTTCAAGAACTCACCGTCAGAAATCCCATGCTCTAATATGCAGTGAGACAGATGGAGAAAACCGCACTGATATTATTCCTTGGCCTGAAAGATGGTACAAAACAACTAGTTTGTTTTGTGTATTGTCTTCTTTCTTCATTTGGCATGGAACGAACATTTAAATGATTCGTCTCAAAATGGCGCTTTATATTAAATATTCGGGATACGACAGTTTTCAAACACAAGCAACTCAAAACTTTATTGCTTCTTTCTATCACTCTGAATTCCATTGTCCACTGTTCTTGAAGAATCCATCACTACCTTTGTGAGGTTTCTATTTTCTCGGCACTGAAAACATGTTGTGAGGTCCATATACAAACAACATTCAATAAACAGTAAAACACAACGAATAATTACGCGCTACTGGCTACCACACACACACACACTCACTCACTGACGACCAGGTTGTCGATATTTATTTCTTACACATGAAACACTATGACTGAAACGATGCACGGGATATGTACAGTATATTCTGTAGTACAAGATGTATATAAAATCTTTAATATATTCATGTGGCGTGCCACCGAAATCGTGTTCGCATGTCACCTAGTGACACGCGTGGCATAGGTTCGCCATCCCTGTGACCTAAACCAACCCCTCATTACCATTTCTAGAGCACAATTAAATAATAGTGGTGAGAGCCCATCTCCCTGCCGTAGTCCAGTTTTAATTTCAAATGTCTCTGATGTTTCACCCCTAAACTTCACTTTTGATTTGGTGTTAGTCTTCTAATAAAATGTTTTTGAAAAATAATTTTCCATTTTCCGGTGTTGACGTGTTCAAGATATCTTACCATAAAACTGTGTCCAGTTTGTCCTACATAAGATTTTTTGCACTGATGACATTTTAATTTGTAAACCCCTGAATCTAAATGTTTGTCCTTCCCTAGGGAATTAACACTACTGTAGTTAAAATACTTTTTGCTTATTATTATTACTAGTTGAGTATGCAATCTTATAGTACCTTAGCTCTTATGTTTTCTGAACAGATTCGTTACTGCATATGTATTGGGATTGTTAAAAGTGAACCTGGCATATTTATTTTCTTCTTTATCTCAGGTGTTAGATTAGTTTGAAACTTCTGTTTGAATTTTCTGACGATTTTATTTACCATATTAAGTCCAAAACCGTTATATTGAGCTTGTTTTGTGGACAAAGAGCAGTTCTTTTTCTCATACTACGTGGGAGAGAGGTATATTGAATGATCTGTATATGTGACTATAGTAACCTGACCTTTTTGTGATTCCAGATGTAATGAGTGATTCTTTATCATATTAAGAGTAAAAGTGGACTTTCTATGTATCTTAAAAGTAAACTCCTCATTATTCTGTCTTATATTTATGCCTAAAAAATTTATGAAACCTTCTTTTCCTACAGTAAACTTTACTCTGGAATCTAATGAATTCAAAATATTGAGGATATTATCACTAATGTTCACTCTTTGATCTATGACTATAAAGGTATCATCTAAAAGCGAATCCATATGTTAAGACCTTCTATTTGTCCTTTTATTTTGGTCTGTTCAAGATGATCCAAGATGATCTGTTCAAAATGGGTAAAATGCCAGAAGCGGGAGCTCCCACAGGGAGGCCTTCCTGTCTGTATATCTTTTCATTAAATGTGAAGTAATTGTGTTCCAAAACAAATTTAAGTATGTTAATGAAGTCTTCTATATCTGGTACGCTAAGTTGTTTGTGTTCTATTAAATTCTTCCTACGGTTTTTTATTTTTTAATCTACTGGAATATTTGTATACATGTCTTTGATATCAAAAGAACGTGTTATATGATGCGGTGTTAACTTAAAATTCTTAAGTACTTTACAGAAGTCTACGTTAATGATTACTTAAAAATTTATGCATGTTTTGGGATGTTTTGTAAGTAGGACTGTTACAGAAGTTTATAACTGGTCTTATGGGTATTCCTTTTTGTGTAACTTTGGTAAGGCCCTTGCAGTTGAAAGACCTGGATTCATATTAATCAGTTTCTGGACGTCTTGCTCATTTAAAATTAAGGTTGCACTTTTCAGTATCGTTTTAAACTTTTTCTGAGTACGTACTGTAGGGTCTCAATCTATTTCTAAAAAAGAGCTGTTGAAAAAGTTTTCAGTTTCCTGATATATTCCTCCTTGTCTTAAACTACTATTGTTGCCCCCCTTCTTATCCGCTTTAGTAATTACTATTTCTTCTCGTTTTATTTTGCGTTATAGACTCATAGTGGGTTTAATACTACTTTGGGAAACATTTAAACCTTTTATAAGGTACGGAATTTCTTTTTTACTTCATGTCTGAAGTCATTTTGAACCTCGTTACGGAGTTTTTGTATAGCTGTTTCGACTTCCGCAATAGTAGTTATCAGCTCTTTTTCCTTCTTTGTTCCTTTCCAATTGAAATTTGGGCCTTGACTTAACGTGTGCTTTTCCTCCTCAGTAAGACTGACTTTAGAAATGTTCTTGATGGGAAAGGGATATTCATTTAAATCTGTTTCTAAATCTGAAGATTGAGTTTTGCCTTTTTCTTAAATTGACCTAGCATTTTTTAACCGTAATAATTTGTTGTTAAGGGTTTCTTGTTTCCTACTTAGAAAGATATCCATTCTTTCTTGGGTATATCTTTGGAACAAATCCCCCTCCAAGGGCAACAGTAGTATTGGGGTTTGAAGATGTGCTGAATACATTTTACCGTTAAGAAATGCTTTCTTCCTATAAAGGTATTTTTTTTCATTTTTCAGCCAAATTGAATTAATTCTTTTCTGTGTATCATAGTGGTAGCTGGAGGGTAAGTGTTTCCTTTGGGTTTTATTTAAAAATTTAGGTACTAGGTTGTGCTTGAGACAGTTCTTTAAGAAAACTATATCCTTTGCTAACTTAGCAACTTTCACCTTTAGATTAAAATAGATACGCTTTGTAGACGATACCTTTATAGTCATAGATCAAAGAGTGAACAATAGTGATAACATCCTCAATATTTTAAATTCATTAGATTCCAGAGTAAAGTTTACTGTAGGAAAAGAAAAAAAGGTTCCATAAATTTTTTAGACATAAATAAAGACAGGATAAGGAGGAGTTAACTTTTAAGATACATAGAAAGCCCACTTTTATTCCTACTATGATAAAGAGCCACTCATTACATCCGGAATCACAAATAAGGTCAGCTTACTATAGCCACATATACAGGGCTTTCAGTATACCTCTCTCCCACGTAAAATGAGAAAAAGAACTGTTCTTTATCTGTAAACGAGCCCAATATAAGGGTTTTGAACTTAATATGGTAAATAAAATCATCAGAAAATTCAAACAGAAGTTTCAAACTAATCTAACACCTGAGATAAAGAAGAAAGATAAATATGCCAGGTTCACTTTTAACAATCCTAATACATATGCAGTAACGAATCTGTTCAGAAAACATAAGAGCACTATAAGATTGCATACGCAACTAGTAATAATAATAAGCAAAAAGTTTTTTAACTACAGTAGTGTTAATTCCCTAGGGAAGGACAAACATTTAGATTCAGGGGTTTACAAATTAAAATGTCACCAGTGCAAAAAATCTTATAAGGACAAACTGGACACAGTTTTATGGTAAGATATCTTGAACACGTCAACGCCGAGAGGCACAAAAAGTTTTCCTCAATGGGCCAACATATGAGTGCAACTGGACATCAGTTCACTACTATAGAGCAAGATTTGACAATATTATGTAAAACAAATAAAGGCAGTCTACTAAATACACTAGAATATATATATATATATATATATATATATATATATATATATATATATTTAGATCAACAAAGTAATCAGGATAATAACCTGAATGATATAACTGACAATAGGAACCCTTTATACGAAGGGATATTATCACATTTGGAAGCACTAGGCATAAAAATAATAAAGACAGTACAAGAAAGAAACTGATCAAACTTCTATCCTCCCGTATGTCTATTCCCCCTACTCCCTCTTCTGAAGCTGAAACTGTGACCATAAGTGACACACCTCCTCCCCACTCCATAGCCTTGCCTCGCCTGAAGTTGGAGCAAGCTTCAGAACACACGCATCATTACTTCACAAGACGGAAGGCTGCATCAGCCGTCGCTCCTCCAAGGACACAGTAGGTTTGTCGTCAACAACAAGGTATGAAACCACTCTTTTATATACTAGGTTTCCTTGTGCAGATTTAAAACACATCCCCCATTTTATTTCATTTCAGATTTCGGGGAAGCTCTTTTAATAATAATATGACAGCAATCAGTTTCAGGGATCCTGCATTAACTGAATTCAAGAGCCACTTTCATAAAATTAAAACAAACAACATTCGCCTTAGGAAGAGCAAATGAAGAGAACATCCTTGTAAAAAATAGAACATTGACAATGGAAAATTATTTTTCAAAAACGTTTTATTAGAAGACAATTAGAAAATCATACATCATAGTGAGAAAAGTGCTGGGAACAAAAACATTTTTTAACATCTGTTCAAATTAATAGATATAGTTTTAAAATAGGTTAAAATAAGTAAATCCATTTCCCTTCCCATTCCACTGCCCCATTCAACCATCCACATTGATTTTAATTATTTTAACTTTTAAATTCACATAGATTTTAAACATAACATGTTACAAGATTTTAAAGAAGATAAATATACTTTGTAATTTCACCTAAGCGTTGTAATATAGCTGAAGATGATCCAAATGGAACGAAACATATACTTTAAATGATTAAAATTGATTTGCTTAAAGCAAATATAAGTATCAAAACGGTGGAAATTTACTGTTATTGATACAATGTAAATAAGATTTGATACGGGAAATGAAGCTGATTTCTTGCAGTCATTGAGGGTGTCGGGATGCAAGTCTCTTACTGTGTTTGCAGAGGGAATCTCCTTGTAGAAGTTGTGGAAAACTAGCGAGATAAATTGGAGGAGATCCATTAAATCTTTCTTCTTTTTGTCACAGATGGGAACTGGGCCAATGTAAGCTGCAGGTGGGTTTAGGGTGGCACGCTTACCCACCTCAAAACTAAGACCTCTTCAAATTCACTGGCATTAAGTTTTGTTTTATAATGAATGGTGCCCATGTCACTTTTGTCAAAATGCAACCATTTCACTTCCCTCCAGTGGAGACGACCTCCATTTTTGTTTACTTTTCTGTGTTGCAGAGGACCTAGCAAAACCACTGAGAAATCCAAAATTTCTTCCCAGTTCATTTCCTTTACGATAAAAGGCTTATTCTTGGTGGACTGCCTAATCAGTTGGGCCTAGTCGTGAGGGTGATCAATGTTTCCACTGAACCACTTCTTTGCTTTTTCTATCATACTGCTGTCATTTCTTGATGGATACAGTACTTTTGCATCCATCTCATGGCGCAGGCCAGAGCAAAGTGTAGCTTTCACCCAAGTCCCAGTCTCGTCCATAGGTGTGACAATATGAAAGCTGCTGGGGTATGGGTGGTGCTGAGTAATGACATTAGAGCACAACCAGTGTGTCCTGAGTGTTATGAAAGGTGTTGCTCATAGGGTTAGTCATGCTACAATAGCACTTTCTGGCCCAGTGAGGAAAGCAATGGCAAACCACCTCACTTGTCTTATTGTCCAGTTCGCCTCATTTTGGTGCTACCATTGATTTTTGTGTTTTTCCTATAACTTGCATAGCCTTTGGTGGTGCTATTTGAGGATCCAACCAGCCTCTGCGCTGATGACCTAACAGACTGACTGTGATCACAATCGCATTTCTTATGGGTACGGCCAGAGACTAGGAATTTATGATCGAAGGCCTGCAGCATTTCAGAATCTTGCAAAGCCATCATACACATCGCTGAGACGTAACTCTTTTTGTTTTGCCCACTGACACTTTTTCTGCTTGTGTTATGGACAGATCCAGTTTCTTCAAAATCATGAGAAGGTTCATGCACTGACACTTGAACTGTGTGGAATTTTACAATTAATGCAATGTCACTGACTTTTTTTTCTCAGTACTAGGTTCATTCTCTGAAGGATTTGAAAAAGAACTACTCGCACCTTCCTTATGTGACATCCTCTTCATTTTTTTTTCTTTTTTTTTTTTTTTTTTTTCTGGTGTGTAGCTTCAATAACATCAGATCAAGATTAATCAGATGAGAAGTCAATAATACTGAAGTCTGGGTCCTCCTAGGAATTGTCAAAGTTCAAAATGTACTGAAGTTCTTCAGGAATAGAAGGTCCAGAAATTGAATCTATAAATCCGAGAGAACTATATTACCATCAGTTTTACAACATGCTATAAGAATCACTACATCTATTCTCCAATTATAATTTTCGATAGTTTTAATTTTTAAAATAATGAAGTTAGCACATTCTAATTTTGTGCTTCTTGTCTTTAGTTCCAAGACAGAATTGATTCATAAGAAGTGATCATGAATCAGTAACCTAACTCATGAGAGCATTCTGTGATAACAACACAACTTGTAATAATTCTGGCCTAAGTAATAAGAATGACAACTGAAGCACTTTTACTTACCGGATTCTCCTCCATTGCTTTCAGTAGATTGATCGTTGCCTTGCTTTATGAAAATGAAAAAAAATTAATTAAGCTCACATAAATAGACTGTGAAAATTGAGCTCCTGTGAGCAAAGCAAGAGGAACAGCAACAAGGCTTGTGACTAGCCAAAGGCAGTCTGCTGGGAAATTACGATTGACAATGGATTATGTGACCATCCAGTTGGCAGGAATTTAGTTCAGTACTCACTCAGTGACAATGAGTGGTGCTTAGTGTAAGAAGTCATTCTATACTGTTGGGCAACTTCATGAACAACACGAATAAAAAGCGCTTAGTCACTACCAAACTGATATAACGCACTTCGCACGCACAGAATAAAGTGTTGAATAGTGCTCAGCGTGGTAGTCATGAAGGGCAGGGCATAACGCACTTTGCACACCCGAAGTCAGACTGAAGTCAATTTAACACATAATACACAACTCAATTACTTCGTAGCCGCCCACAATATGACATAACACACTATACACGTGCAAGCAGCTCGCTCTCCTCTCTTTGATGCCACTATTAACTCAGTTCACACCATTTCTTGACTTAACACACTTTACACACCCACCTGCCAATTGCAGTGCTGTGGGTTAAAATTGCTCATTTCACAAAGCTTCATAACAAGACAAAAAAACATCTGTCTGGACGGTGAGGTCTTGTCAAGAGCTGTTTTGCCCGACTAGCATTACGCCTACCTTCAACGGAATGAAAGATGAGTGAGCAAACCACAACAGAGAGATAAAGTCTGCACATGCATTTATTAGTCCAACTCACTTGAACGTACAACATTGTACTGCAAAATAATACAAACACATTTTTACATTCTCTTTGTTGGAGTATGATGGGGTACCCAAAAATAACCGGAATAACATTGCTGTGAGTGAAGCTTGTGTAGTAAGCATTTCTGCCGCTAGGCATGTATAGCGCAACTCATCGCCAGGTCAGTGCCGCCTGTGTTGTCGACTTGGCTTGTTCTGTTCATCTGTTTACGCTAGCGCTGTTTTGTTATTGTTTCGTTTTTTATGATGGCAAGTTTAAATGAACAACGTGCAAACCTTTTATTGGGAAGTTTTAAGATTATTGCGCAACAGTGTTCATCAAAAAAGACCTGATATGTGGCAGACAGGAGACTGGTTCGTCCACCACGACAACGCACCTGCACACACAGCCATCTCTGTTGGACAGTTTTTGGCTAAAAATGGCATGGATCCGCTGCCCCACACCTGAACTGGCTCTGTGCAACTTTTTCTTATTTCCAGGAATGAAAAGAGGCGTGAAAGGACACCGATTTGACATCACTGAAGAGGTCAAGAAAAAAAAAAAAGAGGAGGGAGCTGTCAGTCATTTCTAAAGATGACTACAAAAAATGTTTCGAACAGTGGAAGCACCGGTGGGACAAATGTATTAGTTGTAACGGAGAGCATTTTGAAGGGGATAAGGTTGTTCTGTAAAAATTTTGAAAATATATAGCCTTTAAAAAATAATTCCTTTTTATTTTATACCCCCTCGTACATATTCATTACTACAACTCTCAATTTGTGGTGAACTGTATTCAATTGCACACAGATGACTGACTGAGTAGTCGTCATGTCATGTGTTTCCTTTGTTTCCTCTAAGCACAAACTCAGTGGAATGGGGTACGCAACTCTGGGTACCAGCAATGTTTACATCACCTCCACATAAAATGTAGAGCATCAAAGTTATACTGTACTGTACCATGCAGCGCAACTGTGCCACAAGGCATCAAATAACTGGTCTTCATTAACCATTCTCTGAGTCCCAATTTCTGTATTGGTTTTTTACAATCTATTTAATAGAATGGTACATTGTGATGTATTTTTGGATAGGTCTTGAAATGAAATGAAATTAAATTAAATGGCATATGGCTTTTAGTACTGGGATTGTCCAAGGATGTTTGGCTCGTCAGGTGCAGGTCTTTTGATTTGACACCCGTAGGCGACCTGCGCATCGTGATGAGGATGAAATGATACTGAAGACGACACATAAATCCAGTCCCCGTACCAGCGGAATTAACCAATGGTGGTTAAAATTCCCGACCCTGCTGGGAATCGAACCCGGGACCACTGCGACCGAAGGCCAGCGTGCTAACCATTTAGCCATGAAGCAGGTCTTGACGAGATTCACTGAACTTTTGACCAATAAATACATAGTGTCATTTTAAAACCAGGTCAGGGATTTTTATCTGGATCTGAAGGCTGGTACGAGGTCCACTCAGCCTACGTGATTAGAATTGAGGAGCTATCTGATGGTGAGATAGCGGCCCCGGTTTAGAAAGCCAAGAATAACGGCCGAGAAGATTCATCGTGCTGACCACATGATACCTCGTAATCTGCCGGCCTTCGGGCTGAGCAGCGGTCGCTTGGTAGGGCGGTAGTGCCTTGGGGTTAGGTTAGGTCATTTTAAAAACTGACATTAGCACTTATATCTCACTAATAAATAATGCTATATGGATCAGTTTCCAGGGATATTATTTCCCCCTTCCAATCACATAAGATAGGAACAAGAAAGGGAGCATATAAGATGATGAACACAATGACATGTCAGTGTAAGACAAGACGAAAGCCATGTCTGTACTCCTGCTCTGAGATCATCATCATCATCAAAATGCTTGCCACCAGGAAACTTCTTCAGGTGAAGGAAAAGATGGAAATCACTTGGCGCCAAATCAGAACTGTAGGGATGCTGCCACTGTTCCCAACCAACTGATGTGATGAAGTCCTGGGTTTGATTGGCTGTGTGCAGTCTGGCAATGTAATGAAGCAAGACGATACCTCGGGAAAGCATTCCATGTGTTCTGTTCTGAATTGCATGATGCAGATTTTGTAGCATTGCACAGTACCTATCTATGTTTTACTGTTGCATTCCAAGGCAAGAATTCAATAAGCAAAAAGCCTTTTCTGTTCCAGAATGATCTTCCAGGTGGATGTCTGTATGAATTTCTTCTTCACCGGTAATGCTGAATGCCTCCACTCCAAGGATTGCTGCTTTGATGTAGAATTACCTATCTCTTGTTTCCTGTGGTTTAACACTCCATCACCTTTCTCAGCATATTGTGTAAGAAAGGCTAATGCACAGCCCATCCATTTGGTCTTGTGTTCTTCAGTGAGGTGTTTTGACACCTATTGTACACACAATTTCCAAAATCCTACGCTACAACTTCAATTCTTTTTCTTTGTGTGAAGTTTGCTCTGTGTCCAACACTCCTTCATGTGTTCGCTAGCTCGCTTCTGTTGTTCTCTCCAGGCTATTTCAGACTTCTTAGTTCTTTCTTCGGCACGAAACGCTTCAAAAAATTTCTCTGTGTTCCTAAATTTCTGTCTAACATTTGGACCTCCAATATCTTTCTGTGTAACCTTAATCGATGCTATAGTGGTCTTCTTTTCTCCAGAAGTAATCAAGTATCTGTCTGGTAAGTCTATTTCTGTTCATTCTGTACAAGTGTCTGTTGAGATTCTCTCCACCCTCTGGTAAACTTCTTTGTTGCTCCTAAGTTTCTATCTGCCTTCAGGTTGGACAGCACCCATAATTTTTTTTAGTATTCTTCTTTCCAAGATATCTAGCTTCTCCAACCTGTAGTTAGGCATTCACTGGCACACAGGCATTGTTTTGAACACAATGCTGTAGTGTTTTATATTGGCATTTACTGTTATTAATTTATTTTTTTCTTTCCTGATTTGATGTCGTATGTCTCTATTTATCAAATCACATCTTTCTTCTGAGTAAGTTGCCTGTGCCCCCCCAGTCTGGAAATCACAAGTGTATAGTATCCCCAATGTCACTTGATGCCACTTAAACAGTATAAATCTATACAATTTCAAAATTCTCCAAAGAAAAGAAAACCAAACCAGCAGGTCATAAATAACAATTACTTCTAGAGACTTACGAGAGATTCAATGGTATGCCAGATGTCCCCCACTTGGTCGCGATTGATGATGTCCACTCTCCACAAGTTCTGTGCAGGCATCGAGACATTGTAGTCAATGTAACAACTCACTTCCTGCAAAGACAACATTATATAGTTACTAATATAGCAAAATAACCACTTGTGATAAATGCATAAATGGTAGTGGTGGTTACTTCAAGAGGAAGTACAACTGGGCAATCATCCTCTTATTAACACTAACCAGAGGTGTGAGACTTCGAAGAATAAAGTGGCAAGAGAACGGGAAGGACCGCAAAGGGCGTGGAAATTAAAGATTCCCTAGGCCTCAGAAACCTAATAACTTTTGAGTTGGAAGAGAACAAGAGTTGACAAAGGGAGGTTAGGTAGTAAATATGAAGGCGAGGAGTTTGGCACAAGTAAGTTGAAGCAATGTCAAACTCAGCTAGGGGACCTGTGGTCGCCAATCCATGCTACCAAGATGAAAGGGACAGGTGGAAAGTACGTCATGTCTCGTTTCAGTGTTTTATTTCTTCTACAATGCGAAATATAGTTTGGATGAATTACAGTAAAAGAAAAGGAGAGGGAAAAAAAGAAAAACATCTCATGAAATAGACTTTATCATGTCTTCAATGACCAGACGTCCCAGTCTTTGCACAATTATCCTGGTGTCCTCAGAAGAAAAAAAACAACATCCAGGCATGTAATCGTGAGGGTTTTTAATAGAGAAGCAAAATGCATACAATACTTCCACACTTAAGTTATATATAGAGAGAAAGGAATACATACGAATGGTGTTCAGTTAAGATGAAGACTAATGCTGTGAAAAATTTATTACCAAAAAAATCAATCAAATCACATGTGCAGCATTTTTGTGAGTTCTGTAATGATCACACGAGAGTCCTCAGTAACGAGTACAGCCGCAGTGTTGACAGTAGTCCCTTCCTAACTTTATATCTTACGGAGTGTGTGGACCTGGTCGATCTGCGCCGTAGTCTTAACCTTCCAAGTACAATCTGCCTTATCTTGCGAGATGACGAGCAGTCAGCAGACCTCGTCATCCGCTTTATGAGGGATAGTGGTCTGTTTTATCGTGTGTGATAATGTCCTTTGTCCTAGTGTTTTTTGTGTCACTTGCGCTTTTATCCTATTGACTTCATTTTAGTTTGTGTTGCGTACTTTAATGTGTTATTTTAACGTCTAACATAATTTATGTGTACATATCTGTACTACCAGGCAATGCCTTATTCCTTAGTTTACCTATATTTTCTCTTATTTTATTGGAAAATAAGGCATTGCATATTATATCCATTGATTGTTTTAATCTCACCCTCATTTTACTTCATCACCATTATTTTTAAACTCTAGTCAGTGGATACTTTTTAAAATTTTAACTTCATATGTCATGTTGTTCATCTCGTTTCATTAGGGGCCGATGACCTTCGATGTTAGGCCCCTTAAAACAACAAGCATCATCATCATCATCATCATCATCATCACCTAACTTTATACCAATGGAAACATGCAGCATCAGACAATGTGGACTCACCATATGCTCTACAAAAATCTTGAAGTGGTACTGAAACAGTCTTCTTCATCAGAACACAAAACTTGATTGTGTAATGTTGCGCTTAACTTTCTACCGCTGTAAAGTAAGAAGTAAGTTACTGACAGACAGCGGTTGAGTTCTGGCAGGGGAGGGTACTTAGCAGTCCGCTAGATGACAGTGCAATCGTCTGTTCAAGACTTTTGAACATCAGTCTCAGTCTTTGTTGAACACCCGTGTAATAGCAAAAACAGAAAGAGGCAGAATAGGAAAGTACAATTTCTACATCTTCATACACTGCCGTCTTAAACAGACTCTCTTTCTCCTCATCAGTTCCACTTCTTTCTATACTCTACTTGATTTACACTTGTTTGTTCCTTTCCATTATAGTAAACGTCTAGTTATTCGAGCTAATGAAGGGGAGTACATGCATGAAAAATTGAGAAACACAGATCGTCCAATTCAGTGAAATCTCATGGAATAACTGACAATATTCCAGGGATACAGTTTCAAATACCTAGGGAGTGAATTAATGCAGATTACAAGAGTGTAAGAAACCATGTCTGGAATATGGAAGTACCAAGGAAGTGTAAAGAGATAATGCACCCATTATGACTTATGCGGCCAAGACCTGGACAATGGCAGGTAGGGGGGAGAGTAGAATTCAAGCCAGTGAAATGAAATACCTAAGAAGTATATGATAGGAAAGACAAGGAAAGACAGAATGAGAAACAAAGTTATAGTAAGGAGGTCAGAATGAAAAACATAAATAAGAGAACTGACAGGAGTAAAACGGAGCCTCTGTGGCTCAGGTGGCAGGGCACCGGCCTCTCACTGCTGGGTTCTGTGGTTCAAATCCCGGTCACTCCATGTGAGATTTGTGCTGGGAAAAGTGGAGGTGGGACAGGTTTTTCTCCAGGTACTCTAGTTTTCCCTGCCATCTGTCATTCCAGCAACACTCTCCAATATCATTTCATCTGCAATTCATTAATCATTGCCCCAGAGGAGTGCGACAAGCTTCGGCAGCCAACACAATTCCTAACCTCGCCGCTAGATGGGGGCTTAATTTATTCCATTCCTCACCCGATCAAATGACTGGAAACAAGCCGTAGATTTTCATATAGGAGTAAACTAAGATGGTTTGGACATGTAAAGAGGCTGGAGGAGGAAAGAATACCAAAACAGATGATGAACATGAAGTGTGAGGGAAAGAGAGCAAGAGAGAGACCTAGAACAAGATGGATTGATTCGATAAAGAGGAGGAGCAGGAGGAGGAGGAGGAGAAGAAGAAACCTGGACTGGTGCAACATGATGGAAGAGGAATGGTCAAAGAAGAGAGGAAGGTGGAGAAGTGCAATAAATTCCCGACCCGGCAGGAGCTGGATAAGGGGAAAGGAGGGGGATGATGATTGTAGGGATATATCAGTGCATCTAGGACTCCATACAACGGCAGGTTGATACATGTATCAATGCTAGCGGAGGACATTTTTAACACTTCATGTAAGAAAGAGTTTCATCTGGTATGGTGGTACGTTCTGTTCCTGTGTGTTTCCCGTGATTAATGTACTATGTAGTGTTGTAGAAAATGAGTTCAAAGTTGGAAATACAGCATTTCCAGACTCGCGTCCATATAACATATTTTCTTCTTTTACGTGTCAGGAATGTGTCCTGAAAGTTTGGCCGTACCTTATTGTCACACTCTGTATATGTGTCTGTATGTCACAGCTGACGACGAGACTACAAACCTGATTTTGAGGAGAGACAGGAGCTGCAACATCATGGGAGTTGAGAGCCCTGCTTGTCATGCCATGCACTAGCTGTATCACATCTCCGTGACGAATGGCGTCCACCGGCTGGGACACCACCAGGTCGTTTCTCAGAGGTCGCTTCACGATCCACCAGTTGTTGACGTCCTTGAAGGAGTAGCACGTCACTTGCTGTTGGTGGGAACTGCCGCGCTTGTCGGGGTACCGGATGGGGTATACGTGTGGATGCGAGTGTAGCCAGCAGGTTCTCCCGTGAGAATGGCGCAGAGTAACCTGGGAGCCATGCGCTATTTCCAGAGGCTGCCCTTTTGTGATCGATGCTAAACCACCCTGAAAACACACAAAAGCAAAAACAATCAATAACAACAACAGAGGCAAGTCATGCAAGGAAACAACACTGCTTTAGTACAAGCAGGTCAAACAACATATATATATACATACATACATGCATCATCATTATAGACCGTTATGCCTTTCAGCGTTCAGTCTTCAAGCCTCTGTGAACTTACTAAATGTTGCCACAATCCTCTATTTGCAACTAGTGCTGTGGCCTCATTTAGTTCTATACCTCTTATGTTTAAGGGCCGGTTCTACCATCTGCTGGTAAAGTGGCTGGCAGCTGCCCGGGAGGTAAACTACCTGGGGGTGTAAATCAGCTGGTATTTTGCCTTGCGTCCAACCACCTCCGCGCAAGCGCTGGGTAGCTACCCGGAGCTAGACACCGATATACGGAGTTGCCTAGACTAATTTTCAGCGACTTCTCACGTTCGAGTGCGTTGCTATCTATCGTGAGATGTATGAAGCTCATTTCGATTGTCTTATTTTCCTGTGCTTGCATCTGTTGATTATCATCAAAAAGCCTAATAAGGGGAGTCTTAAGAGTTATGGACAATGATTTATGTCAAGCTTTCGTGATTTTAATCTATGAGCTTCAAAATCAATACCTAATTGGGATTAAAATCTCGATATTACATTTTCTTACGCCAGTTATAACCTGTCATGTAAGGCAGCTTTTTTGGAAAGTATTCTCGTAGTAGACTGATCAAGCCGCTAGCTCCGTAATAGAAGGTACGCAGGTTTCCATCGTCTTTCTAATTTACATTTAATAATTTATTTTCGTTCCCTGCTGTTGTTCTTAACTCTCTTCTTTACGAGCTTCCATATACGTATATACACCCACATCTTCCTTACAGACTTATTCCTTTTGAGCATTCTATGTACAGGCTTCTGTGAATTGATTAAGTATCTCCACGATGCTGTATTTGCAGCTAGCACTTTGACCTCATTTATTTCCACATGCTTACATTTATTGATAATGTATTTCATTCTAATGTTTAACTTTATGAAGATAAAGTTGGAAGGTACTGTTAATGAACTAATCGGGGTAAATATCCGTTCATAGGAAGAGGAATTCGGGAATGGAATAATTTCCAATTTCTTCGAAATCGTTTACAAGAAGACTATGTAAACAACTGATAGGGAATCTGCTACCTGGGTGACAGTCCTATATGCTATATTAATCATAACATCACTTTCTGTTAGTAGCACACTTATAAAGCATTTTCCTAGTAGACATAATATTGTGATTAAACATTTCAATGAAATATATTATTAACAAAGGAACGTATGAAAAGAGGCATACAGATTAATACAACGCTAATAATGAAAATAAAAAAAATTGTCATAATGAAGGCTCGAACCTGTATACCCTCTATTATGAAGTGAGCGCGTTAGCCATTACACTACAAGAGAGCTTGGGGAATTTGGGATAAATACACTAACTTATACTTGGTGTCTGAAAACTGAAAAAGTAGAAAATTAAATCCCATTTGAAATTATTTCCACACAGGTTTTGATTTTATATCCTTTTAAGTGTTTCTTTGCGAAAACTTGAAGAATAAAATGTGTTATGTGTTCCCCCCTACGCTATCAATGCGAGAGGCTGGTGTGACCGTTGCAACTCAAAGGAAGCATTAATGTTCAAAATCCTGCAATACAATATTGATCACTGTTACAGTATAATGCATTTTTCAGTATACTATGCTAATTTGAGTTGTATGTCATCAGAAATACAGCTAATAATATTCAGCTCTCAAAACTTGCCCGGCATGTAAAGTCTTATCGGGCCCTCGAAGTGGCCGATAAATTACGCGCCGGGTAATGACGATTTATGCTGCCGATAGCGCTACCTGGGAGTGGTCGAACGGAAACATCCTTTTACGCGGAGGGCAAGTTACATGCTACTTTACCAGTAGGTGGTAGAACCGGCCCTAAATCATTAGAAACTGCGTCTAACCATCATTGTCTTCATCTCCCTCTACTTCTCTTACCCTCCATAACAGTCCATTATTCTCCTAGGTAACCTATCCTCCTCCATTCGCCTAACATGACCCCACCATCGAAGCCGGTTTATGCGTACAGCTTCATCCATCAACTTCATTCCTAACTTAGCCTTTATCTCCTCATTCCAAGCACCCTACTGCTATTATTCCCACCTGTTTGTACCAGCAATCATTCTCGCTACTTTCTGGTTTGTTACTTCTAACTTATGAATAAGATACCCTGAGTCCACCCAGCTTTTGCTCCCGTAAAGCAAATCTGGTCTTAAAACAGACCGATGTAAAGATAGTTTCATGCGGGAGCTGACTTCCTTCTTACAGAATACTGTTGATTGCAACTGTGAGATCAATGCATTAGCTTTACTGCACATTGATTCAATCTCACTTACTATATTACCATCCTGGGAGAACACACATCCTAAATACTTGAAATTATCTACCTGTTCTAGCTCTGTATCACCAATCTGACATTCAATTCCGTTGAATTTCTTACCTGTGACATCAATTTAATTTTCAAAAAGCTAATTTTCATACCATACTCACTTCACCTATTTTCAAGTTGCAAGATATTAGCCTGCAGGCTTTCGGCACAGTCTGCCATTAAGACCAAGTCATCAGCATAGGCCAGACTGCTTACTACATTTCCACTTAACTGAATCTCTCCCTGCCACTTTATACCTTTCAGCAGATGGATCCATGTAAACTACGATCAACAAAGGTGAAAGATTACAGCCTTGTCTGACCCCTGTAAGTACCCTGAACCAAGAACTCATTCTATCATCAATTCTCACTGCAGCCCAATTGTCAATATAAATGCCTTTGATTGATTTTAATAATCTACACTTGATCCCATAGTCTCCCTGTATGGTGAACATCTTTTCCCTCAGTACCCTGTCAAATGCTTTCTCTAGATCTACAAAATATAAACACAACTGTCTATTCCTCTCGTAGTACTTTTCAATTACCTGGCGCATACTGAAAATCTGATCCTGACAGCCCCTCTGTGGTCTGGTCTGGTTTTCATCCAACTTCTTCTCAACCACCGATCGCACCCTCCCTTCCAAGATGCCAGTGAATACTTTGCCTGGTATATTAATCAATGAGATACCTCGATAGTTGTTGCAATCCTTCCTGTTCCCTTGCTTATAGATAGGTGCAATTAGCGCTTTTGTCCAATCTGAAGGTATCTTACCAACACTCCATGCTAATCTTATTATTACCAAACTCGATAGCTGCAGTCACTTAAGTGCGGCCAGTATCCAGTATTCGGGACATAGTGGGTTCGAATCCCACTGTCGGCAGCCCTAAAGATGGTTTTCCATGGTTTTCCATTTTCACACCAGGTCATGGCCGCTTCCTTCCCAATCCTAGCCCTTTCCTGTCCCATCGTCGCCATAAGACCTATCTGTGTCGATGCGATGTAAAGCCAATAGCAAAAAAATATATATATATACACTGACTGACAGAGCAAATGCAACACCAAGAAGGAGTGGTCAGAACTTTATGCCAATTGCAGGGTAGACTGACGTCACTGAGGTATGCTCATGATGTGAAATGCGCCGCTGTGCTGCGCACGTAGCGAACGATAAATGGGACACGGCGTTGGCGAATGGCCCACTTCGTACCGTGATTTCTCAGCCGACAGTCATTGTAGAACGTGTTGTCGTGTGCCACAGGACACGTGTATAGCTAAGAATGCCAGGCCGCCGTCAACGGAGGCATTTCCAGCAGACAGACGACTTTACGAGGGGTATGGTGATCGGGCTGAGAAGGGCAGGTTAGTCGCTTCGTCAAATCGCAGCCGATACCCATAGGGATGTGTCCACGGTGCAGCGCCTGTGGCGAAGATGGTTGGCGCAGGGACATGTGGCACGTGCGAGGGGTCCAGGCGCAGCCCGAGTGACGTCAGCACACGAGGATCGGCGCATCTGCCGCCAAGCGGTGGCAGCCCCGCACGCCACGTCAACCGCCATTCTTCAGCATGTGCAAGACACCCTGGCTGTTCCAATATCGACCAGAACAATTTCCCGTCGATTGGTTGAAGGAGGCCTGCACTCCCAGCGTCCGCTCAGAAGACTACCATTGACTCCACAGCATAGACGTGCACGCCTGGCATGGTGCCGGGCTAGAGCGACTTGATGAGGGAATGGCGGAACGTCGTGTTCTCCGATGAGTCACGCTTCTGTTCTGTCAGTGATAGTCACCGCAGACGAGTGTGCCGTCGGCGTGGAGAAAAGTCAAATCCGGCAGTAACTGTGGAGCGCCCTACCGCTAGACAACGCGGCATCATGGTTTGGGGCGCTATTGCGTATGATTCCACGTCACCTCTAGTGCGTATTCAAGGCACGTTAAATGCCCACCGCTACGTGCAGCATGTGCTGCGGCCGGTGGCACTCCCGTACCTTCAGGGGCTGCCCAATGCTCTGTTTCAGCAGGATAATGCCCGCCCACACACTGCTCGCATCTCCCAACAGGCTCTACGAGGTGTGCAGATGCTTCCGTGGCCAGCGTACTCTCCGGATCTCTCACCAATCGAACACGTGTGGGATCTCATTGGACGCCGTTTGCAAACTCTGCCCCAGCCTCGTACGGACGACCAACTGTGGCAAATGGTTGACAGAGAATGGAGAACCATCCCTCAGGACACCATCCGCACTCTTATTGACTCTGTACCTCGACGTGTTTCTGCGTGCATCGCCGCTCGCGGTGGTCCTACATCCTACTGAGTCGATGCCGTGCGCATTGTGTAACCTGCATATCGGTTTGAAATAAACATCAATTATTCGTCCGTGCCGTCTCTGTTTTTTCCCCAACTTTCATCCCTTTCGAACCACTCCTCCTTGGTGTTGCATTTGCTCTGTCAGTCAGTGTATTATTCTAGAAGCCATTTCATCCCTGCCTTCCCACTATACTTCACCATTTCAGGTCTAATTTCAACTATTCCTGCTGCTTTATGACAATGGAATTTATTTACCATCCTTTCCACTTCCTCAAGCGTAATTTCACCAACATCATTTTATTCCTCCCCGTAAGCTCCATTGTTCGCAACATCAGCATGAAGATTTCCTTTTACGTTGAGAAGATAATCCCTCCACCTGTCCAGTGATTCCCTGAATTACCCAAAACACTATTCATTGCTTTTTCCCTCCCTTCCTAAGATTTTTTATTACTGTCCAGAAAGGTTTCCCTGCTGCTTGACCTAGCCTTTCCAGGGCCCTGTTTCATAAAACATATTTCACTAATATTATTAGTAAAAACCAATAATATTAACTAATAATATTAGTATTGTGTTTCATAAAATTATTAGTTAATAATATTAGTTATTAGTTTATGAGTCTAAATTATTAGTAGATGTTCCTAATAATATTAGTAAATTGTTTCATAGACAACATAACTAATAAAATTTACTCATATTATTGGGATTATTTCTATTAGTGTTTTTTGACTCATATTTTATATTATTAGTGAAACCAAAGTGTGTGGTATATTGATATATTGGCATAAAATTGTGAAGATCAGTGAAATGGTTGACTCTGATTCAAATAGTGATGAGGAGAGAGTTTATATTCGCCGTCCAAGAACTTTTAGACCAAGAACAGCCTATACTGGTATGGAACAATCATATGAATACAATGAGAGATTTAGGTTAGATTACAGAACATTTGAATATGTGCTTGATAGGATTGGTAATATCTTAGAATCTCCCACTGTAAGGAATGAAGCACTAACCTCAAAACAGCAGCTTCAGATTGCACTACACTGGTTAGGTAGTGGTGCACAGTATCATTGTATTTCTGATATGCACAATGTTTCAAAAGCAACAGTCTGCAGAGTTGTGCACCGAGTTGTGACTGCGATAAATAACACTCTTCTTCAGGATGTTGTACGTTGGCCAGCTGACTGTGGTGAAGTAGTTGCCAGATTCACTGAACTTGGTGGTATTCCTTTAATTTGTGGAGTACTTGATGGAACACTTATCAAAATTGATGCACAAAGTGCATATGAACCGGCATTTGTTGATCGACATGGGAAACATTCCTTGAATGTTCTGCTAGTATGTGGGCCAAATTTAGAATTCTACTATGTATGTGCAAACTGGCCTGGCAGTGTCAGTGATGCTAGGGTTCTAAGATTAAGTGGCTTGAACAATAGGATGGCTAATGGCTGGAGACCTTTCCCTGGTGCAGTTCTGCTTGGAGACTCCATCTATCCTTTAAAATCTTGGCTCATACCACCAGTAATCCGAGATTTTGCTAGTCAGTCTCAACAAAGATTTTTAAGAGCACATAAAAAAACAAGGAGGGTTATAGAGTGTGCAATAGGACTCCTTAAAGAAAAATTTCCTGTCCTTAGCATTGGTATGCGATTAAATCCCACCTTTGCTTGTAAAGTTATCAATGCTTGTGTAGTACTTTGTAACCTGTCAAGACATCTAGATAACTACATGGCTCCTGAAATGGAAGAGGATCATTTGGAGCAAGAGGATATTCAGGAGGGTGAGGAGGTTCCAGTCCAGGCTCAGAAAAACTGCAATTCCTTTATGACCACTTCGTGTGAACAGACATTGTGATGCATAAAAGACAAATCATATGAACACCCAACACAGTAATTTTGTGCTTTTTATGATTTTTATTTACACTTTTTACATATGAGGCTGAACTACAACAAAGTTACCACCATTGTTTTCTACAATTAAATATTCGTTTGGTACAGAAAGTTCCTTTTTCCCACGTTCCTGAACACCACTTGTGAGGGGTGAATGCTCAATATTGAGTAAATTTTCCTTCTCCCACACCTCCAGCTCCAGCTTCCGGACTTCAAGTTGAAGCTTCCGTTTTTTGAGGGACTCTATTTCTTTAGTTTCCTCGGGATGCTGGACGAGTACCCTCTTCTTGACAGTACCTATAAAAAAAGGAGAAAATTAGGTGAAAGTTAAGACTTACAGTTAAGCTAATTTATATTGGCTAATGTTTAATAATTTATTCCCACTATTGATCTCAGGGTACCCATTTTATGGACAAATTTAATCTTTCAATTTAAGACTGTACCCCAGATGCAATGATCGAGAGAGACTGATATTAGATGCGACGTGAGTCATACGCAGCGAGTAGTAGTTTGAGAGAGAGAGATGGAGACAGATAGAGTGTGCACGTGTGGTAGCGAAAGACATTTAATGAAAAAGACATACCGGTACTTGTGGTAACCGCTTAAAGGAGGCAGTGCAAGAGACGTGTGATGTATCTAGTATTACATGTGGTGTAGCTTAAAATTCACTCTTAATGAAACGTAATTCCAGACCTTGATAGAAAAATTAAATGTTCATAGATAATAACTTTTTCCCATTGATTTGTGATTGCCTCGGGGGAGCCCGCCAACCTTCAGAGGCTGCATCCCCAAATAAATACGGAGGGCCCCAGCCAGGGTTATGAGTGAAGTCCACAATGGTAGCTACGGTGGAGAAGCTGGTACAGTGTGTCACGCTCCCAGAGGAGCTGGTAGTCGACATACACACTCCGGGCGGTGTATTCATAACCTCATGCTGACTCACTGCATTGCCATGAGGAAGTCAGTTACTATACGCAAACCTTTTCTTGAGCCCTGAGCTCCCTATTGCTGAATCGGTAGACCTCGGTTATCTTCGATATCCATATTGGCAACCTTTGAAACACAAACTATGCATTGCTGTGCGACATCTGGCGTACACTTTACGAACTAGTACTGATGTTGTTTACACAGCAAAGCCAAACTATATAATAATTCATGCTAGGAACAAGATTTGCATCGAGAAATGTTGTATAATGTTAAATAATGTATGTGTAACAGAGTTGTTGGCGTAAGATAATCAATGTTTAGAAAATTCATATCGATCGATCATATTATCGATTCAATTCAGATTTCATTTCCATCCAGTTGGCAGTATAACCGGAACCGTCAACGCTCCCTCCTTACCCCTCACCCCGTAAAAATCGGGCTCAAGTAAAAGTTCGCATATAGTACTCGAGTTTGTGTGTCGTGGGAAGCCGTGAAGCGATACATTTGTTACAAGACCGTGTGGGGCTGAATTACAGTAGAATTAATTAGATTAATTACATTACTACAATGTTGAAATGCCAGTTAAATTCATACTAGAACAAAGAATTCTTATGTATGACACATATGTAAAAACCGACTCATAAAGAGGTGAGTAGGCAATTTCAGAAGAGATTTCCCGGGGTTCCTCTTCCAGGTAAAGAAACAGATATCTCGTGAATAAATTAACAGGATCACTTAATGTTGTGATTCCTAAACTGAAACGAGGGATTCTATTAGAAAAAAATATCGACATTAACACATCATTCGTACGATCTCCCACTACATCTGTACAATGTGTTGCACAAGAAGTCGGTATCTCAAAATCCTCCGTACATAGTGAAATTAAAGAGGTTAGTACTCATGATGAAGGCTATTGGGTGCATGAGTAAGCAATAAATGTAGTAATAGTGGACACAGAATACGCAGAAGGTTATGAATATACCGCTCAGAACATGCATGTAGTCTCCCGGCCATGCTGGGAGTGGGACACACTGTATTTGGAACAATACGGTTGATGGAACATTTGAGCGGTTCGTGCAAGTATGTCTCTCTTTTTCATTCACTCTTCATCATTACCGCATGTGTTCACTATCTGTCTCTATCTCTCTCTCAAAATACTACTCACTGCGTTCGGCTCGTGTCGCGCCTAATATCAGTCTCACTCGATCATTACGTTTGGGTACAGTATTACACTGAAAGATTAATTTTGATGTGACAAGTCATTTCCCTGTGTTTTCCATGCTTTCCCTATTTTTCCAGAAAATGGGTACCCTAAGACTAATGACAGGAATAAATTGTTAAACACCAGCCTTTATAAATAATCTGTAATAGACACATATTCGGCTATTATGTTTTAGTCTCTATTAGAGACATCTTCAGCTATTTTTTTGTCCTAATTATTATCAATACCGTGTGTAATGTGTTAGTCCTAAACATATAAAGGCCTACAATAAAATAGGTATTGGAAGGTGGAACACACTCCATTACAGGTGAGCAAAAGTCAATGCGGGTATATATAATGAAGTTAATAAATTGTATAATATGGAAATGGCATCACTGTATTATGTCAAAAACGACACCATTCACTAGCAAATGAGCATTGCACCCATCACTGAGAAAGCACAGGAAAAGCATCTCAAATGGTATGGTCATGTCCTGTGTGCCGCATCTGGAACAGTTTGTCCTTTTTTTTTTTTTTTTTTTGGCTAGCGGCTTTATGTCACACCAACACAGATAGGTCTTAAGGCGACGAGGGGATAGGAAAGGGTTAGGAGTTGGAAGAAAGCGGTTGTAGCCTTAATTAATGTACAGCCCCAGCATTTGCCTGATGTGAAAATGGGAAATCACAGAAAACCATCTTCAGGGCTTTCGCAGTGGGATTCGAAACTACTATCTCCCGGATGCAACCTCACAGCCGCGCGCCCCTAACCGCATGGCCAACTTGCCCGGAGCCAATTTAACTCACTCCTTTGAAATTAATGGGCAACGTCCACACAAACGTCCAGAGCAAAGCTGGCATGACACAGTAAATGATACGAAGACTCTCATGTTAAGACCACACGATGCCCAAGATCGTGCAAAATGGCGGACCTTGCACCAATGGGTAAATGCTAGGAATAATAATATAAATTTGTAGGCCTAATTGCCTTGTAATTGTTGAACCAAAATTTAAATTATAATATTACAGATTAAAAAGACAATAACTCTTATCTTCTTAATGTTTTTTTTTCAAACGCCCAATGTTTTAAAATCTGCCCATATAATTTACATACCGTAGAGGTGCTCAAGTATTGTCAATCAATCAATCACTACTGATCTGCACTTAGGGCAGTTGCCCAGGTGGCAGATTCCCTATCTGTTATTTTCCTAGCCTTTTCTTAAATGATTGCAAAGAAATTGGAAATTTATTGAACATCTCCCTTGGTAAGTTATTTCAATCCCTAACTCCCCTTCCTATAAACGAATATTTGTCCCAGATTTTCCCTTGCTATTAAGGAGAAAATATTATAGAAAAAGGAAATTATCACAGAAAAGAATTCTACAAATAAAGTACTGTGTCAGTGGTGTGTTTCTTTTGTACACACTAGTTGACCAGCTTACATATTTAACAACACTTCCATTTGCGACAAGAACTGGGAACGTACCCAAGTTTCTGAACAATAATCTACACATTTCTGTTATGAGCATGTTTAAAACTGGCATGCTCACTCGTGCCAATTTCAAGAAAGGGTCCCTGATGAGCACAGGCATTAGAGGAATGACTGATGGCTTGCTGTGAGCAATGTAGTCAATTTTTGTTGGTTGTAGTGGCTGTGTACAATGGGATTGCCGATGATCCACTTCACAGATTTATATTTTATGATGAAGTGTAGCTTTTTGACATATGATACATTTATTTCAACTTCTTTATGCCATTAGTGTTCATGCAAAATATGTTTCAAGATGACTATACCAAAGTATGATAAACATGCTCAAGCATCACATTATTATGTACAGTGTTCCACTAAATGTAATCCAGGGAAAACAGATCTTGGTTACTAGCGGGCACCCTGAGCCTGTAAGTTTAAAGTCACACAAAGAAGTCGCAGTCAAGAGGTGGAATTAGATACCAGAATACAGTCTTAAGTTAAATCATTTCCAGCTTACCTCTAGCCTTAGGTGTCTCCTGCTGATGCTGGAGCTCTCCATTTTGCCAGCTTCCATCAATTTCAGTGGCAGATATAGGCCTACTTTCTTCCAACGCCACTATATAGTTACTGGTTGAAGCGGAAGTTGGTCCCATTGTAGGAAGCACGATTTCTCCAAGAGAATCTTCTGTTCCGAATCCCTGTAAAACAGGAGATTCTCTTCCGATAATGTCAAGAACCAGGTGGTCTATGACATCTAATTTTTTGCTACTTCCTCCCCCACTTCCAGTCTGATAAGCATTATCAACTTTTGCCTGTAAATAAAAGAAACCATGTAAGTCTAGAAGAAGGACATCCTGTTGTAACTGTCTATACTAAAGTACTACCTACATCTATTGTATACAATAATTTTTGTATGCTTTTTTGCATATTATAACAAAGATTTATAAATATCACTGGAATTCATTTCAGGTTAAGTTCTGCTCAGTCACAGTCATAAAAACACAAAGGATGGCTGTATGATGCATAATGTTAAATGACTATGGGTAGTATACAGCACAGTAAACTATACTGCGGAGCTAATAGTCTCCTTATTTCCCCCTCTCCCCCTTTAAAAAATATCGACACCCAGTTGAGAAAAGGGTGGCTTGAAGTTAGTAAATAAACACTAACATAACCTCCAACTAAGAGAAAAACAACAGCTAAAACTTACCACTGTTCTGCTCCTCATGTTAGGCCAAGTAGCATCCCGCACATAAGTGTGATCTTTGTTGGCTGTGACCAGCCCAATAGCCACAGCATAATCCCGCAGTTCCATCCATGCTTGCCTCTTCGAGTCCTTTGTCACGGTTAGTGAAAAGGCTCCGAACAACTGCCCCTTCAACTCCAGCACTTTTCTAAGGAAACTTTCTTTCCTGACATTATTGTCGTTTCTTTTACCCATTGTAGCCTATATAAACTGACAAGAATCTGAAACTGCACTGAATAGCCGGTTCCAGTTGTAGTCAAACAAAAAAAGTACAGAGTATGAGCGGGTCAAGCGCTAGCCTACTTCAAGGAACGAAAACAAACTAAGAACATGCAACAAATCGATTCTAACCTCAAACTGTATCAGCTGACTAATGAACTAATATTATTAGTGAAGCCATTTTATTAGTCATGCATACATCTTTATGAAACAGAATTTTGACAACTAATAATTTGTTTTATGAGTTCTAATATTATTAGCTAATATTATTAGTTAGTTTTATGAAACAGGCCCCAGGTTATTACCAAAATCTTCCCACGACTTCTTTTTGGATTCTTCAACAACTATTTGTTCTGCTGTGTTTCTTTCATCTACGTACAATTCCCTGTCTGTATCAGCTCTTGTTTGGAGTCATTTCTGATAAGCATTCTTTTTTACGTTTACAAGCTGCTCTCACTTCGTCATTCCAGGCAGATGTTCGCTTTTCCCATCTCTATACACAGTTGTTCTTATGCATTCCCTTGCTGTTGCTACTACAGCATCCGTGTGTGGCACCCATTCTCTTTCTATATCCTGAACCTGCTTACTGTCCACTGTTTGGAACTTCTCACTAATTATATCCATGTACTTCTGTCTAATTTCCTCGTCCTGATTCGTTTGCAGACAGATTTCACTTTATCCTAGGCCTAGGGAAGATCCAGAAATTTTTTAACATCCCAGAAATACTACTTCATGACAGAAAAGCTTTCCAAAAAGTGATACAACAGAAACCCAGATGTTTAACCCTTTGCATTCCACAGTTACACAGGCAGAACTCAAGTACCCAAATAACAGGAACTGCCCGATAACAGGACCAACTCCTCTATATATGCGGAGAGACATATGTCCCGGCAAGTTTATTTCAAGAAAAGCACGTGTTACCTGCATCATTTAAGCTTTTAGCAATTCTTGGATGGTATTACACCAGTAAAGTAGCAGTTTACAGTCTGTAAAATGTATTTTCATTCCAGATGAGGGGCAACTGAATGGAGTGCCACACTTCTAGGTACACACTTTGAATGTTACAAAGGACTGTCTGTGTTAACTACAGTAACAGACAGAATAAATATTTTTTTATAACTGTTAAGTTCTTCAGTCTACCAAAACTAATTCTGAGTACTAAATTTATAAACCATGTGAAAATGAAAACGTATAGTAACAGTATTATACTTGAAAAAAAAAAAGAAACAACTTAATTAAATTTGAATAATAATGTTTCATTCCTGCCTTACAGAATGGCGACCCCATCATAATAATAGCCTATATATGATATGGTACTAGAAAAATCAACCTCAGAAGAAATAGGAAGATGAAGAAGTGCCATAAAGTGTCATTCTTGAAAGAACATCAACAGATTCTATCAAAGAAACAATCAAAGTTAATCATAATACTTACAATGACAATGTACTAACCTCCAAGCTTGCTTGAAAGGCACTGGTCATGACACTGTCGTGTGGTCCCGCGCGGTACAACACAGCCAGGTGGACATAGAACACAGACAGGTAGATAGCCACAGGAACAAGAACGAGCACTGTGGAGCGAGCTATCAAGTGCCACAGCAGTGTTCCATCTGATAGCTCTTTGTTACCCACCAACCTCCAGTAGTCGTGGGCTATGATGGTCAGACCCAAGCAGCAGGAAAAAAACCCAACGTACTTCACACTGTAACACCAAGTGGGTTATGAGCAACAAGAAGTTGATGTTTGAACTGCAGGCTACGTACATGTATGTGTACTCACATATACACTAACGTTTATGAAAATTACAACACCGAGATTGAAACGTCCTTTACCACAGATTAGGTACATGACAATACACAAATGATTTATTTTACAGATCTGTAGATGAGCTTTGAGCTTGTGTATTTAGTATTTTGTGTGGCCTCTATATGTTGGAATCAGAGTCTCTAACCATCGTGGCATGGAATCAAAGAGGTTCTGGGTATTTTCCTGGGGAATCTACCTCTATTCAATTCCTATGCAAGTCCACAAATTAGTGGATACTGGAGAACCACGACGAACAAGTTGCCAACCAACCATATCCCAGACATTCCTTGCCACATGCAACTGGGCATTGTCCTGCTGAAATGTAGCATGTGGAGTTGCCTGAAAGAGGGAGAATACCCCAGGCTCTAAAACCTCCCTCATGCATCAGTTGCTGGTCAGGTTGCCCTCAATACATAGAAGGCAAGATCAACTGTTGCACTAATGGTGCCCCAAACCATCACACTATGCAGCACAACAATACAGGCTGCCATGGTAGTGTCAAACATAAATGCAGCTGTCACTGTAGGACAGGTTGAAGAAGAACTTGTCTGAAAACACTACGTTTTGCCAGTCAGTGTGCCAGTGACAGCGTTCATGTGCCCCTTGCAGTCTGAGGCTTTTGTGATTTCTGGACAATGGAAGCTGACATAATGGCATATGTTCAACCAGTCCATTCCACAGCATATGGCATCAAACCGTTGATGAAGACAGGTTCACACCTGTTGCAGTGCTCCAGCATCTGCTATGGATACAAGATGGTGGTCATCCTGTGCTGTGCTCATTCATTCATTTGCTGATTTAATAATCCACTTCATGGTGGTTTCACTTTTGGCATTTTACTTGCACAGAACCATGGTACACACTTCAGAGGATAATTCTGTACATAAGCAGAAATTGAACCCATTATGGCCCAATGTTGCGTTAATGCAACATTTTATTTTTGTCTTTGCTCCGACTTAGAGTTTCAGTGAATTTTAATTTTAAGCATCGATACATTGAAAGGACATCCTAGAAATATCGTTGATCCAGTTGTCCACACTAAATAAATGTAATGGCATTTTTCTGAATTTTTTAAGATTGAAAAAATCACAACATGTAATCAGGTCGAGTTCTGAGTTTTTTCAGAAATAGGATAGATATTTTGTGTCTGTTGTTATATATTCAAATTTTATAGACATACTTGTAAGACAATAGGTCTTTTTCACATAATGAATCTATCACATTAAGCTTTTCCTTGAAATTTATAATAATGTTGCATTTATGCAACTTTGGGACTAACAAGGATGTATTCCTGATTCATAGACTGCTCACTTGACTGTACTTGCAACCTCTGTTCCTTCCCTCACTGTTGAAGTGTGCGTTTGTAGTGCAGTGAGGAAGCATGCAAATGTAATTGTGTGCTGATAAAGAAACGATATCACAAGAAAGGTATGCTAAACTGTATTATAAAATGAATTATTTTATAAATAGGACAAAATTTTTGTTTGCAGTGAAATTATGTATAACATCTTTCATATTTATATTAGGATTTGTTTGTTTTCAGACATGTCTCACATCTACCAGAAAACACTAACTGTGGCAGAACTCGTAGCTATCTTAGAAGAAGAAGAAGAAGAAGAAGAAGAAGAAGAAGAAGAAGAAGAAGAAGAAAAAGAAAAAGAAGACGATGATAATTATGATAATGATGATGACTTGGTGAATGCAGATAACACTGTCACTGTCTATATTCCATCTGATGTCGATGAAGTAACAGATGAAGAAAACACAAGCGAAGACCTTCTTGTGGAAGAGGAAAAAAATACATGACGCGGCTGGTACCTTTGAAATACAAATAAGTACTCAACAAGAAACGGAGTATGAACTTGGAGAGTCAGCTGTAAAGAAACCTAAAAAGCAAGCAGAAAGAAAGAAGGAGCAGCTCCCAAACTGGAGTAAAGTTGCTCCTGTCTATACTTCTTCACCAATCTCAGAAGAATCGGCTAAAATTGAAGAAATAAAAATCAATGTATGCGGTAAGTCACCTTATGAAGTATTTTCACTGTACTTTGATTCACAAGTTCTGCAAATGATTGTTCATTATACAAACAAATATGCTCACGGTAATAACCGACATTCCTTCCAGCTAAGCACTGTAAGTCTAAAGCGATTTATGGGAATAAGATCCTTTCTGGATATCACATATTACCGGCTATGAAGTTGTACTGGTCAAAGGATGAAGACAATGGACTAACAACTGTTAGAAAATGCATGAGCCGTAAAAGTTTATGACAATCAAACAAAACATGCATTTGTCAGATAACAGTCTAATGGATGAGAATGACAAATTTTCAAAACTGAGGCCTGTTTTCGAAGTAATGAAAAAGAAGAGCCTTCAATTTGGAATTTTTTCATATAACCTCTCCATTGACAAGGAAATGGTGCCGTATTTTGGAAGACATTCCTGTAAGATGTTTATCAAAGGAAAACCTGTATGTTTTGGCTTCAAGCTGTGGTGTTTGTGCAGTTCAGATGGTTATCTATATCAGTTTATGCCTTATAGTGGAAAAAGACTAGAAAGAGTGGTTTTAGACTTGCTGTCAGTTATAAATAATCCACCTCATCACTGCATTTTCTTTGACAATTTCTTTTCATCATACAAATTGTTCCGTACGTTGAAACTTCAAGGTTTTTTTTTTTGCAACCGGTACCATTAGTGAAAACCGTACTGCTAAGTGTCCTTTAGAACACTCCTCAGCTCTGAAGAAGAAAGTCCGGGGCTCGTTCGATTTTTCTTTCGAAGATGAAGCTGAAGTTTTGATGGTCAGGTGCAATGACAATGCAATTGTGACAGTGGCAACCAACAATGGTACTGTACAACCACTAGCAACCGCTAAAAGGTACAGTAGGAAAGGAAATAAAAGTGTCTCTGCACCACAGCCTAAATTTATTTCTGAGTACAATACGCACATGGGTGGAGATAATTTGCACGACAATGGCATTGCCAATTACAGGATTCGAGTTAGGGATAAAAAGTGGTAGTGGCCTCTGTTTATAAATTTGGTTGACAGTGTCATCGTCAATTCTTGGAAAATACATTGACTAGCAAACAATGAAAAAATCTCTCAGCTGCAATTTAGATCATATATCTCCATCGACGAGGAAATGGTGCCGTATTTTGGAAGATATTCCTATAAGATGTTTATCAAAGGAAAACCTGTACGTTTTGGCTTCAAGCTATGGTGTTTGTGCAGTTCAGATAGTTATCTATATATCAGTTTATGCCTTATAGTGGGAAAAGACTAGACAGTGAAGTTTCTCTGGGGGAAAGAGTGGTTTTAGACTTGCTGTCAGTTATAAATAATCCATCTCATCACTGCATTTCCTTGACAATTTCTTTTCATCATATAAATTGTTCTGTACGTTGAAACTTCAAGGTTTTTTTTAAGTATGTGAGGCCCTGATGAAATCTGAAGGTGATGACACTAAAGATGATGAAATATGTGGTGATGACGAGAAAGGCAACAAAGAAACTGACATAGAAGGGAGAGACAATTGTAATTATGGACGGTCGTCAAAGGCAGCTTTACACGCAGAAGTGCGTTGTGATCAAATAGGACATTACATAATCAAAGAGAAAACAAAACTAGAAGAAGATGCCGACTGTGCAAGAGCACAGCAACAATTTACAAGTGTCAAAAATGCAATGTTCACCTTCATTCGAACTGTTTCCAACAATTTCACTCTTGCTAAATGAAGATGCCTACTAGGCCCAAAGTTGCGTAAATGCAACTTTATGCTGAATCTAAACTATTTGTAAATACTTTTGTTCCACGAACCTGCTACGCAGGCGTAGCAGGGGGAGAGGTGATACTCCCACGTGGCGCGTCCCAGGTGGCGGATAGGGGGGTCCTAACCGGCTTGCCGGCAGACTTGAGGGAAATAAAATACCTCTCGCGGACCAAACACACTACCCCCTGCGGGTGGGGGACACACATGCAGAATACACCCGCGGTATCCCCTGCCTGTCGTAAGAGGCGACAAAAAGGGGCGACCTTGGCGCGGACATGGATTGTGGTTTGGTATAATGTGATGGATCTCCTGTGGATGGGAGAGGCTGAATACATCCATAGGTCATCCCTGCCTGTCGTAGAAGGCGACTTAAAGGGTCATGTGGCCAACACTACTTTTGATTAGCACCATCACGCGCAGAACACCATGGGTCGCTTTTACTTGCGAGTAGTACCACTCTGTTAGGTACTCAATAGTTTTGTGATTCGTAGCACTCAAGCGGGGTTCAGTGTGGGTTTTCAGTACCCGTGAGTCGTACCCATGTGTGCAACACCACGTGTCTGGGCGTTGCCTGTGAGTTGTACCCATGTGAGCGACACCACGGGTCTGGGTGTTGCCTATAAGTTGAACCACTATATGAGCGACACCGTGGGTCTGCGTTGCCAGTGATTAGTACCCACTATGTGAGGAACACCACGGGAATACCGGCGCCCGTGATTAGTACACCTACGTGAGGAACCTAATCGGTTTGCGATGGCTTTGAGTGGCGCCACTGTGTGAGAAACACCATAGGTCTGCGTTACCTTTACGACGTACAATACTTGTGAGTAGTACCTTAATGTTTGGAACACCGTGAGTTTACACTACCTTTGATTAGTACCGCAGCTTGAGAAATATCATGGTTCTCCTTTACTAGCGATAAGTGCCATTATGCGGGATCGTTGACATATATATTGACCCAATCAGAAAAGCATCATAGATTCAGGATTGGGCTTTGGAAGCAGTCCCTTGGTCAGTAATATTGTTACTGGAAATGTGAGGCATTGCACGTCTTATCCTCTGATTGTTTTAAATTCATATTCATCAATTCATTCCTCATCATCATGTTTTGAGATCGGGTTAGTGGATGGGTTTTGTACTTTTAAATTATAATTCCATTTCGTCTCATTTCGTGCCATAGGGGCCGATGACCTAGATGTTAGGCCCCTCTAAACAACAAGCATCATCATCAATACTTTTTTCTCACATTTTCTGGTCTTTCTAATCAAGAGAAATATAGAATAATATTCCAAAAAACTATGTTTTTTCAGTGCTTGGTCCTTAATGGGCTAATTGTTGTTTTCTATCCCTTCTCCTTTCCATTTGTTCTTGGCCTTGATGTATGTGAGGGTGAATGACTGGCCGTAGGGGTGGGTGTGAAGGCTGGTGTATTCCTTGTACTTGAGACATGGTAGGAAATACTTTCTCCTAATTATCAGAGTTCTGTATTGTGTTCCTGTACATATCTTGGAAACACAAGACTCATAGGTATAAATCCTTTCCTTACCCTTTCTTAGTCACTAGCAACTGATGGACAGTTTGCTTGATCATGAAAGATATTTAGCAAATTTAACCATATGTAAGGAAAAAAAATTGTTCTCACTTGTGGACTTTTATCAGTCTGACAATAAAGAATACATTCATAAATTAAATCTTTTATGAATGAGCTAAAATTCTTCAAAATACTATATATTGACCTAAAATCTTCTTGAAAGATGAAATAATGACTGATCATCACAAAATGACAAAAAATGCAAAACAATACAAAATAAAGACGAGTTATTAACCTCAGTTACATTACAGAATGAATACCACTGAGTAACGTTCTAATGCAAAGGAAAAAAGAGGTGACATCCGCCCCCTATTAATGACTGACAGATGATATGATGTTGGCAAGTGTTACTGGAATGAAATATGACAGAGAAAAATCGGAGTACCCAGAGAAGTTTTGTTGTCAAAAATTCCTATGTCAAGAATTTCCTTATCTATATACCGAACAAGACTACATATCTCATCCAGAAAGAATGACAGTAAGCATTTACCAGAGAGCACATGTGAGCGACGCGGCACCAAGACTCAACCAGAGCCACCACCTAAGACAGAGAGGTTTGGTATGGTAATGGCGGAACTTCAGGATGCACAGCAGTCCAAATAAGGCAAACAGCAGCAGCATCGACTCCATCAGGATGAAACGTGACTGAGTCAGCATGGCGTTGTCTGCAATCAACAAAATCCACAGCTACATTATGATGACAGCAATATAAGGCTTATAACACTCAACAGTGATGTTTAAAAGTAATTGTAATCCCTCCAGTTTCATGCACTAAAATCATCAAGCATGTTTCAGCTCATTTTTGAGCCATCTTCAGTGAAACTGTTAAAATCTACATGATTAATGTTAAACGAATGTTGTTAAAAAGCACGATGAGAAAGAATATATAAAAAAACAAGTATAACATGATGAAGTTAATACAATATGAGGTTGTAGCAAGGCTGAGAACCTCTTAGTCTGAAAGTACAGTATGTCACAATAAAACGAGGACGAAATCAAAAAAATAAAACTTGAGAAACAGTCTATCATCATTGACACACATGCTCGAAAAGTCTAGAGGGCAACAGCAGTTAAGATTATATTTTGAGAGGAAAGCAAATGCCAAGTATCGCATGTGTGACTTGGTAGTGGAAACCGTCAATAAAATACAAATCTGTAATGGAAAAAATGAACGAGTATATATGGGAAGCTCTAGATTTTTCAAGCATGTGACTCAATGACGATACACTGTTTCTCAAGTTTCATTTGTGTGATTTCGTCCTTGTTTTTATTGTGACATACTGTACTTTCAGACTAAGCAGTTCTCAACCTTGCTACAACCTTACTTTGTATTAAAATTCATCATGTTGTACTTGTTTTTTATATATTCTTTCAATCATGTTTTTAATAACATTCTTTGAACATTGATCATGTAGTTTTTAACATGGCTCAAAACTGAGCCAAAACATGTTTGATTAGAATTACCCCATTTAAAGATGGACATCATCATCATCATCATCATCATCATCATCATCATCATCATCATCATCATCCCACTTCAGTCGCCCAGGTGTGGTTAACAAGCCTCCTCCACTCCTTTCTGTCCTTCCACTTTTTCTGCTCCATTACTTCCGCCACATCCAATCCAGCTTCTCTAACGTCCTTCTAAATCTGATCCATCCACCTTCTTCTCGGTCTTCCAACTGGTATATTTCCCTTAACTTCTCTTTCCAATTCCCTTCTTGCTACCCGTTCCTTTCCCATTCTTTCTACATATCCAAACCATATCAGTCTTGCTTTCTGTATCTTCTGTACTAACGGTTCTACATTTAGCCCTTCTCTGATTTTAATATTTTGAATTCTATCTCTTCTTGTCTTTTTAACCAATGTTCTTAAAGATTTCATTTCTACTGCTTGGATCTTACTATCTTGTCTCTTATTAGTTACCAGTGTTTCTAGTTCGTATGTTACAACTGGTATGAAATAATGTTTATATAGTGTTAATTTCATTCTCTTGGGTACGTTGTTATCCCATAAAAGCTCTCTGACTTGATGATAAAATGTTGTACCTTTACTTACAGTAGTCTGTTATTAATTTTAGGGTTGATTTCATTTCTTCCATTAATAGTACTACCCAGATATGTAAACTGTTCTACATTATCTCACCGTTCTCCGTCTAAGTTCACTTGGCTTCTCTTTTTGTCTTTTCCACAGTGCATGACTACAGTTTTCTTTTTACTAATTACCATTCCAAACTCCTTCAAATTTTCATTCCAAATGTCCAGTCTCCTTTGTACGTCCTTTTCTCCCTTTTCCCGAAATCACAACATCATCTGCAAATACCAAAGCATTCACCTCATCACTACTGATACTCTGTTTTACACTTTTTATGATTGCATCCATCAAAGATAAAAATTTCATAATGTTCCGTATTGAAATGTATCACAATTAAATTGAAATAATAAATAAGGTAGTTCAACCTATTCAATACAAATAAATACGAAATGTAGTGTTAAATTCCTATTTAATTATAAGTGGAAGCGGTACCGGTTTCGACCCCAATCCGAGTCATCATCAGCCGAATAAAATGCAAAAAACAATGCATAGGTAAGAAAGAAATTAAAGATCAAGTCCCCACAAAAACAGCTGAAGAGGCAATATAAAACAACGGAGATAGGCACTGTAAAACTCAGAAGAAATAGAAGGTAAGTCACTTAAAAGAAGCAAGGCTCAATCTTCTGAACAGCAGTATAGCACGCGCAAAGTTCGGCATTATCTCATAATGAGACTATTTAACTGTTTTTGTGGGGACTTGTTCTTTAATTTCCTTCTTACCTATGCATTGTTTTTTGCGCTTTATTCAGCTGATGATGATCCGGATTGGGGTCGAAACCGGTACCGCTTCCACTTATAATTAAATAGGAATGTAACACTACATTTTGTATTTATTTGTATTGAATAGGTTGAACTACCTTATTTATTATTTCAATTCATCCATCAATATAATAAACAATAATGGCGACAGTCTTGCTTGAGACCGTTTTTTGTATAAAATGTTTCAGAGTCACCATTCCCCACTTGTACACTGCTTTTACTCTCAGGATACAACATTTTTATCTTGTTAATTAATTATTTTGGTACATTCCTTTTCAGTAGGCATTCCCATACATGTTTTCTCTTAACTGTACCATAAGCTTTTTCCAAATCCAAAAATACGAAGATGATTTCCTTGTTCCTTTCTAGATGTTTTCCCATTATTGTTTGCACTATAAATATCAAGTCTATAGTTGATCTATTCGGTCTAAAGCCATACTGTTCTTCCTCTAACTGTGTATCTATTATATCCCTCAGTCTTTTCTCTATGACTTTCTTCATTATTTTTAGCCCATGCGATAATAGGGTTATACCTCTATAATTTTCACATTTCTTCCTATTTCCTTTTTTGACAATGGTACAATGCTTCCTTGTTGACAATCTTCAGGTATCCTTTCATCTTTCTACAGTATATGGCATTGAGGGCTCGGTATAGCCACTATAGTCCAATGCTTCCTGCTGCCTTAATCATATTAGCATTGAATTTGTCTTTTCCACTTGTTTTACCTTCGATCATTGCTTTCACTGCCCTTTTAAGTTCCAACCATGTTATTAGGTTCTCTTCTTTTTCTCCATCTGTTAATTCCATTTTTTTATCTGCTTCTTCCTCCGAGCAGTCATCCTCATTATAAAGTTTTTAAAAATACTTTGCCAACACCTTCTGAACACCCTTTTCGTCATGTACTAGGGATCCATCATCTCTCTCTAATGCTTTGATTTTTTATTGATTTATTCTTTTCAATTTTATTACTCTGTATAATAGTTTTTTATTTCCTTGAACATCTTGCTCCATTTTGTTGGTAAACTTTCCCCAACATTTCTCCTTTTCTTCCTTGATACTCCTCTTTACTTGTAGTTTCAATCTTTTGTATTCCACATGTAATCTTTCTATCTTATTCTCATCCCTCTGGTAAGTTTTTTGCTTTTCCTTATCCATTTCGTTCCTCACCTTGTTCCTTTCTTTTATTTCTTCTTTTATTTTGTCTGTCCACCACCGTGTCCTTTCCCTTAACCCTTTCACTCGGTTGACTGCTGTAACAGTCGGGAGGGAGCAGTGCCGCGCACCTGGTGGACTGCTGTAACAGCCGTGCTAGAGCCGTGCCTCACAGCTGGTCGACTGCTGTAGAAGTCGTGTGTCTTTCGGCTGTTTTCTATTTCACTACGATAGACTGCTGTGGAAGTTCGGCCTTGGAGGTCTCTCATGGCTGTCTTGGGAGTCTATACTTACGGCTATGATCACCAGATGACAGGAGTAACCAGTTCGAAGACGAAAGCAATGTGTCCGGTATGCTACTCACTTCGCGCCTAGTTGCACCCCTGTGCTAATGTGCTTATGCTTCTTGACTTAGCTTTCAATCGCTTTGAAATTGTAAAAGGCGTGATGACAGAGGAAAGGTATACTGCGGAGGAAGCTCTTGCCCTCATATTGGGTAGTGACTTTGAAGAAAATGACGATGATAGTGATTTGTCATCTGACTCTGGTGACGGAACAACTTCAATCACACCTTCAACTTCAGGCATATTTTCTACTCCAGTTTTCACTTCATCGTCTAAAAGGTCAGCCTACTTCGATGATTCGACTGACGATGAAGATAGTGAGGATGAAGATCAGGTGTCTGAACCACCGAGCAGAAAAATAAATTTGAAAAAGTAGAACCTGAATCCGAAGAAACATAAGCTCGACGCAGCTAATTCCGGATTGAAAAGTTTAGTACACAATGCCAGAATGCCAAGTTTCTTTCAGCTATTTTTTAACACGAGTATCATAACTCATAACCCTTCTGTGTGAGGTAAATGAAAAGTGCTAAAAATATATTATTAAGCATTTCACCGAATATGCATTACAAATAAAATAAAATACTTTTAAACTCTGCCTGTCCTCTCCTCACGTCACGAGCTGACTGTGGACTGTGATGATGATGATGATGATGATGATGACAATGACAATGATGATGATGTAGTCAGCCCAACAAATCCTATTTGTCATTTTTCTAGGTTTTCAAGATTCGGGTCACTATCTCACCAACAGATAGCTCCTCAACTGAAGTGTGTAGCGAAAAAATACATGCAACTTTTCCAAGAAATGGAGAAAACAAATTATAAAAAGAAATAATAATTAACATGTTCTTTTCATACAAAGTAATTAATTCAGACAAAGTTAAGTCTCAGTTATAGTGAACCAAATGAGACACTGCTTGAAATATGAAAGATCAAATAAAGCCAAAAGTTCCATCTATAGACCAAAATAAAGTACGACTATTAGGCAGTACCATATGGCTGATAAAGCAGACATGAGGAAGTTTTTAAAAGTAACTATGATTGGTGGAAAATGGTAAATAAAAATGTAAACAGACTCTGGGATGGGCTTAAAGCAATTTTTGAGGAAAGTGAAAACAGGTTTGTACTTTTAAAGGTAGTAAGGAATGGTAAAGACCCACTTTATTATAACAGAGAAATAAAGAGATTGGAAAGAAATAGAGTTAAAAATGGCTGTGGAAGTAAGGAGAAATTGAAGGAACTTACTAGGAAATTGAATCTAGCAAAGATGATGGCAAGCATAATTGGCAGTCATAAATTTTAGTGAAAAATGGAAGGTTATGTATAGGTACTTTAAGGCAGAAACAGGTTCCAAGAAGGACATTCCAGGAATAATTAATGAACAAGGGGAGTATGTATGTGAGGATCTTCAAAAGGCAGAAGTATTCAGTCAGCAGTATGTAAAGATTGCTGGTTACAAAGATAATGTCCAGATAGAGGAGGTGACTAATGCTAAAGAAGTATTAAAATGTACCTATGATAACAATGACATTTACAATAAGATACATAGTTGAAAACTAGAAAAGCAGCTAGAATTGATAAGATTTCTGGGGTTATATTAAAGACAATGGGTTGGGATATAGTACCATATATGAAGTACTTATTTGATTATTGTTTGCATGAAGGAGCTATACCAAATGAATGGAGAGTTGTTATAGTAGGCCCTGTGTACAAAGGAAAGGGTGATAAGACATAAAGCTGAAAATTACAGGCCAGTCAGTTTGACATGCATTGCATGTAAGCTTTGGGAAAGCATTCTTTCTTTTATGAGACATGTTTGCAAAATTAATAACTGGTTCGACAGAATGCAGTTTGGGTTTAGGAAAGGTTATTCCACTAAAGCTCAACTTGTAGGATTCCAGCAAGATATAGCAGAATTCTTGGATTCAGGAGGTGGAATGGACTGTTATCGTGACTGACCTGTCTAAGGCATTTGATAGGGTAGATGATGGGAGACTACTGGCAAAAATTAATGCAATTAGACTAGAAAAAAGAGTAACTGAATGGGTGGCTATATTTCTAGAAAAACAGATCTCAGATTATTAGAGTAGGTGAAGCTTTATCTGACCCTGTAATAATTAAGAGGGGAATTCCTCAAGGCATTAGGACCCATATGTTTTCTTATTTATAAATGATACGAGTAAAGAAGTGGAATCAGAGATAATGCTTTCTGCAGATGATGTTATTCTGTACAGAGTAATAAATAAGTTACAAGATTGTGAGCAACTGCAAAATGACCTCGATAATGTTGTGAGATGGACAACAGGCAATGGTATGGTGATAAAAGGGGTTAAAAGTCAGGTTGTGAGTTTCACAAATAGGAAAAGTCCTCTCAGTTTTAATTACTGTGTTGATGGGGTGAAAGTTCCTTATGGGGATCACTGTAAGTACCTCGGTGTTAATATAAGGAAGGATCTTCATTGGGGTAATCACATAAATGGGGATTGTATAATAAAGTGTACAGATCTCTGCACATGGTTCTGAGGGTGTTTAGGGGTTGTAGTAAGGATGTAAAGGAGAGGGCATATAAGTCTCTGGTATGACCCCAACTATAGTATGGTTCCAGTGTATGGGACCCTCACCAGGATTACTTGATTCAAGAACTGGGGGGGGGAACTGCTCGATTTGTTCTGGGTGATTTCCGACAAAAGAGTAGCGTTACAAAAATGTTGCAAAGTTTGGGCTGGGAAGACTTGGGAGAATGAAGACAAGCTGCTCGACTAAGTTATACATTACAAGTTATTATCCTCATGATTTTTCCATATTGAAATTTCTTATACAAGAAAATAACAAAGGTATTTTATTGGTCCACCTATTCAATACTATCCATTTTTATGTGGTTACATTTATATACAGCTATAGAGTTTTACTGTACATGTTTTGCCCTTTGTAGAGGGCATCTTCAGCCTTTAGTCCATCCTAAAATGTTGAACTTAAATATTATATAAAATGTAGACCAATAAAATACCTTTGTTATTTTCTTGTATAAGTTGTATGTTCCGAGCTGTCAGTGGAGAGATGGCGTAGAATGATATTAGTACGCGAATTAGTTTGAGTGCTGTCTTTAAAAGTAGGAAAGATGACAATATGAAGATAAAGTTGGAATTCAAGAGGACAAATTGGGGAAAATATTTGTTTATACGAAGGGGGGTTAGGGACTGGAAAAACTTACCAAAGGACATATTCAATAAATTTCCAATTTCTTTGAAATCGTTCAAGAAAAGGCTAGGAAAACAACAGATAGGGAATATGCCACCTGGGCGACTGCCCTAAATGCAGATCAATAGTGACTGATTGATTGACTGAAAATTTTGAAGGCAAATAAACCCATCAACAGTCTGGTTTTTAAGACATTCAGTACCTGCTTCTGAGCGGGACACTTGAATGCCTGGACCAGCCATTTCTATGCCCGGCCCTCTTGACGTGCATCACTTAATACAATTTACAATTACTCCTAAATTATATATGTTAGAAAAATGATACTTTGTGCTTACCTCTAGTAAATATTTAGGGTGTGAATCTGGTATCACAGGTTTCAAAATACGTCTAATTTTATACAGCCTATCTGTATTTTCGGCATAATGATTACTGTCACCGAAGTGAAGAAATGAAAGAATACGAAGGAAGCGTATTCGGAACATTGTATTAGAAAATATCTGAGTATGAAAAACAGGGTCTTCGGTCCAGTACATTTTTATATCAGGATTTTGGACTAATCGGTTTCCACTATTGCATGATCGAATTCTTTGTGAAAGGCTGGGGCACCGCACTTGAGTCGCGTATAGATTGGTATGCTCACATACATACTGATAAAATTCATCATTCATGAAAATACTGTACTCACATAACTCAAAATATCCTACTTATTTTCTATTTGAACGTTTATACCTGAATTCTCTGTAAATGATGGAACGGGTGGACAATAACTAGGATGATATGTATCAGGCACTTCACTTTTCTCTATAGGCCTAACGGAATTTCCTCGTCACTCTCACTTTCACTATCTGAGTCTATTTCAGGAATAAGTTCATCACCAGAATAATCATTGTGAACAATATCTAATAATCTTCCGTAAGAAACTTTGTTTTATAACCCATTACACTACACTCGGTAAGAACAACGCGTACTGCATTGGAATCTCAAGTACTGTCTTGACGTGCAAAGAAGTGCTGAAATATTCCCTCTAAAACAGCTAAGATAAACATGAGCCCATTCAACGCGAGGGTTATCTCAAAAAGGTCAACCAACTTCCTGCTACAACCAGTAATGCTGACTAAGGTGTAAGAATGCATAGATGACGAATATAAACAGCATTGCTTCGTGCGGAACATTAAACATCTTACGCCGTCCACGGTCCGCAATGAGTTAATATTCCTTTCCACAGTGAATCTAATGGCTCTTCAAAGAGTATATAACCTCGTTTTCTCGGATCCCTTAGATCCAAGTAAATTTCCAGCCTTCTTCATCATACACTTCCGACATCAAGAAGTGACCCCACGACGACTGTTGAAGCCCGGCCTCCCGACGAAGCTCGGAAGCAGAAACGAGGTTGTCGGGGGATGAGAAGAGATGAATGTAGAAGAACCGGGATTGATGAGATGAGAGCCTATAACAGTGTATGAACATGTGGAGAGTGTCCTTTGTGTTTCCATGTGTGTTCTCATCTCCTATTTCTGTCGCTCCCTCTACCCACACTAACCTGCCACTGTCTTCATCCTATTATATGTGTTCCTTAATTATTATTATTATTTTATGTCATTTGTATTTGAGAGAGAGAGAGAAAGAGAGAGATGGTTCTAATGGTTATGAACGAAACTGTAAAGGAGACAAAGGAAGCATATGGGAACAGGGAGATGAAGTTATTACTATTTGCAGATGATATTGAGGTCTGGGGAAACAGCAAAGAAATACAAGAACTTGATGCACTGGAAAAAAAAAACAACTGGAAATTATGATATGAAAATCATCACAGAGAAAAGCAAGACCATGGTGATTACAAGGGGAGAAAGACAAGGGAAAGGCAATGTGAAAATTGATGGCCAAAGCCTTGAAATTGTGGACATTTTAAAATCTGCAGGGAGTGAATTAATGCAGAATACAAGGCTGGACATGGAGATTAGCAAGAGGGTACAACAGAGCAATGCATTCTACCAGAGTGTATCTTGTCTGGAATAAGGAAGTACCAAAAAAGCGTAAAGAGATAATGTACAGAATGTATTATGCACTCATACTGACCTATGCGACTGAGCCCTGGATAATGACAAGGAGGAAGGATAGTAGAATTCAAGCCAGCCAAATTAAATACCTACGAAGTATGTTAGGAAAGACAAGGAAAGACAGATTGAGAAATGAAGATGTAAGAAAGGAGGTCGGAATGGAAAACCTAAATGAGAGAACTGAGAGGAGTAAACTAGGATGGTTTGGATATGCAAAGAGGATGGAGGAGAAAATAACAAAACAGACGATAGAGATGAAGTTTGAGGGAAAGAGAATGAGAGGTAGATGTAGAGCTAGGTGGATCGATTCAATAAAGAAGAAGGAACTTGGATTAGAACAAAATTATGGAAGAGGAATGGTGGAAGGAGAGAGGAAGATAGAGAAGTGTCATAAACACCCCAACCCAACAGGAGCTGGATAAGGAGAAAGGAGGAGGATGATAATGATCTATGTATGTATGTATGTATGTATGTATGTATGTATGTATGTAAGTATGATTCATTATAAGTGCATAACTCCCGCAAGAAGGAAACTAGCAGTAATGGCCTCTAGAAAGTAAACATAACAGTAAACAAATGTTTGTTAGCCCGTAAATTGCATGTAAATCTACTACACTAAAGAGTACTTTGAAAGAGAAGCATCCAGCTTCAGTGAAACACTTTACAATGCTAAGGATGGGAGAGGATTAAAACAAAGATTGTCAGCATCTTTTGAAGGGATGAAGACAAAATGTTATTTAACTTCCTCAGCTGGATTACTTGACCTTTCACTCCCTTCTACTCACTCAAATCTAACCCTTCAAGTGCAGCAATGTTAAAGATCAACTAACCACAGAGTAGGAGAAATCCTGCGAGAGCTGCTGTCCACTGAGATAATCCCATCTCCAACATTAAGTGGTATGCTGTAGGAATTAACAGGCTGCCACAGACTGCTGGGACCAGCCGCAGCGCGAATAGAGGAACTGTATCGGCATATGAGCTGCCAATGCGATCAAACTTAAACTGGCCTGGAAAAGAAATGGAAACCAGAAATTTATGAGAAGGAAAAAAACATACCATACTACTGTATGTATGCTTTCTGGGGAATATACTTACCATCAAACCCAGCCAGGTATGCTACAGCAGCGATTAACTGCTTACCAAGAGGAGGATGAGAGTCGAAAAAAAAAGTCTGCTTCATGTATAAACTAACGTACTTCCCATAATGAAGCTCATCAAACCTGGAAAATAATTAGCACAGAGATGTTAGATGTTGGGAACCACATATAAGGAGAAAGTAGTCCTTCAACACACCAGCAAAGACATACACATACTTTCCAGAACTAAGTCATATACAGAGAAACAGGGACACGAAAAAGAACACACAATAGGTTAGACACAATCACAGGTCAGGACGTCCAATCATTTCCAGACAAGGTCCATTCATTCACAATTAAACAGCAAATTTGTACTTGTTAGCCTGGTTTGACAGCTTCCCTTTCTTCTTCTTCTTCTTCTTCCAAAATCTTATCATGAATTCACTGTGTGCATTCTTCTGTCCAATGATTTGCAGTGTTCGATCTATCTTTCTCCACGAATGTGTGATTTGCAACCACAGTTCCAAAGGCTTTATGATCTCTGATGGTATCATCAGTAGCATTTACTTCTTGTAAATCCTGCTTAATTTCTTTTAACGAGTTGATCTTGACCTCCTTTGAATTGATTATATTAAATAGTTTTTAATAAATCCTTTGTTGTCCATTCTACACATGTGACCATAGAATTTCAAGCATCTCCTAAGTACGGCATCAGTACTGTTGCTGTGTACAGGCCTGTAGTCTTTCTTTTAATCCATATGCAATTTACATGAGTGGGACCACATATTTTCCTAAGAGGCCTGCTAGAGATGTAGTTTCTGAGGCATACAATGCTTCCAGTAAAACAACTGTCCTGTAGTGCACAAGTTCGGCATTACACGATATCACTCTTTTATTGTAGTGATTCTATGTTACTCTATACACTTTCTGGAGTTTGGCGGCTCTTTCTAAATTGGCTTTACTGTCTAGTCCAGATGGTAGTATGATTTCTCCAAGATTTTTGAAGGAAGACACATAAGAAATTATCCCTTATTTTGTCTGTAGTAGATATCTCCTGAGATTTTGATGTACAGTATGTTTTCCATAAAATGAGTTTTCTCATACAATATTTGGAGGCCTGTCATTGATGCCATCTCATGTAACTTCTCTATGGCCATAGGCATAATTTGGAGGTGGCAAGGGGTGGCAGCCACCCCCCCCCCCCCCACAATATTTTGAAGGAAAACAAATTTTCATAATATTACAGACATAGAAATATGTAATTTATAAGTAGACCCTACATTTTTTGTTACACTGTTTCATTTAGTTCAATGTCACAAAATGATCATTAAAAAAATTGTATGAGCTACCTACATAATGTTGATAAAAATAATGTTAAATACTGTTCAATTTTACCTCCCCCTCAATTCTAATTAAAATGTTGCTAATAAGTTGCAAAAAAGTTCTGATGGGTAGGTGCCAAATGTGGGCTGTGGCTCTATATGACTGTCTGGATGATCAGACGTTGAGACTGCCTACCATATGCGTATTTTCCAAGCAGTGCAGATGCTGTTTGGTTATGTTGTAGTGTAGTCGTGCATCTCCAGTAGTTATACATTTAACTGCTGTTCTAATTTGCTACATTCTTCAATATTTTCTTTCTTAGGTTTAATTTGTGCCAGTTTGCTTTATTTTAATTACATTTTATTTTTATGTAGAAACATTTTTTAGGTTCGACTAACACTGTTAATTTTACTTGTAAATAAATATGTATATAATATTTGTTAGATACTTTTGAAGTCACTTTGTCGGCTCTACAAGAAATTTCACGGACTGACTCTGCCAACAGTAGACAAATGCATGCAGGATTTCAAATTTGTATTAGATTTGCTTGTACTCAGAAGAGTTCTAATGCAATGTGACTCATTATGAAAGACTGTACAGTCCAGCAGTGTGCCCTACAAAGTAGTAAAATCAGTGAACAACAAGACAGGCTTCAACTAGGCTTCAAGAAAATAATTTTGATGTTCTCAACCATGTAAGTCAAGTTTTAAATGGAAGCAAAGTAGACATGGGCAGAGTAAAATGTTAGTAAATTTTACACTTTGGATAAGATACTCCTATCTGAGGTGCTGTGTTTGTTTTACCAAATGGAAGAATAAAAAAAAATATATATATATCTAAGAAAGAGCTGCAGTTTTTGTAGATGAGTATTTGAAAAGTGTGTTTGGTCTCATTTTAAAATTTTTCATTTGTTTTCTTTAAGTTCCAATGAATTAAGCAATCCGTGTGAGGCACTTTTCATGCTTACGACGTTTAAAAACATTCTTCAGGAACATGATAGCCGAGGTGAGGTTATTCTCTTTTGGCTTTTTGGCTATCGAAAGGACTATTGATGCTGCCTTTTCAAAAGAAATGAATTACTTTAATTCAAGTGGAAAGATAAGACTTCATTTTGGTTAAAAATACGATGTGATCAGAATATGTAAAATAAAGAAAAATATGTTTTGCACATGTTTTGTGTTTGATTATTGTACTTATATGGATAAAAACAGGCCAAGCAACAAATATATTTGAATTAGGTACACTTTTAATTCCGTATGAGTGTTCTTTGCTTTACAGAGGTTTAGTTATTAAATTAAAGTTATTAATATAGAACAGTAGGAATAATTTGGTGGTCGCAATTCCTATCAGCTGAATCAAAATTATGCTCATGTCTATAGCATACCTAGTTTCTTCACTAGTCTTAGTCATGATAGCTAGATCATCAGCAAAAGCTAGGCAGTTCACCTAGATTCTCAATCCCGAAGTCCCTATGTTTATACCTTCGATTACTTATCCCCATTCTCTGACGACTTTGTGTAAGTTAAACAGAACCAGGGTGAGGCCATCTCCTTGTCGAACACCTGTATGTACTTTGAAAGCTCAGATATTTCACCAAGAAATTTCACTTTATTAATATTAATGTTATTGGCTTTACATCCCACTAACTACTTTTACAGTCTTCAGAGATGCCGAGATGCCAGATTTTTGTCCCGCAGGAGTTCCTTCATGTGCCAGTAAATTTACTGAAATGAGGCTGATGTATTTCAGCACCTTCAAATACCACCGGACTGAGCAAGGATCGAACCTGCCAAGTAGGCGTCAGAAGGCTAGTCTGAGCCACTCAGATCGGCAAAGTTCTTAAGATGTTGAGTGTGTGAGAGTCTGGCCGGTAAGTTCTCTTGTCTTCTTGTCTACCCTGAGCTCTTCTAAAGTGTCAAAAAAACAGTTTGTCTGAGTTTGGGTGGACTCAGGGTATCTTACTCAAAAGTTAGAGTTAACAGACACGAAAATAGCAAGAATGATTGCTTGAACAAAGAGGTTGGAACAATGGCAGAAGGGTAGTCAGAAAGAGGAGATAAAGGCTAGTAATTAACACGACTGATAAAGCTGTATGCAAAAAACCTGCTTTGGTGGTAGGGGTCATGACGCGAATGGAGGAGGATAGGTTAAAATTGGCCCTGTCATGGAGGGTAAGGGAAGTAAAGGGAGACAAAGACGACAGTGGTATACAACTAAACAAGGCCACAGATCTAGTTACGAGTAGATGTTTGTGGAAGCAATTAGTAAACTCACATAGGCTTGCACACTGAACACTGAAAGCCATAACAGTTTATAATGAAGATGTATCTATATAGTATGTATTTATACACTAAATGGCAAAATAAATAAATTCTGAGCTTCAGATTCTCTCTAGATAAATTCTGGAGCTCTCGTCATATTCTACAGATGAGCGAGTATATTTCAGAAAATGTCCAACTCCATGGCTGTAGAGTGCATTTAGTCTAAGGGGTCCCGAGTTCGATTTCAGGCCAGGTCAGAGGTTTTAATCTTAACTGGTTAATTCCCATGGCTAGGAGGCTAGATATGGGTGTCATTTTTAGCAGTACAATTCATCACAGCTAGGGCCTCATCCTTACAGATGAGGTCACTTATAGGCATCTACTTGAAAGACCTGTACAAGGCCTCTCCGGAGGTCACACGCCATTATTATTGTTTCAGAAAGTGAATGACTGTATGTCCACCACTTGTCCCATTTCTCTACGGGTCGGGTATGAAGTGAGATGAATCTTCATAGTGAGTTTTTATGACCTGATGCCCTTCCTGATGTCAACCTCATCAGAGGAGTTAATGAGATGAAATGAATGACGGGATATATGATAGTAGGAAGAGTGAAACCCAGTTTTGGCACATAGCCTACTCCTGTCAAATGGCACCAACGTTTCTGCTCAAGGCTTAATGTCCCCATGCAAGGGACAAATAACCATCAACAGCGTCATATACCCTTAATCCATATGAAAGCTGCGGGAAGGTTTGGAATTAAATCCAGGCGGCTTTTAGCATGCAATTTAGTGATTAGAAATTGTATACCACCATCTCTCCTACACTACAGGCCAATATTCTGATGGTGAACATTATTTTTGACAAACGGGACTCGAACCAGCTAACCATGGTGTCAGGCCGGAGAGACTTGATGCCTTAACAATCGTGGCCTCCTCTTCAGAAACTCCTTGCCGAAAACCCGTTCCTCGGTGGAACAAAAAAACTGCAGCAGATATAAAATAAAATTCAGAAAATAAATTATTATTGCCATCATACAACAACAAGGAAAAGGAAAATAACATTAATTTGCACAATATATGGACATTTAATAAACATCATCAGGTATTTTGAACTATTCATGAATACCCCCTGTGGGTGGGGGGGCACAGACGAAGAATATACCCATGGTATCGAATACACCCATGGTATCCCCTGCCTGTCATAAGAGGCGACTAAAATTTCTCACAGCCCCTGTGGATGGGGAACGCAGATATTGAATACACCCCCGGTATCCCCTGCCAGTCGTAAGAGGTGACTAAAAGAGGCGACATAGGCGCGGACACGAATTGTGGTTTGGTATTATGTGCTGGAACCCCTGTGAATGGGAGGGGCTGAATATATTCACAGGTAATCCCTGCCTGTCATAGAAGGCAACTAAAAGGGTCTTGTGGACATCAGTCCCTCTTCATTTTTATTCTTTTTGTAGACCGATTCAAAATTCTTGATGTGCGTGCTGCTCGGAGAGGTTACATGTGTGACTATGCGCGAAAGTCCGCTGGTAACCCCAAGAATCCAGTTGGGTGGGAGCGCCATGTACCCGCCCAGTAGTATCCGCCTGACAACACAGGTCCCCACACAGCCGAATGCCAGAAGGACATATTTTTATTAACTGATTATAATTTTTTTAATCTATACTTATTACTCTGTACATGCTATTGCTGATTGGCCAAAGTTCACAGCACTAGCTGTCTTTACTGACACAACCAGCCGGAGCATAGACAACGATATAACATACATAACACAAGTTATTCTTGCTGCTGAGGAGTCCATTCCCTCCTCTTCAGAAACTCCTTGCCGAAAACCCGTTCCTCGGTGGAACAAAAAAACTGCAGCAGATATAAAAGAGCGTCATTGCGCTCATAAATGCTATCGTAGGCAGCCACTGTGGCCAACTTAGGAGCACTTAAAAAGCTCCAAGCTTTTGTGCGATTTCTTATTCGACAGAGTAAGAAAGCTTCATGGGAGAGATATGTGTCGTCTATGACGTCACAAACGCCACCATCTCAGGTGTGGACTAAACTTTGATGTATTTTGGGTATTCAAGGATCATCTTTAGTACCGGGAATTTCCATTGCAGGCAATATCGTCACAGATTCACCTTCTGTTGCTAATCATCCAGCCATTCATTTTGTGGATGTTTAAAGTTAAGAACTTCATTTTGGTCCGTATTGAATCTAGATTTACACTATGGATTCAGGATAATTATTTCCACCTTTTCAATACAAAAACAATGTGACATCATTAACACATCACCTATTTATTACCTTTCAAAATTGGGACCGGTTTTGGCATTATTTGTCTGCCATCATCAGCCACAGGAAACTTTGTAACAAGGCTTCAGTACAATATTAACATACATAGACATATTTACAACATAGATATATATTAAAAAAATTGACCATATTATATTACTGTTAAAATTTGGTGTACACCATGAAACTTTAAATTAAAATTGATAGCATATTTTATGCAACATATAATGACTTGTTTTCTCTATACAATCTTTTGGTTAAAGTTAAAGCTTTTGTCAGTTTCTTATAAATATTACAAAATGCTGATTGAGCTTCCAGTTAAAAAATTTCAATCTTTAAAAAGCTTTTATAACTACTAGGCGTTAAAGACAACTGTGCATTTTTGGTCAAAAATACATAGGCTGACATGCATTAAAATGAGTTCACCTAATGTCAACTTGGAAGCAGTAACCTATTTGTACTAGGTGTGGAGATATGTTACAGTATGAGTCTTTGATAAACTCTATGTCTTGCATTAATATAATTTGGTTATTAAATAACGATCAAGTAAACTGATATAAGTTCGCCTAATATTATTTTAGACCTTAATCATTATTTGTCCATTATAAAGGTCCCTTGCAGTGAAGATTTTTAGTGAGCAATACAGTTCCTCTTAGAATTGATTACAGGTTCACTCTGTTTTAGGTGGAATTTGAATTGACTGATACTCCTTGTTTTGTAATATAGTATCGTTAAACAATATTCATATACGTAATATTCCATATTTTATTCTAGTATTCTTGAAATGTAAATAGATTTGAAAGTAGACTCGTTGAACCGGAATTTCTTGGAACATTACATTCAAGGAGTTGAGGTTCTAGAAATATCTCGATCCAAGACGGACCTAGAAGAAAGGTATATATACTACGTATTAGCGTAAGAATGACTAAGTTGAGAAGACACTATTTCTATTTAAACAGAAACTCACCTCAAGCACTAAGTTGTCAAGAGTAAAGCCAGAGAGGAACTGTCTACCGGAAAAGCAGATAACAGACCGCGAGTACTAGAGGGGCGGAGCATGTTATGTAGGGGAAGGGGGATCACGGTAATGCGAGGTTATTGGTCAGGAGGGCGTGGAATACGGAGGGGATGGTAGATGAGCATATTGCGCACCATTTTGTGTACTGGTTGATTTAATGGTCTTTTTAGATTGTTAATTACTGAAATGAGTGTGTCAAACAATATCGTGGATTTTTCAGATACCTCATTCAGATTATAATTAGGGTTATAATATTGATCCAATGATATGAAACATTGTTCCGTTAAGTCAAGTAAGGGCCCTTTTCCCATTATTTCTACGACGTCAATATCATGGTTGATGTCTTGAAAACTATGTTTATAGTCATTTATGTGTTGTCCTATAGCTGAAAATCTCCTATATTTAATGGCATTGACGTGCTCATTATACCTAACCTTAAAGGATCTCCCTGTTTGTCCAATATATGTACTAGCACAGCTATTACAGTGAAATCTGTATACTCCCGATTTATCATATGGATTTGGAGCGTTGACTAGCTTAGAGTTATGAAATATGTCAAGGTTTCTATTGTTGGTTTTAAAAGAAATGTTGTTATTTTTCTTGAATATTCTTGTGATTAAATGTGAATGTTGAGTAGATTTTGGTCTAGTTATTTCTTTTTGCAGGTTAGATTTCGGTCTATGCTTGAACTTATAAATGATTCGCTCTATAAATCTACGATTGTAGCCGTTATGGGCTGCAATGCTACGTATTGTTTTTAGTTCTCTATTTAAATCTGATTTTGACATGGGAATGCTAAAAGCCCGGTGTATCATACTATTATAGGTTGCCTGCTTTTGGCTAGGTGGGTGTATGGATTCATTATGAATGGTTGTAGCGGTGTGTGTTTGTTTTCTATGGATCCTGTAATTAAAAGAATGCGGGAGCCGAGTGATGGTTAAATCTAAGAAGTTAAGGACTTTATTCTCCTCGGATTCTATTGTAAACTTAATATCTGGATCTATATTATTAAGGTGTACCAGGGTGGTGGGTGTGTCAGAAATGTGCTAGTCCATAACTATAAACGTATCATCTACGCATCTGGCCCATAAAAGAATGTTATTAAATTTCTTATCATCATCTATTTTAGTATGTTCAAGGAAATCTAAATATATATTCACCGAAATGCCAGACGCTGGTGACCCCATGGCCAGTCCATCTTATTTGTAGATTACTTTGTCAAATGTAAAGTAATTGCTATTAACTAACAGTTTAAGGATGGTCATAAAATCTGCTATTTCTAATTGACTGAGCTTGCTGTGAGTACGTAGGTTCTTTGAAATTATTGGTAGTACTTTTTCTGGTTTTATGTTTGCATACATGTTGGTGATGTTAAAGGAATGCATTGTATAATGGGGTTGCATTTTAAAGTTGTCTAGTTTTTTAACTAATTCTAGAGTGTTGATCATGGATTTGTTTGCTTGAAAAGTATAGTGCTTACTCAGGAATTGTTGTATAAATTGCGCTGTCTTGTAAAGAGGGCTCAGTCTAAAATTTACTATGGGATGTATAGGTACTCCTTGCTTATGGATTTTTGGTTGGGCTTTGACAGTGGGGAGACCAGGGTTCATATTGATCAGTCTTTTTTTTTTTTTTTTCACTATCGTTCAACAGGAAGGTTGTTTTTTTAGTATCTGTTTTAGTTGTTTTTGAATGGATTTGGTTGGGTCTTTTTCTATTATTGTAAAAGAACTGTCTGTAAAAAAGTTTTTTGTTTTGGTTATATAATCTGTTTTATAACAGTGGTGCTTCCTTTGTCTGCTTTGGTGATGATGGTTTTTGTGTCTTTAATCTTATTCTTAAGCTGTAGGATCTTTTTTCGGTTCTCGTGTTGCGTTGAATTGGTAGTATAAACCGGTGCATTTAGAATTCTGTTTAGTTGTTTCTTCGCTTCATATCTACCCTCATCCTGAGTATCAATAGGTATTTTATTGATGGCCGCTTCTGTTTCTATTACCAGTTGTTTAGCCATATTCGCTATGTTATAGTTAGGCCAATTATGCTTGGGGCCTTTGGAGAGGATAGCAATTTCTTCTTCGTCAAAGTCAGTGTTAGAGAGATTAATAAGGGGCGGTTGAAATTGAGCTAAAATTAGGTTATGCGTGTTATTAAAGGTAGCATTCCTAGACGGCCTGTTTTCTGCATTTGATTTATTGGTTAGGGTTTTGAATTTATGGACTAATGTGTACTGTTTCTGAGAAAGTATAGTGGTTAGCTTGCTGTACACTTTATCTTGAAAAATATTCCATTGTGTATTAGACAACAACGTAGTGACTTCAAGGTGGGTTTCATATAAATGATTGTTTAAAAAGGATTTTTTCTTGTATAAAAACTTTAGTTCGTTCTGCAGCCAAAGTTTGTTAGTTTTCAGGTGTACTCTTTTCTGATGTGGTAAAATATGTCGTTTGTTATTCTTCAGAAAATTTGGCATTAAGTTATTTACGATACACTTTTTAATAAAATTTATATCCTTGCCCAACTTTCCTATTTTTATTCTTAAGCTCATATATTGTTGAGCTTTAGTCTTTGCTTGGTAAGCTGTCCTATTTAAAGTTAAGAACATTTTTGGTCCGTATTGAATCTAGATTTACACTATGGATTGAGGATAATTATTTCCACCTTCTCAATACAAAAACAATGTGACATCATTAACACATCACGTATTTATTACCTTTCAAAATTGGGACCGGTTTTGGCATTATTTGTCTGCCATCATCAGCCATAGGAAACTTTGTAACAAGGCTTCAGTACAATATTAACATACATAGACATATTTACAACATAGATATATATGAAAAAATTGACCATATTCAAACATTACTGTTAAAATTTGGTGTACACCATAAAACTTTAAATTAAAATTGATAGCATATTTTATGCAACATATAATGACTTGTTTTCTCTATACAATCTTTTGGTTAAAGTTAAAGCTTTTGTCAGTTTCTTATAAATATTACAAAATGCTGATTGAGCATCCAGTTAAAAAATTTCAATCTTTAAAAAGCTTTTATAACTACTAGGTGTTAAAGACAACTGTGCATTTTTGGTCAAAAATACATAGGCTGACATGCATTAAAATGAGTTCACCTAATGTCAACTTGGAAGCAGTAACCTATTTGTACTAGGTGTGGAGATATGTTACAGTATAAGTCTTTGATAAACTCTATGTCTTGCATTAATATAATTTGGTTATTAAATAATGATCAAGTAAACTGATATAAGTTCGCCTAAATATTATTTTAGACCTTAATCATTATTTGTCCATTATAAAGGTCCCTTGCAGTGAAGATTTTTAGTGAGCAATACAGTTCCTCTTAGAATTGATTACAGGTTCACTCTGTTTTAGGTGGAATTTGAATTGACTGATACTCCTTGTTCTGTAATATAGTATCGTTAAACAATATTCATATACGTAATATTTCGTATTTTATTCTAGTATTCTTGAAATGTAAATAGATTTGAAAGTAGACTGTTGAACCGGAATTTCTTGGAACATTACATTCAAGGAGTTGAGGTTCTAGAAATATCTCGATCCAAGACGGACCTAGAAGATTTTTAGATTGTTAATTACTGAAATGAGTGTGTCAAACAATATCGTGGATCTTTCAGTCTTAAGCGACTGCAGCTATCGAGCTCGGTGAGGGCATAGTAATTCCTGTCCTCAAGCCTGACAAAAATCCTAAGTATGCAGAAAGTTACAGACCTATTTGTCTTACAAACAGTTTGTGTAAGCTAACTGAGAGGATGGTGATTCGCTGACTTGTGCGGTGCCTGGAGAAAAGACGACTTATGTCCGAGTGCCAATGTGGTTTTTGAGCCACTCGCTCTACCACTGACCACTTGGTACACCTAGAGAGTTCTATCCAGGACGCTTTTCTCCAAAAACAGCATTTGGTGGTTGTTTTCTTTGACTTATAAAAGGCCTATGACACCACATGGAGATACGGCATCCTTTCAGTCCTGTATCAATGGAATTTCCGATGTAACTTGCAGGTATTTATTGCAAATTTTTTGTCCCTCAGGGATCAGTTCTCATGAGGAAACATTGGCAATGGTTAAATCTCAGATCACGATGAAACTTAGAAAACACATTGAGGTACACGTAAAAAAGATGTCAGCATCAACTTTGGGTGCCGACATTCATCAGGGCGAAAAAGGGGCCTAAAAGTTGCTACATTTCAAGTTTCGTGTGAACAGAGATGAATACCTGCTGGCCAATGCTAAGCCTGCCTCGTGCCACACCTCTTTACCTCCTCCCATCCACCAACCTTCTGGTTGTCCGCTGCAGGTTTCCCTTCACTCCACGCCAGCCCGTCTGCTTAACTGCTAAACGGGACCGGTGCTGCACTTTACGTACGCTATCAGCCTTCTTCAAAGCTCTCCTTTGTAATTCCCACATTGTATTTGTCAGTTTACTTTTCCTGAAATGATTATGAAAACGTTTGCGACGATTCCTTAAGCGTAATGTCGTTGAGCGTGTCAAAAATTATCCTGCGCTGAAAATTAAAAACTAAAATTCCACATGCTGCGCTAAAGAACACACTTCAATCTACATTATTACGGCCTATGTTATGCAGTATGACATCACCTCATGAGCGTCAAAACCTATCTGAAAACAGCCGACTGCTTAACACTCACCCTCAACCACATCATAAAGCTGCAGCTCCCGAAAGTTCAGCGGACCTTTTTCACCGTGACTTCAGTGATTTACTTGAAGATGAAAAATAATTTTTGACACGCTCAAGGACATTACGCTTAAGGAATATTTGCAAACGTTTTCATAAACATTTCGGAAAAAGTAAACTGACAAATACAATGTGGGAATTACAAAGGAGAGCTATGAGCAAAGCTGATAGTGTATGCAAAGTGTAGCACCGGTCCCCTTCAACAGAGCTAAGCAGACAGGCAGGCGCGGTGAGAAGGGTAACCTGCGGTGGGAACCAGACGGAGGGGTGAGAGGAGGAGGTGCAGAGGTGTGGCACGAGGCAGGCTTAGCAATGGCCAGCAGGTATTCACCTCTCTTCACACGGAACTTGAAATGTCAAATTTTTTTAAGACCCCTTAGTTAATGCCCTAATGAATATCGGCACCCAAAATTGATGCTGACATCTTTTTTACGTGTACCTCAAAGTGTTTTCCAAGTTTCATCGCGATCAGAGACTTAACCATTGCTGATATTCCCTTGTCAGTCTCACTCTGTTCACGACTGCAATAAACGGTATTGTCGCTGCTGCTGGTTCAACAGTAATACCATCGCTATATGTAGACGATTTTGCTCTGCATTATAGCTTCCAAAATATGGCCATCATTGAGCGACAATTACAACAAGCAATTAGGAGGGTGGAACAGTGAACCTTTGAAAATGGCTTTCGGTTTTCAATCACGAAGACAGCTGTTGTACACTTCTGCCGGAAGTGCACTCTTCACTCCTATCCTGAGCTTTATTTAGGGAATGCCGCTTTTCCTGTAGTTGACACTTTCCAATTTCTTGGGCTCCTTTTCGATAGCAAATTATTGTGGGAGCTGCACATGCGGCAGTTAAAAGTGAAATGCGCTAAAAAGCTGAATATTTTGAAGTTTCTTAGTGGCACTACTTGGGGGGCAGACTGCACAGTGCTCATACAATTTTATAGGGCACATATTTTATCCAGGTTAGACTCGGCAGTACAGCATATGGATCGGCAAGGCAAAGCGTCCTTGCGAAACTGAATAGCATTCATCACAGTGGAGTTTGGTTGGCAACGGGAGCTTTTCGTATAAGCCCCATTGATAGCCTGCTTGCTGAATCTGGAGTGCCGCCTTTACACCTGAGGTGCCAGCAAATGCTCCTGTCCTATGCTGAAAATTTGAGACAGATGCCACTTCACCCAAGCTTATGCGCTTAATAACATTAACCCACAGGTAAAATTTACTTTGGAATCAGAAAACATTAAAGCAATTAATTTTCTAGACTTAACAATCAACAGATCTGATTCTTCTTTTACATACAGTATTTTAGAAAGCCTACACAAACAGCTGTTACTATTAGGCAAGATTCTGAGCATCCACAGAATCAAAAAAACTCTATATACAATAGCTTAGTAGAATGAGCTTTTAGGATTCCCAAGACAAAGGCTAATTTGAATAAAGAACTTAACATCATCCGTTCAATGGCTAAGGATAATGGTTTTAGTGAAGGCTTTATTGAACGTATAATTAACAAGATTAGGTATCGTTCAGAAATCACGTTGCTCAAAGACAAACCTTGTCAAAAGGCTTTTCCAATATTTACTTTTAACAAGAATATATATTGGTTTACTAATATTTTCAAGAAGCATAATGTCAGGGTTTCGTTTCATATCAATAATAGTAATACTGAGGTATTGCATAATTCAGCCTCAATCAATAGATCTAACCCATATTCCAAATCCGGAGTGTATAAGTTTAGATGTAACGACTGTGGCTGCACATATCTAGGTCAAACAGGATGCAATTTTAAAATTAGATATACAGAACATACCAATGCCATAAAATATAAGAAGTTTTCTGCTGCAGGCCAGCAGATGCACGATCTAAAGCATAAATTCACAACTATAGAGCATGATATTGAGATCCTGGGGAACTTAGGAAAAGGAAGTTTGCTTGATGTTACGGAGTGTTGCTATAAACACTTGAATCAGTACTTCAATCCAAACCTTAATTTAAATGAGATTTCTGAAAAATCAAAAATTTTATTTGATTTCCTTATTGCGTTTTTTAAAAACGTACAGGTCCCGGTCAATAGTTCGGTGTTTCGTATTATGCGCAATAGCTTTGCTAGTTGCTTCTTATGTCCATGCCCTCCAGAGGCCCACCACATTGCCACTCCTCATTTGCTCCTCCCACTTGCCCCTACTCCTCCTCTTCAATCCCAACCCACATTGGGCACTTGAACTCTATCACATCACTGCTTGCTGTGCTTCATTGTGCTTCGCATAGTCAGCGACCTTTTGAGGTGAGCCATGTAGAAGCAATTACGCTATAGGACACAACCTTATATCTTGCCTCTTCAGTGAAGTGAGAGTTTATAACATATCCTGTTATTTACAGGTCCGTATTGAACTGGGAAACATTGTCCTTGATATTATCTTAAAGGACTTGTGTTCATTTCCACCTCATTAGGATTGCTTCATTGAACAACACTGTCAAAGGGACACTGTAGATTTTATGGAACTTATTTTTACTACGATTCTACGTGATGTTTTATGAAGTGCGATTAATTAAGCACAAAGAGTTTTCAAGACTATTTTATAATTTGTTGTTCTATTTTGAATTCATTTTATTATAATTGAGCAAACTGGTTTGCATATGTTTTAATTAGTATGTTGCATAAGATCCGTAAGTCTTCGGCTTGTTGAAAAATAAGGAAGGACAAATAGACAGTATACTTTTAAACACAGTTTCATTGTTATTAATAGGATTTTGAATTGTGATGAAGTTGATGTTGATAAATTTATATAATTGCCAATTTTCTAAAAAAACTCTCTTCAGCTGATGATGATGCAGCATAGCGTCGAAACTAGTACTGAATGAAATATAATATGTTGTAATTACATATACGCAACAAAATTGTGATGTATTGAATAATGTGGACCCAAAAAAATAAAAAAAACATTGTAATCTTAGTTCAATACGGACAAACAATGAAGTTCATTAATTTAAATATAAAACAATGGAAACCGTCGGCTGTACGCTGTTTATCCTCGAGCAACACCGCCAGTTGGAATACGCTTGGATAGCAGTCTGTGATAGCAGTCACAGACTGCTTGATGTACCTTTGGTTCCTTGTCTTGTTAGACGATCAAGTAGGGTACCTGCATGGATAATAAGACGACCTGAAATAATTCTAGATTTGCACACCGGCTCAAAGGAGAACACGGACCCTTCCATTTATAGGAGACTCTTTCTGTTCATTGTTGGTCGGTACCCTGATTCGGTCATTGTTTACATGGATGGTTCGAGGGCAGAAGCGGGAGTATGCTCTGTGCGTTCATTGTTGACAATAACAGGTTTCTTTTTCCTTTACCGGAAGTCTGTAGTGTGTACACAGCAGAGCTCTATGCCATCTGTGAAGCTCTGTGGTACACGCAGTCCGATTCGCACCGACACTTTCTGCTGTGTACCGCCTCCTTGAGCTCGCTACAATCCATTATACATGTTTCCCTCGGCACCCTCTGGTGCAGCAGATCTAGGACCTGCTAGCTGGGTGTTTGTATGCCGGCACCAGAATCATGTTTTTGTGGCTCCCAAGCTACATGGTGTAGAGGGAAAGGAGTTAGCTGATAAGGCTGCTAAGGAGACTGTTACACTGCCTCTGTTGCCTTACAGGGTTCCAGGCAGTGATATTCGCTCTCAGCAGAGACGTTTGGTTATGTCCCATTGGGAGATCGAGTGGCAGGCCACCCCTTTCCCAAATAAGCTGAGGGCGATAAAAGGAACTACAAAGGTATGGAAGACTTCCCTTCGTGCTTCTCGAAGGGATGCAATGGTATTATGTCGCCTTCAGATCGGTCATGGCATAGTAATGCACTTCTAATTACTGAAATAAGAACCCCCTCCCCTCCGATGTGTACTTGCGGCAATCACCTTACCGTGGTACATATCCTTACAGAGTGTGTGGACCTGGCTGATCTGCGCCGTAGTCTAAAACTCCCGAGTACCATCTCCCTCATCCTACGAGATGATGATCAGTCAGTAGACGTCATCTGTTTTATGAGGGAGAGTAATTGTTTTATAGTCTATAAATGTAGTCTTTCTTCTTAGTCTCTATATTATTGTTTACTACGTTTTATTCTATTGACTCTGTTTCGGTCTGTGTTTGTACATTTTAATGCATTTTTTTAAATATTAATTTTTATGACATATTATTGCATTTTAAGGCAATGTCTTATTCTACCATAATCTACCTATCATCTATCATTTAAAAAAAAAAAAAAAAAAAAAAAAGGTGGGCTGAGTGGCTCAGACGATTGAGGTGCTGGCTTTCTGACCCCAATTTGGCAGGTTTGATCCTGGCTCAGTCCGGTGGTATTTGAGCGTTCAAATACGTCAGCCTCATGTCAGTAGATTTACTGGCACGTAAAAGAACTCCTGCAGGACTAAATTCCGGCACCTCGGCATCTCCGAAAACCGCAAAAAGAAGTTAGTGGGACGTAAAGCCAATAACATTATTATTATATTTACCGAAAATCAGGCATTGCGAATTAGATACACTGATTATTTTAAACTCACAATCACTGTTCATCATCATTTGTTTTAAATTCTAGTCAATGGATACATTTTAAAATTTTACTTATCATATCATGTCTTCATTATAATGAAACCAAAATAACAGGTATCTGCCCAATAATGAATCCAGAAATGCTACAATAGGTTGAGGCCATTTCGCATGAATAGATTAGCACATTGAAAAGCACGGGAAAGGCATCTCACAGACACACTGCAAATGACGGACGGATAACTCCATGTCTATTTGAAGTACAACAGAGTCATGAAGGCTAATATATTCAATGAGTAGTATGCGTTATTTCTTATTTTCAATAGCTATGAGCATGATATCAACAAAAACATAATACTACACGTATCCTACAGATAATTACTTACACGATACTTCGAGGCTCCTCCAATCTGTACATACGAGTAGCGAGGCCAAATAAAAACAACACAGATGACAACACATCCACTTCAACACTAATAGAGAACCGCCGAGGTTCACTTGTTGGTGTTTTAGAAACAGGAGGAACTTTGGAGCGGTCAGTGTTCTCCTTAACAATTTCTGGAATTGACTCTCCATCTCCCTGCAACATAAAACAGTTCACTTACGTCACTAAAGACATCAGGCTACTCAAGAATCTCTACCAACTACAAACTGTAAAAATAAATCTGTATGTAGAAATCAGGACTAGGATTGAGTTAGCAAGAAGCAGTTATACAAATGAAACAATTTCTCTGTCAACCTCAACTCAATTTAAATCTACGAATGAGATTTTGCGACGCGTTAATTTCTATGTTTGGTCTGTCCTCCTACTTGGAGTAGAAACAGGGGCTCTCAAGCAGCTATGGAGCATGAACTTGAAGATTTTGAGATGTTACACTGCCTGATAAACAAAATTGAAGCACCCAGAAGGAATGATCATATGTTAATGTAACTAAGTACACGTACACACCATAGGTGGGTATGTAAATTTTCGGAGTTGCAATTCTCTGTGACAGGTAGAATGGCCACCAGAGTGCATTAGTATTCTACCAGGCCCGGTAAGGAATGTAAGGTGCATGAACAGCTTCAGTTGTTGAGTGATCATTGAGAAGGACACGGAGATGCCATGTACTAGTGCGAGACAGCGTTATTAGCAACCGACCGAGTTTGAAAGGGGCCTCATTGTGGGGTCTTCATTTGGCCGGCTGGTCGAATCGTGCAAATATCCACATTTGTGGAGCATTCAGATATGAAAGTGGCCCGATGTTGGACTGCATGGGAATGTGAGGACAGGCATACTCGTCGTCACCAAGGTTCCGGTCAACCGCGTCTGACCCCCAAAAGGGGGGATCGCCGTAGTATCGTGCACCAAGCATATCGTAACCCCTTCACATCTGCGCCTACCATCCAAGAATAAGTAATTGAGTCCCTGCAACATTGTGTGTCATCACGCAACATTGGTTGCAGACTAGCAGCAGCCGCACTAGGGAATTACCCTTCTATGCGTAGGCTGTCATTGACACCACAACACAAATAGCTACATTTGGAGTGGTGCCGTGACCGGGAAGCATGGACTGCTGATGAATGGTGTCACAGTGTGCTCAGCGATGAACTGCAGTCCTGCACAATACCGGATGATCATCACCTGCGAGTATAGCAGCAACCTGGGGAGAGGTCCCATTCTTCTAATGTTTTGGAGAGGCACAGAGGTGTTACTTCTGGCATCATGGTCACAGCTGATAGTGATTGAGAGAACTCTGACAGCACAACGGTGCATCATGGACATTCTGCATTCTCAAAAGTATCGTGCTACCACTTTTCAACAGTGGTTTTCAACCCACGGCATGTGTCTATATGAACTGTCTGTGTGATGTTGAGATACTCCTGTTGCCAGCAAGATCCCCAGATTTGTCCCTGATAGAACATGTGTGGGATCAGCTTGGACGTCCACTCCGTCCCAGTGCCAGTATCCAAGATATCAAGGACCAGTTACAACAGTTGTGGGCCAGTTTGCCTCAGGAGAGGATACAACAGCTTTATGACACCCTTTTCAACCAAATCAGTGCTTGAATCCACGCCAGAGAGGGTGGTCATACTGATAAGTGGGCTCGCACTGCCAAGTTCTTAGTAAATTAGTAAAGTAATCAATGAAATAACATTAGATAACCTCTCAACATGTGAAGTTTCATTTTGTTTCCTCCTCCCCTTCTGACTGCTCCAATATTTTTGACAGGCAGTGTATGCTGAAAATACTCTGAACAGCATGGATGAACAACCAGAATATACTATGCAAAAGAGGATCGAAAAGGGAGCTGCTTCACACCATTAAATTAAGAAAAATTGTATATTTCGGTCAGGTCCTCAGGTATGAAAGATATGAATTGTCTCAGCTCATAATGGAAGGGAAGATCAAGAGAAGGAAAGGAAAAGGCAGGAAAAGGACTTTGCTCCATGTCTGCAGAAAAAAATCTTGTCTTGCTTCCGAACAGACAAGATTTTCTTCTGACGACACAAAGCAAGTTCTCTGCAAAATGTAAAGAACTTCACCTTGTTTTCTGACACAGCAGCAGCCCAAAAGCTTATTATCAAGTCTACAATTATGTGCTATGAAAGCATCAATCTAAATATCAAATAGTAATTTCTTATTTAAAGCCGAACTTTACCTCACGTTTCTCCAGTTTGTTGATAGGCTACACTGGCTCTGAACCCATCATTTAAGTTAGCATTTAGGAGGATGGAATCCAAATATAGCACACTGATAATTAAATTCAAGTATAATGTACCTCTAACAGAAGTTAAGTTATAAAACATAAATGGTAAATTCTGCAAGTAATTTTGTCATCTTAATCCATTTCCCTCATTCAGTTCCTGCCAAGTTGGGATGTTTATGGCACCTTTCCATCTTCCTCTAACCGACCATCACTGTTCCTCCTTAACTTTGTTCCAATCCAGGTTTCTTCTAATGATACGATTCTTGATTGTTTTCAGCCACTTCAGTCTGAGTCTCCCTCTTGACCTCCCTCCTCCTATCTGGGTTTCCGTCATCTCCTTCAGCATCCTCCTCCCCTCTTCCATTCTTTAACATGTCCAAACCATCTAAGTTTATCCCTCTCCATTACGTTGAAAAGCATTTCCACTCTGATTTTATTCCTGACGTTCTCATTTCTTACTCTGTCCTTTCTTATCTTTCCTATCATACTTCAAAATTTCATTTCACTGCCTCAATTTTATTCTGTCTCTTTGTCAGTGTCCAGGTCTCTGCTGCATATCTCAGTATTGGGCAGTAATACATCTTATACTGTACATCACCTCTTTACACTTCATTGGTACTTCCTTCCTCCACACCAGGTTGCCTACACTCTGGTAGTATGCATTTCCATGTTGAATCCTTTTACTAATCTCCATGTCCAGCCCCGCATCCTGTATCAGTTTGCTTCCCAAGTACTTGAAGCTCTCCACAATTTCAAGGTTATGTCTCTTTACTTTTACAATTCCTTTCCCTTTCTCCTCTAGTAAACACCACTGTCTTGCTCTTTCCTACATTGATTTTCATTCCATATTTTTCCATAATCTCACTCAACATTCCGAGTTGCCCTTGTATTTCCTCTCTGTTTGCTGCCTACACCACAATATCATCAGCTCCCTGTCCCCATATTTTACCTTTGTCTCCTTTACAATTTTGCCCATAACCATTATGAATAACAGTGGTGACAGCACACTTCCTTGTCATAGTCCAATATCATTCCAAAACCACTCTGTTCTCCCCACAGAGTGTGGCTCCATGGTTAAATGGTTAGCATGCTGGCCTTTGGCCACAGGGGTCCCAGGTTCGATTCCCGGCAGGGTCGGGAATTTTAACCGTAATTGGTTAACTCCGCTGGCACGGGCGCTGGGTGTATGTGTCGTCTTCATCATCATTTCACCCTCATCATGACATGCAGGTCGCCGATGGGCATCAAATCAAAAGACCTGCATCTGGCGAACCGAACTTGTCCTTGGACACTCCTGGCACTAAAAGCCATACGCCATTTTTTCATTTTCTCCCCACAGGTTTCTGGACACTGATGCAAGAATTGAAGTACGCCGCCAAACAACGCTCTTTTTTTTTTTGCTAGTTGCTTTACGTCGCACCGACACAGATAGGTCTTATGGCGACGATGGGACAGGAAAGGCCTAAGAATTGGAAGGAAGCAGCCGTGGCCTTAATTAAGGTACAGTCCCAGCATTTGCCTGGTGTGAAAATGGGAAACCATGGAAAACCGTCTTCAGGGCTGTCGACAGTGGGGTTCAAACCCAATATCTTCCGGATGCAAGCTCACAGCTGTGCACTCCTAACCGCACGGCCAACTCGCCCAGTAATATCCATCTCTAGGTGGCAGTAAAAGACAGATATCCGAAGCACTTCAATGGAATAATGCTGTGTAGCAAACAAGATGGCGGACGCTGGAAGTATACATGATTTACCAAGCACTATAAAACGACTTAATAGGTCAAGGAAATGAAAAATTAATAGGCCTACGTCTCAGTGGAATGGTATGAAATGGAAGAAGTTAAGGGACTCCGGAATGCCATACAAAAGCTGAAGGGGCAAAAAGGTGGCTGGAAAGACACTTCCATATAAGATGAGCCGAACAACGCTGTATGTGTTATTCCTACTGCGGTACATAAAATTTCCAGTCTCCAGATTGCCACTCATGATATTCGTGTTCCTATACATTAATGTATGTGCTATTTTTTTGTTCTTTTCAAATGTTTCGACTGATATTGAATTTAGGCACCATTGTGAAAGATGGATTATAATTTCAACACATTAGCTGCCACACTATATTTGACGACATTTGAATGAAAGAGGGTTTCTTCTTATTTCCTACTTTATTGTGCATTATATACTAATAATTAACAGTAATGAGGTAAAAATGTTAATATTCAGGGGCTGAAGGCGGCTCGACAGCCAACAGACCTTGATTTCCATGGCACAGAGCGTCTAGTGAGAACACTTCCATTTAACCCACTGAACTGCAATTTTTCTTGAAAATAAATATACAATGATTGCGATTTAATCTAGCTTAAAAGAGAACACTTTTGCTACAGCAAGTTAAACACACTGAAACACAGTTCACATTCTAACAATAGTTCAACACAGTGTGGTAGATCTTAAAACACTCTTCTACGTGCAGTGCTACCTTACACTTATCACATTCATAACAGGATTCACCCCTGTTCTTTCCCTTGGGATTTTTTCCTCTGTCATAACAGACCTTGTACCTTCTGGATGGAGATGCGTTGCTTGCTGTCACTGTAATTTTGACAAAAAGTGACTACAACGTTTTCCTTGTAACCTCGCTGGTGTACTTCCTGCACTGGGCCGGCCTCTGGTTTGATAATTAGGCAGAACAACACCTTCCGCAACATCGACCCTGAAACTGGAAAAGCTGGGCCTCCTTTTCCAGGATTCAGCATGTGATGAACGACGCTAGCACTTCAGCCTTCCCTGGATTCTCGCCTAATCTTCTTGCTACCACAGAGTTCAGTTCTCCATCTATAATACACCACATATTATTTGGTACATTGTCTGCTTGTGTCCACTTCCAGTCTTCTAGTTTATGCACACGTTCACCTGCGTCCCCGTCTTCATTTTGTCCAATAATGTCATCTAATTCTTCGGAACTACTAATAATAACGTCACTGGAAGGTAATTCAGTATCACTTTCATCGTAAAAACCGTCACTGACATCGCTTTCCTCCGAAAAACGTAATATTCAAGCTTCATCCGACTCGGCTATGACAATTGACTTTACCTTCACTAAAGCCAAATACAGTAGAGGCAATACACGACACTGAGAGAGATATCGAGGGACAGCTATTGGAGCTCACTCTAGCGGATAGACCTGAACAGTACTGATACTCTCATAAGAGCACGTGTATTTTTGTGTGAAGTTTTTGGTGTTATTTATGCGTTTTCAGTGAGTTGACATAATTAAATAGTAGCGTGTGTCATTCCTTGATATCTCCTCTCAACATGAGGGGTAAGGTATGTGCTGTGTTTGGCTGCAGTAATTACGAAGTAGAGAAAAATGCGCGCTCGTTCTTCAGGTTCCCTCGTGACAAGAACATGTAAGTAATATTGTGTTTGCATATATATTCTTCCAGTGACAGAGATTTTTATAGTACTTCATAATCTTCTGACCTGCTCGAACCATGTTTTAACGGGCTTAAAATATAATACGCATATTTTATTGTATAGTGCAGCAGTTAACCTTCAATACCGATGTGTTGTTGTAGGTGTGATCTGTGGGTTTTGAAATGTCACAGAAGCGATTTGGATAAATTGTACAAGAAAGAAGGGACGTTACACTTGTATAAGAATTATAAGATCTGTTCAGATCATTTCCAGGCCAGCGACTTTAAAAATCCTCGACTATACAGCCAAGGGTATGTTACATTTTTACTCTAATTGTACGTAAATATTCCTCAAAGCATCACTATCGACAACATTTTCAAACTTTTCTTTCTTTTATCCCTCTTCTCAGATTAAAGCCGGGATTTTGTAGATTTTCTTTCTGTTAGTAGGCTTCATGTTAAGAGGAAAATTGTCCAGCTATTAAATGTTAATTCATTGCATCATATGTGTATGGAATGTGCCGATATTTTTATTGACAAATGGCTTAATGTGATGATACATTGTTTTTAAATGAGGAAAAAAGACAAATCCAACCGTAAGATTTCAAGCAGGTATGCTAAAGCTAAAAAAGTAATGCATAAATGAAAGATCAAGCCATTTCACAGCAGTCCATTTCACACCTTGTGTATATGTCTAATTTCAATCTTTGAATAATAACCTTTTAAATAATTCTTCATTCATTTATCCAGAATTGCTTTAGCAACTTCGAAGTTAATATCTCAATACCACTGTCTTTCTAGACGTAATTTATTTATCCATTTCCGTATATACATTTCCATTGATATTTGAATTTAGCGCGATTTGTTCAGGTCAAGTCACTAGGAGCGCCACCGTCGAATTGTCTCCCATTTTAGCAAGGCGAAATCCGTAAGTGTCGTGTATTGTCTCTACTGTATTTGCTAAAGCTATACGCGGTAATTTACTCGATCATATTTAGACTCTTTGGCGGCGAAATGCGTAGCTGAAGGGGAAAAATAGCTGAAATACAATTACCAACATCTCGCAGACATGTTGGGATTGCAAAGAAATATCGATATGTATCCAAGTAAACCTCAACAAAAGCAATAAAGAGAGTGGATGGAAATTTCCGTTATTGCATTTATGGGAACCCGCGGACAATGACAGAATTATCCGTCATTGCAAGGGGTTAAAATATGCAGGGGCGATCTTGACCAAGACTGGATCATGGCTGCTCAGCACTGCTCTGCATGTGTAATATGAACTGGCCCTTACCTGCCAACTTATTTACCAATTTCTGACATTGGAAGAAAAAATGTGTACTCTTTGAAATATGTTAAAACTTGTTACATTAGTTCTGAAGTGATATGCTTATAAAATTTTGTTTTGATTAAGAAGTGTGTGCTACCACAAGTAATTACGGTACTTACATGCTACATAACCTTAAAGTGTTACATCTGCTATGTTTTTCTTTAGGCTTTTCTTTGTTTTTTTTATGTTTTTAACATTAGAAATCCATGTTTTGTTACTAAGTTCATCAATAAATAACATACAGCATTGTTCCACTAAGTAACATACATCATTATTCAACTGATATTTGCTTTAAAACAGCTTCGATGTTGAAACGTTCTATTATAGACAGCTGATTAACAGTTAATATGTATTGTGATGATGTTACATGCCTGTTTCCCTGATATAAGGACTAAATTATTATTTATTTTTATTTAGATTTTTTACCTCTACTGTAAAAAATGGAAAATGTGCCATACAGTGTTGTTCATTGGAGTACTTCAATTTTTTCATTTCACAAATACTGAAAGTAATTTTGTATTGTACCCTATTCTGTACTGTACTTATAGCACACATTTGTAGAATAAAAATGCATTACTAAAATTTGTAATGTACTGTTTTATAATACTGTATTTTTCTCTTAATGTGGGTAACTTTCAGTTCACCAGAAAAATTGGGAAACTTCTTTTGGTGTAAGGAACTAAACCTGCTAACCACTATGCTATGTAGCCTCATGGCTGCTTATACTGAATTTGTAACGGCATTATTATGAATAATAAATTTCATTACAGTAAATTACAGATTTTACAAGTAATCCAAACAGATCACAGTCCCAGCTAGTTCAGATGGTTTTATGATAAAACGTGGGAATTCAAAGATAGTAGATCATGCAACTGTGATGACACACATCATGGAGAACTGTCCACTTAGAGCTTTCGAAGAAGATGGTTTGGAGACTCTTCACTGTGTGATATCAAAGGCACAAATCTGGACATTACTCTTTAATGGTATATCTGTTGTTTTCTTTATACTTGTTGGTTATATCTGTTTTAGTATATGCAACTATAGAACTGTACAATAATTTTCTCATATCAAGTACTACTGAGAAATAGACTTCCTTTTCTTTCATTTTCGCCAGTAAATTTTCATGCACTGGCTTATCTGTTGTCTTTGTTCAGCAGAGAACTTCCTTTCTTCTCTCTTTCTTGAGTGTTTGCTCTAGTGTTATGTGCCAGCCCTGTGGTAGTCCCTTCCTAGAAGGGACTAGTGAGTCACATGACCGGGAATCTCCCAGCTGGCCTGGAGGGCGTGGCCAACCTTTCTGTGTATTGTTTTCTTCATACAGTTCCCCTGTCTATTTCCGCAAGGTGCAACGAGAATGTTCCGTCTTTGGCCACATTGTAAATATTCTGGTACGCATCACCCATGCTATAAAAAGGTGGTGATGATGATGATGCTTGTTGTTTAAAGGGGCCTAACAGTTAAGGTCATCAGTCCGCTATAAAAAGGACGCTAGCCGCAAACAGTCAGTCAGTGTTGGTGTTGGAGTTGGACTTGAGTGTGTTGGGGTTTGGTGGCTGGGCTGAGGGTGACAGTGGTTTTGACTGTCGCTAGTGTCCCACCAGAGTCTGCATGAGGAGTAGTTGTTTTTTGCTGTGTCTGAGGGTCGAGTAAGTTGCTGGACTGGGACAGCTGTTAGCTGCTGACAGTGTCCCACTGGAGTCAGCGTACCTTTGGGTATGGAACAGAATACTGTGTGTACTGCCTTAGAGTACTGTATGTGTGTCTTCTGTGGACTGAGTCAGCAAATGGAACAGCTATCCGTAAGTGTAACTGGAACAGTGTTAATGGTCATTGTTGTGAGGAGTATTGCCCTCCTGTTTAACACTGTTGAGCTGTTTAGTTGTTCACTGCACGAATTACTGGACTGCCTCTGGAGTCAAACTAAGGAACATTCATCGTGTGTTGTGTGACCAGCTCTGTTCCCAAATCTATCAGTCTGCATGCAGGTGCTGTGTGGGGTGACTGGACTTGTGGCCACAAGTGAAAGGCCTGTCAAGGAACAGAGACTTGTAAATAGCCGCAATTACTAAGTGTGGTCATTCATGGTTGAAGAGAATTGTATGTTTATGTGCATTTATCTGCTACGCAGGCGTAGCAGGGGGAGAGGTGATACTCCGACGTGGCGCGTCCCAGGTGGCGGATAGGGGGGTCCTAACCGGCTTGCCGGCGGACTTGAGGGAAATAAAATACCTCTCGCGGACCAAACACACTACCCCCTGCGGGTGGGGGACGCACATGTAGAATACACCTGCGGTATCCCCTGCCTGTCGTAAGAGGCGACTAAGAGGGGCGACCAAGGGCTGACTGAATTAGAACCATGAAACTAATTTTGAATCGTCCCATCACGCGGGGAACACCATAGGTTGCCTGTACTTGCGAGTAGTACCACTAAATTCGGTACGAAATAGGTTTGTGATTAGTAGCAGTAAAAGCCTGGCCTGGTGGATTCCAGTACCCGTGCGTCGTACCCATGTGTGCAACACCGCGGGTCTGGGCGTAGCCTGTGAGTTGTACCACTATATGAGCAGCACCGTGGGTCTGCGTTGCCTGTGATTAGTACCCACTATGTGAGGAACACCACGGGAATACCGGCGCCCGTGTTTAGTACACCTAGGTGGGGAACCTTCTCGGTTTGCGTTGACTCTGAGTTGGGCCACTGTGTGAGACACATCATAGGTCTGCGTTACTTGTACGTATTGCAATACTTGTGAGTAGTACCATCTTTTGTGGAACACCGTGAGTCTTCGCTACTTCTGATTAATACCCCAACATGACACATACCATGGTTCTATTTTACTCGCGACATGTACCATTCTGTGGGGCCTTAGACGTGGATTTTGCACCCCCTTTAGACACCAAGCATCATTGTGCTTTATAAGTCGTTCCTTGGTCGGTAATAATGTTATTTTCGATCTGTATTGCGTCCGATCCACTGATTTTTGTTTGTTTATTTTGTGTTTTGTTGATTTCCTGTCCATCCATTCATTCTTCATGCCATATTTTCTTTTTATTTTGGTCAGTGGATGCCTTTGCAATTTTTGTTCTTTCATTTCGTACCATTAGGGGCCGATGACCTTTGATGTTAGGCCCCTTAAAACAACAAGCATCATCATCATCATTATGTGCATTTATTGGGTGATCAAGAAATAAAATAGAGCAATAAAACAAACGGTGCTTTATTTGTAACAATAGCAATCACCCTTTAAAGGATGTAGTTTCTGTACGTGGTCCTCTTTATTGCTAGATTGTTTTAGGGTCATCTCTTATTCTGTCAATGTATCCACTGTATCCAAGATTCGGATGGAGGTTCTTGTAGTACATCCATGTCTTGCTGGTCAGTCTGATCGAACCCACACACTTTACTCATCCGTAGAACTGCAGGTGCCATTTTCTTTATGACATCAGTGAGGGATTCAATGTATTGCTAGGCCTTTATCTCTTCATTCAGAGTCCCCTCCTGCAATTGTTCCCACCTGTTTGTACCAGTAATCATTCTCACTACTTTCATGTCTGTTACTTCTAACTTATGAATATATCCCAAGTTCACCCAGCTTTCAGTCCCATAAAGCAAGGTTGGTCTGAAAACAGACTAGTGTAAAAACAGTTTTGTCCAGGAGCTGACTTCCTTAACAACGGGGAAGGAAGGTCCTCCTATAATACCAGTTAAATAAAGTCTAATTATCTTTATTAAATGTTGAGACTAGTTTTGACCCTGTTATTTGGGTCATCTTCAGCCTTAACCGCAAGATGGAAAAAAATATAATATTACATGCAATACAATCACTAGAGCTCGGATTATATATAATTACATATTCTGTTCTCATATAAGTAGCTACAAGAACAAGGTAAAATGTCAGCGAATCACACTAAAAGGACCATTATTCCAGGAGTTTAAAGTTACATATTTTTACAAATTTTGATGCACAATAAATATTTTGATAAATATTACATATTTTAAATATTTTGAAGGATACTTCACATCTGAAAGAAAACATGATTTTTTTCACTAATTTTACATTGATTTATGTTTTTTAATTAAACACTTGAAAATACGTAATTTTAAAAGCCTGTACGTCACCAACATCTAAAAATAATTTAACAATATAAAGTGAAGTATTCTGTCAAAATTTGCATCCCTTAGCTATGTTGATGGTTTGTACATCCCTTTAGAAGTAACGGTACAGTGTGAAGGGTGGGTCAATGACATGTCGCTGCTGCTACGGAAAAAGACACAAAGTGAAAGTTACCCTGCGGCTCCGATGACCGCTTGGCAAAAACAACAATTGCTCAAACCTTATTCTCAGTCACAGTTAGCGAATCCCTATGGCACCAGTCACATCCAAACTAGCGTCAAAGTTAAAATATTGGATTTTGATTGATAGAACCTTTACAAGTGATGGTAAAATCGTGCTATGCAGAGTGAATGACAAATGTATTCAGTGCCCCATGAAGTTACAATTAGAACAGCATTTAAAAATTGATCTTCATGTGAGAAATATAAAATGTGCTCCATCGAAGATACAAGTTCTTCTTACACAATGGACACTGGAACCTTCTTCTACCAGTGAATTTAATAAAGATTTGTGCATGGCAATTGCAGCTGCAAACATACCATGGTATAAAGTTGGAATGCCGAAGGTTCAAGGATTGCTACGCAAAGATTGCAACTTCAGTATTCTGGATGAATCAACATTCTGGAAAAACTATTTGACTCCTGCTACATTGACACGATGGGAACGATTACAACTGAACTTGGCGATTCATGCAAATGGATTGCCACTGATGAATCGACCGATGCCTTGGTTGTCCTCCTCCTCATTACCTTGGTTGTTTGCAATGTCTTGAGAAAGATTTCCTTTTCCACTGAGATGATTTTCAAAATATTCCTTCCACTTGTCCAGGAAATATTACACGAACATCTGCTTTACCCAAAACACTATTCAATTTCATTTTCCCTCCACTTCTAAGATTCTTTATTACTGTTACTATTCTGAATCTACCATTACCTGCTACTAATCAACAACTAAAGTGATCCAGAGAAGAAAACAAAAATGTGCAGAAATACCTCAAGACTTCTACACTACTGACGCAATGATTGACAGGAGATGGATGAATGAAAATCAACCATTAAGATTTGTTTTGACAAGACTTGCAATTCATGGCTTTCATCATAAATTGAGTACGGTACTACTAAGAAAGTTCATTCATGAGCCAAATCTTTTTTTCGTGTATGTGTTTATATATATTATGTTGAAAATACTGTGACAAGTATCAAATAACTATTTGTAGCACGAGAGTCAGATCGATAGTCGATTACAGTAAAGATCGAATTTCATAATTTGTACTTGCACATTTGAGCTTTGGTGTACCAAATGAGACCATTGTGAGCTGGGGCATACAAACATTGAAAGCCTCGATAGCGATCTTGAGGCATCACCTCTATGCTCCATCCATTCAATTAAATCAATTAAAGTAATTTATCTGCTGCTTCTTTGTTTTCTGTATAACCCAGCCAGCGAATTGTTGCCGGTGACGGAAATCGGAACTAATGCGCTCCGCCCAGCTACACGCCTCCGATAGAAGTGCAGTTGTCGACAGCGAAACCTCATCGCATGTCGTGTGAGTGAATGATTCGTGCGTTGTAGATTAGTAAACCCGTGTACGTAATTAAGTAGTATGTAAGTAAAAACAGTTAATAGACTGTATTGTTCGTGGAGAAGTGGAGTAGATGTACTTTAACATATAGTACACAGTACATAGGACGAATAATAATAATAATAATAATAATAATAATAATAATAATAATAATAATAATAATAATAATAATAATAATAAAATAATAATGATAATAATGGAAACGCCAAAACAGAAAAGGGGGGAAATGGACTCATTCCGCAGAGAAGAAAATGATATACAATGTCGTGCACTTTTGTAAGCAAGAGAAAAAAGAGAACAAAGTAATTATACCTCTTCAAAAAGCAATTTTAAGGGTGGCACATACGGTTGGTAAGTCCGAAAAAACCGTAAGAAATATTTTGAAAGACATTGAAAAGGCGGAGAAAACCGGCAAAAAGGTTACAACACCACGAAAAAACGGTCTGAAAGAAAAGTGATTTCTATAGATGACTTTGATAAATGTCCTATTCGTAGAAAATTCCTAGAGTATTATGAACAAAAGAAAGACATTCCAACACTGCGGAAACAGCTTGTATTTGCGAAACATGAAATACAGTTTAAGGGAGGAAAGGAAACTTTCCGGAAAATTGTAAAAGAAATGGGGTTTTATTTCCGGAAGTATAAAAATAAACGAACTATCCTCGCAGAAAGGTCAGACATTGTTGCTAGACGTGCGGACTACTTACGAGCTATAAGAAATAACGCGAAGGGTCCAAATAAACCAGTAGTGTACACGGATGAAATGTAGGTTCATACACACTACACTGTAAAAAATTGTTGGCAACATGAAGATGTCGCAGGGGTTATGACGAATCACAATCCAGGACAACGAGCTATTGTTGTCCATGCGGGAGGGAAAATGGGTCTCATAGAGGGAGCAGATTTAATTTATGACTCAAAATCCAAATCACAAGATTACCATGATGAAATGAATAGCTGCAATTATCAGAAATGGGTAGAAGATAAACTTATTCCAAATATTCCACCCGAGAGCATAGTTGTTAACGATAACGCATCCTATCATGCTGTGCAGGTCAATAAAGCCCCCACTAATGCATCTCGTAAGGCTGAAATGGTAGACTGGCTTACTCAGCATAACATATATTGTGATCCCACTTGGAGACGAGATGAACTTTTGAAACTTATAACACGTAATAAGCCAAAACCGGCATACAGAGTCAATACAATGTTAGAACAAAAGGGGTTTACTGTCTTAAGGCTCCCTCCATACCATTGTGACCTTAATCCGATTTAACTTATTTGAAATTTGTTAAAACAAAAGATTGCTGCTAAAAATGTCACTGCTATTAGATTAAAAACCCTAAAGGAACTGACCAACACTTCTTTACGTGAAATCACTCAACAGGATTGGGCAAAAGCTTGCGAAAAAGTACGAACAATGGAGGAAAGTTATTGGTACAGGGATGGGTTAATGGAGGAAGCCATAGAAAATGTCATCATAAATGTTAGCCTTGACAGTGACGCCACGAACCTGCTACGCAGGCGTAGCAAGGGGAGACGTGATACTCCCACGTGGCGCATCTCAGGTGGCGGATAGGGGCATCCTAACCGGCTTGCCGGCGGACTTGAGGGAAATAAAATACCTCTCGCGGACCAAACACACACCCCCTGTGGGTGGGGGAGGCTGACGAATAATACACCCACGGTATCCCCTGCCTGTCGTGAGAGGCGACTAAAAGGGGCGACCAACGAATGATTGTATTAGAACCATGAAACTACTTTTGATTAGTACCATCACGCGCGGAACACCATCGGTCGCATTTACTTGCAAGTAGTACCACTCTGTTAGGTACTCTATAGTTTTGTGATTCGTAGCACTCGAGTGGGGTTCAGTGTGGGTTTCCAGTACCCGTGAGTCGAGCCCATGTGTGCAACACCGCAGGTCTGGACGTTGCCTGTGAGTTGTACCCGTGTGAACGACACCACGCGTCTGGGCGTAGCCTGTGAGTTGTACCACTATACGAGCGACACCGTAGGTCTGCATTACCAGTGATTAGTACCCACTCTGTAGGAACACCACGGGAATACCGGCGCCCGTGATTAGTACACCTAGGTGAGGAACCTCATCGGTTTGCGTTGGCTATGAATGGCGCCATTGTGTGAGAAACACCATAGGTCTGCATTACCTTTACGACGTACAATACTTGTGAGTAGTACCTTAATGTTTGGAACACCGTGAGTTTACGCTACCTTTGATTAGTACCGCAGCTTGAGAAATATCATGGTTCTCCTTTACTACCGATAAGTGCCATTAGCATCATTGTGCTTTATAAGTAGGCCCTTGGTCACTAATACTATTATTTACAATCCTTTTTGAGTCTGATCCACTGTTTTTTTTTTTTTTGTTGTGTTCATGTCCATCCATTCATTCTTCATGACATTTTTTAAATTTTGGTCAGTGGATGCTTTGCATTTTTTGTTGTTATCTCATTTCGTACCATTAGGGCCCAATGACCTCGATGTTAGGCCCCTCTAAACAACAAGCATAATCATCATCATCTTGACAGTGATGATAGTGATGATGAAAATACAAATGAAAATGAGTGTCGTGACAACACTGAACAAAGTGATATGGATACTGATACTGCAAGTGAACCTGGCACGGACAATAGTGAGAACAGTGAGACCGACACAGCTGATGAAGAACCTGGTATCTATCCTTTGTGTGCAGGACCTTCATCGTCTAGTACAATGTAACTTCAAGCAGGTTAGTGGTACTGTTCTCATTGTATGACTGTACGGGCGTTCCCCCTCTTGCCCCTCTCCCGTCCACAGCAGCCTTACCGTGGCGAGCTGACGTAATATATACACAACAGCCCCGCTCCATCTCTAGCGGTAACAATTCCCTGGTGGAGTAGTACATTATCAATAGACTGATTGTTTTTTACTGTGTACTAAATTTATATTGTATGATATTCTTTGTCGGCTCGGCAACCTCACTCATTTGAGGAAGAATAAATAATAATAATAATCAGCTGTAACTAGGCATTCCCTTCCTGATTCTACTACAGCATCCCTGTATGTTATCCAGTATCTTTCTATATCCTGAACCAGCTAACTGTTGATTGTTTGGAATTTTTCACTAATCATATCCATGTACTCCAGCCTAATTTCCTCGTCCTGGAGATTTTCTACCCTTATTTGTCTGCAAACAGATTTCACTTTCTCTGTCCTCGGCCTAGAGATATTTAGTTCACTAAAGATCAGATAGTAGTCTGTATCATCAAAATATCTCCTGAATACCTGCACATTCCTAACACATTTCTTGAATTCAAAGTCAGTTATGATACAGGCTATTTTGGATCTGGTGCCCCTACCTTCCCATGAGTAGCAATGAATAGCCTTATTATTGAAGACTGTATTTGTAATTGCTAATCCCATACTAGCACAGAAGTCCAGTAAACACTTAGCATTCATATTAGCCTCCATATCTTCCCCAAATCTACCCATCACTTCTCAAATCCTTCAGTTCTATTTCTAACTCTTGCACTGAAATTGCCCATTAGCACTATCCTATCCTTGCTGTTGATCCTGACTATGATGTCACTCAAAGCTTCATAAAACTTTCTCCAACTACCAAATCTACTCGCATCATTCACTCAATTACATACTATGTTGCATGCAATATTATTCCTGATGAACAGCCCTACCCCACACTCTGCCCTTTCCTTTTTAACACCATCAAATATACCTTATAGTTATTTCCCCCTTACCTGAATATCATTAACTCCTAACACATCCAGATGCATCCTCTTTGCTGACTCAACTAGTTCTACTCTCTTTCTTCCATAAGCCCCATTAAAACTGATAACTACCCATCGAATTCCATTTCATTTACCAAGTTGTTTCCAAGGAATGATAATAATAATAATAATAATAATAATAATAATAATTGTTCCGGGGTATCCCGTGGAACGCAGAGGTGAAAGAAAGTGCCGGGGTGAATGGGTCTAACTACAATGTCAAGAATTGAATTTAAAACTTAAACTGAAGGTTATATCTTCAAAAACTTCAAACTTAACAATTTTTAGAGGTACAAGTAGCAAACATTAAACAAGTCTAGGAAGGACAAGATTAGTGGTATTAACAGATTGTGGGCTTCAAGCCCTCACTTTACTTTTCCTGAGCTCCTAGCTCAAATTTACAAAAGAGCACAAATTTATACAAGGGCAGAAATCCCCTAATTCAAATAGCACTTGCTCCCAAAATTACAATATCAAGCCTCCCAGAGGCACCTTTTACAACACTTGAAAAAGAGCTAACGTGCTCTCAGTTTCTCAAGCCTACTCAAGGCAACACCAAAACAATCTTACACTCTTTGGCCTTCCATGGCCCAACTTACAAATTGAAACAGGGGTATCTCATACCCAACCTATAGGGCCTTTGCGTAAAGAACAGGTTAAGTAAATGGCCCGAAACACAAACTGAATGGAGGCGTACAGTGCTCCAAGACAGTGAAAATTTAAAAACCTAAAGGGCACTAGGCCGGTGAAACAGGGGCTATTCCCAAACTACTGAGGTGACTCGTATGGAAAGTAAGTTACCACATTACAGAATGGAAAACAGTTATAAAAACGTAGTCACCTCAAACCAAGATGAAGGGGAGCTCGAGAGGGTACATCACTCTCTATCCCCGATTTACAGTCGAAGATTTTATGACCCTTTTTACATTAGCCAGCAGAAGTTACATTTTAGAAAAGGTTACATAGTTAACGTTTCGGACCCTTCCCTTGGGTTAAACTGCGGAACTAGCAAGAAAGAAAGATGTTATGTGGCCATTACCTTGTTAAAAATTAAATAACTGGAAAGGAGGTTCAAACTATTCAATACTCAAAAGAAAGAAACGTAGCAATCACATTTCTATTTAAATGGGACCGGTTTCGACCTTAGTCTAGGTCATCATCAGCCATAAAAAAAATGTAAAATGTTTATGAATGTTGGAGGTCAGTTTCACACTCTGTTAGGCACAAAGACACGACACCACATATTCTGTCCTGCACAAAGTCACAACACTACCAATCAACATGCGAAGATCAAAAAGGCTTGAATTCGCAGACGAACAGATCTGTAGTAGAAAGCCGCCAGCTCCCGGTGACCAGCGCGGCACACTCAAGGTCACGCGCTGCGGCCAAACACCAAAGTAGAGTGGAGAACGTTTCGAAGGTCCAGAACCTGTCACGGCTGCGGGAAGCCAAGTACGTATATAAAAATATACGACGCCAATTAGTACAACCGAATGAGCACCCGTACTCCAGTTAAGTTCTTGGTAAAGAGTTGACTTGAAAAAACAATTGTAGAGAGAAGAAAAAAATGTAGTAAAAAGCGCAATATCGGAAAACAAATGAAAACTTATATGCACAGTGCGCTATTTTTAAAAAGAAAAAATTTTTAGGTTATGATTGAAGTAGTCGAAGTTGGCGCAAGACAAAAATTTTTGAAAGAGGAGAATAAATTAAACGAGGAAGAGTGATAGTGAAATAAGAGAAAGAATAAAAGAAATTGAAGTTAGATGGTAATGAGGAAAGATAGATGGTAATGAGGAAAGATAAGATAGGGAAATGAAGGAGGGGTAGTTTAAGGTGGGTTAGGAGGGTGGGTTATTGGAGGTAGAAAATGTGGGTGGGAACTATGTAAGACATGGAAAATAGAATTGGGGTTTTGGAATTTGGAATTTTTGAGAAGAAGAATTAGGAAGTCAAAAAGGATATTGGGTTTTTCAGAAATGTCGTTTAAATTGAAATTAGGGTTGAAGTACTGGTCAAGGTGGATAAAGCAATTTTCAGTAATGTTTAAGAGGGGGCCTTTGTTAATGATTTTAAGTATGTTTATGTCATTGTCAATACTGGTGAAACTATGTTTGGAGTCTTGTATGTGCTGTCCTATGGCAGAGAATCTGTTGTATTTAATGGCGTTGACATGTTCAGAGTACCTGATATTGAAGTTGCGGCCAGTTTGTCCGACGTAGGAGGAACTGCAGTTGTTGCATTTAAATCTGTATACACCAGATTTAGAAAAAGCATTAGACTTATTTAGAGATTTAGAGTTGTGTAAGATATCAAGACTTCTATTGTTTGTTCTAAAAGAAATTTTCATATTATGTTTTTTAAAGATATTAGTTATTTTATAAGCATCCTGAGTAAAAGTGAAGGTGGGAAAAGCAGTTGGTTTTATTGTGTCTTTAGATAAAGTGGTTTTTGGACGGTGTTTGAATTTGTTGATGATGCGGTTAATGAAGGAGTTGTTAAAGCCATTAAATTTAGCAATGTTGCGGATGGTGTTTAATTCATTATTTAAATCTTTTTTGGACATAGGGGTGTTGAAGGCACGAAAAATTAAGCTGTTATAAGTAGCACGTTTATGAGCTTGGGGGTGCGAAGAATCTTGTCTTATTGTAGTTGCTGTTTGGGTTGGTTTTCTGAAAATTTTGTAGGATGTCTAGTAATAGTTAGGTCTAGAAAATTAAGAGTTTGGTTGTGTTCTGATTCGAGGGTGAATTTAATGTTAGAGTCTAAGTTGTTGAGATGAAGAAGTGTAGAGGCTGCGTTGGTTGATTCCTCATTTAATATTACCAATGTGTCGTCGACATATCTCGCCCAAAAGAGGATGTTGGAGAAATTATTATTATTATTATTAATTCTTGTGTTTTCTAAGAAGTCGAGGTAAATTTCAGCAAGAATGCCAGAAGCAGGTGAGCCCATAGCCAAGCCATCTTGTTGATAAATGGTGTTGTCAAAGGTAAAATAATTATTGTTGAGAACTAATTTTAAAATAGACATGAAGTCTTGAATTTCAAGTTTACTTAGGTTACTGAATTTGTTTAGGTTGTTGTTTATAATGGGGAATAATTTTGGAATTGGAATACTAGGGTACATGTTGACAATGTCAAAAGAATGGAGAGAAAAATTTGGTTGGATATCAAAATTTTTTAATTTGTTGATTAGATCAAAAGTGTTTTTGACAGATTTGTTGGATAAAAATTGATAATTTTTTAGTAAAAATGTTTGGATGAATTTAGAAGTGTTGTATAGGGGACTGGGTCTGTAATTGATAATTGGACGGATAGGAATGTTAGTTTTGTGAATTTTAGGGAGGGCTTTGGCAGTGGGTAGTCCAGGGTTCATGTTTATTAGTTTAGTTTTTTCTTGATCTGTGAGGAGAAAGGAAACGTTTTTTAAAGTATGTTTGAGTAGGCGTTGGATTTTTGTGGTTGGGTCTTTTTTTATTATAGAAAAAGAAGGGTCACTGAAAAAGTTTTTGGTTTTATCTAAGTAGTCAGTTTTATCCATTATGACAGTAGTGTTGCCTTTATCAGATTTGGTGATAATGAGATTATTGTCATTGATTTTCTTTTTAAGATCTGAAATGGTTTTATTATCTTTAATTAAATTATTATTATTATTATTATTATTATTATTATTATTATTATTAATAAGAGAAGTGTTTTTGTTTTTGTTAATGAAGATTTTTTCAAGTTTCCTTTTTACTTCATATCTGATTTCATCTTGTTCATCTGTTGGCATTTTGTTAATGGCTATTTCAGATTCAATAATTAAACTGGTGGCTACATTGAAAGTGTTGAGATTGGGCCAATTGTGTTTGAAGCCCTTCGAAAGGATTGAGTTTTCATCATCACTCAGAGTTGTTTTAGATAGATTTACGATGGGAGGATGGAATTGTTCAATAGTTTTGGAGGATGTGTTACGGTTCTTAAACTAGAATTTATGTGAAGAAGAGTTGTTCTTAATAATTTTGAGTTTTTTCTCTAGGGTTTGTTGTTTGATTGACAGTACATGAAATAATTTATCGTCTACTTGAGTTAGGAAGAGGTTCCATTGTGCACTCGGGAGAAGATTAGCAATTTCTAGATGTGTTTCGTATAATCTGTTGTTTAAAAATGATTTTTTCTTGTATAAGAAACGAATTTCTTTTTTTAACCAAATTTTGTTGGTTATTTTTTGGGTTTTTAACATGTGAGGAGAAGAAATGTTTTTTCTGGTACAACTTTGAAGAAATTTGGGGGTAAGATTGTAGGATATGCATTGTTTCAGGAAGTCGATGTCTTTTCCTAATTTAGCGATCTTGTTTGCTATCCATCAAGAAGTTTGGACATTCTTCCGCAGATGTCACTACTAAAAACTATGATCATGCACCCTGGTGCGAGGTATAAGGACTTATAATTCAAAGAAGTTTTGTATTCATTCATAAGTTTTTTTACTGATTGATGTTCATTTATTTTTTGGTTGGCAATATTTCCTTTTTATTTCTGCCTGTTTTGAATCTAGCCAATCCCTAATTTCTGTAATTAATTTTCTACCAATCACAGTCTTCTTCTTCTTCTTCTTCTTCGATTTTAAGTGTAACTTTTAAATTGACCAATAAACGTGAGAGGGTGTGGCTAGTTTAATCTTGAATGATCTCGAACTTTCCCCGAGGGTTTATAAACTGCGGTTTTTCTCGTTTCTTGGCCAATTGATCGTCATCTTACTAACTGTGTGTGTCAAAGCAGGAAGCGGGCGGCCTCTTTCATCAGGCAACAGTGCTGTACATCGACAAGGTAAATGATTAAATAATATATTATTATTATTATTATTATTATTATTATTATTATTATTATTATTATTATTATTATTTAGAATTGCTGAGGTTCTACTGTAACTCTGTTTTAATAAAGTACAGAGGGGTCCAGAAAAATGAAGACACTCTTTGATAGATGACATTGTTGCAATTCATGCATGGTAGCATAGTCCACTGTTTTCTCAACAAATGATGAAGGTCACGTGTATGGCACGACAATTTTGGTGTGCGTTTTCCAGCAGATGACAGTGCAGCAATGAATGAAGTAAGATTGTAGTTTGAGCAACGCAAGGTCATATTGAAGTAGTACTGGAAGTACGAAAACATGATGGAGGTACAACGGCAATGGTGTAATGTGTATGGAACTCGGCCATCAACATGTACAACAATTTATCGTATTCGGGATAAATTTGAAGCTGACGGTACTTTTCAGGATGTGCATAAGGAAAGGTCTGGCCGACCAAAACATCAACAAGTCCAGCTTCCAGCGCTACTGTGTTGCAACATTTTACTAGGTCACCTAAAAAATCTGTGAATCAGGGTACATGTGAAAGCGGGGTAAGCTGATCAACCGTACGACGAATTCTGAAGGCTGCAAAGTGGAAAGTGTACATTCCACGATCGCTGCACGCTATGAACGAGGATGATCCAGATCAAAGGATGGAGTACTGCAAGTGATTTGAAGGCATGCTTCGCTAGGATGAATAGTTTGCAGGGATGGATACCTGTTCTGACGAGGCACAATTCAAACTGAACGGTACTGTAAACTGCCACAACTGCATGTACTGGCTCCTAAAAATCCTCTCGTTCACTTGTACAAACATGTTCATCTACCCAGTGTTAATGTGTGGTGTGGTCTATTATCATGCAGTTTGAGAGGCCCATTCTTCTTTAAAGGTACTGTAACTGGTGAGGTGTATCTTCATATGCTGCAAACATCGATTTTACCTGCCATCCGAGAGGTGTTTGGAAGTGAAAGATTTTACCTACAACAAGATGGCACTCCACCTCACTACCACAGAGATGTTGGAGCCTACCTGGATGAAAATCTACCTGGACAATGGATAAGTTGAAGCGGAGCTGTTGAGTACCCACCACGGTTTCCAGATCTTACACCTCTTGACTTCTACCTATGGGGGACCTTGAAAAATGAAGTTTATCGACAGAGGCCAGCTACGAGAAACCATCAAGGCGTCCTGTGCGGCTATCACAGCGGCAACACTGACAGCCGTAGTTCAGTCAGCAGTTCAGCAGCAACAATGACAGTAGTAGTTCAGTCAGCGGCATAGACGTTGTTTGGCTGCTAATGGGGGGACACTTTGAACACATTAAATAACCTCCCCTCCTGCAAGAATTGTAATGGTAAGTCATTTTGTTCCATTAATATTTACTATCAAAGAGTGTCTACATTTTTTCTGGACCCCTCTGTATATTGTTAAGGGTTTTTAAGCATCTGAGGCCAATTGGAAGATTATGCCTTTGCTTCAAAAATGTATGCAGGAGAGAATTGTTGAGACTGACATTGATCCTGTCCATTGGGATAGTTCTACTGATGACCGAGATACCTGGTGGAAAGCTGTGCGCAGTGGGAATTAGGCAGCAGACAAGAAGAGCCCCAATATACTGACTGTCAAGAGGGGAGGCAAGAACGATCTCTGCCAAAGCTCCCCTTGATTTACTGCTCAAATTGTTGAAACGACTGTCACTCTAGAGCGAGACTCATCAGCCAATCAAAACACTGCTGAAACTGAGCCAGACTGCTATGCCACTGTTATTGTTATTGTTCCAACACCACTGTGCTGCGAGGACGAACGGATGCCATACATTCAATATGAGATTTCACAGCCTTAAAAATGTGAAACCACAATCAAACTGAACATTTTTCTACTCCATACCTGGTATGCTTAACCTGAGACAGGGCGCGTAGAACGTTCGAATGTCAGAGGTCGCTCACTGAATTTTCCTCCATGATAATGAAAAAGACAAATTGGCCTTCACTTATGATATATTTGTGTCACAATTGATATTTCTTTATAGCTGGAGTATTACATTAACATAAATAAATACTCATAGGCATCAAAAGTCTGCATTAAACCGATGTTTTCGTACCTTTTTCAAAAATTAAACCTATAATTGTTAAAATTTATTCTAACAGCAACAGAATTTTAATGAAGGTATGCATACATTACAGAAGTAGCAAGACATAATTAAAACACTAAGAAAACACAATAATTGCATAACTAATCACATAATTACACTGGCAGTTTTCCACAAATTTCTTGAATACTTCTGGGACTGGCGCATGTTTATCAAGCGATTTTCGTTCCTCTGATATTTATATCATCAAATCTAAGAGCTTGCAGTAAGTAGGCCTACTTGAAATGCTTGAGAGCCATACAATTTTGAAAGAATTTCACACCAGTGCCATCTAATGCTGAAAGATCTTCCAAATTTTGAGGGGAAGCTTTCAGAAATCCTGACAAATACAAAAGACCAAAGACGGCTTGAATTTCTGCAGTAGTTATGTTCACAGCGTCTCTTTCCCAATAGTAATTACTTTGATTTTTCTCTTTCCATATGTTTGTAAAGTTGATTATGTCACTCACCATATCATCAGTGAAAAACATTTTCCACAGTCTAGTGGAGTGCAAGCTTCAACAGCTCGTCTCTGCAATTGAGGTAAATAGGTTCGTATTTTATTGCGAATAAGAGTCCTAACATTTTTAGGTCGTGTGTGAACATTCCTGAGTGTTGTCCCATCTCTTCCAGTAAACTCGTGTACACGGGTTAGTTGATTGCATTTACTTCCTTGTCTAGTTCACCTAGTTCCTGTAATTCATAAACAGAAATTTTGGAATAGGAGACGTCATCCAACACACTGGCAGCATCATCAATATCATTTACTCCATTAATTTGCGTCTCTTCAGCGAATAACTGTCTTTGAAATGAACCTTCCTTATTTGCATTTAGCATTTCCTGCTGCTCCTCACGTTCCATCACTGTCTAACAGTCTCTGAATTCTTTTGTTTTCTTCTTCTGTGTCAACATAGAATGTCAGAAAGTATTTGACTACTGAAATATTTTACAGACTGAGCATAAATGTTTGCATAATATCCGTAAGATAAGAAATCGCACACTGATGAAAACTCCAGATCGCTGTGAAACGCGCGGGGCCGCACGCGGACGAATGCTCCGTGCGTTCATGGCAAGACGCTCACACTGACGATGTGATTGTTGCCAAGCTAAATCTTCCTCCTCTACTAGATAACAGTTTGAGGAAAAGGTATTGAGAGGAACAGCCCATAAGCACAATCCTATGACATTACACATTTATAATTATTTTGAGCCCGGATGTAAACTATGTATGCGACCTCTCACGGGTTAAAAAAAAATTAAATGTAAAGTTGGCCATCCATGCTGTCAGATGTTTCAAGAGTAGGATGCCTATGGCAAAAGTGAAGTGGATTGCTTTTTCCAGCAAATCCTTGTATTATTAAAAGATTCAAGTTCTACTAGCATACTTTCAGGTCTTCCAAAGTTCCACAAACCTATTATCAGTGTCACTAATTCTCTAACCTACACCCAGCTACATTTAAATAAGCCACCTATAATTTGGCTTTACTACAGTAATGACTGGCTCACCATCATAATGTAAAAACAACAACTGCATCGTCAACCAGGACACAATCCACTCAAAATGATCAGACTTTCACCACTGAATTCTTGTCTTATCATGACCCCTAGTGGTCTCGTTATTATATATGAATCTTAGAAGGAGCTACAAATTTGCTTGCCTGCATCTCTTAATTGATCAATGTACATGCATGCCCCGTATGAACTACATAATAATTGTAATTATTAAAAAATAGCCAAATAATGAACTTGTGACATCCATTTGTTTTTAAAATCAATTTTGTGGGGTATTATGACAAAATGATAGGCCTAACATTTTGATTATTGCAATGGCTATTGTAGACAATAATACAGCATATAATCATACCAGGTTATTTTGCCTGTATAGCATTTTCACCCACAAGATTTATTTTTAAAAGTACTGCAAAATACCGAACTGAAAAGGGTAACGACACTTGCTGGTGTTACTAGGTTCTGAAATTCTTACAAGCCTAATTACTCCAATAATGTAATTAATTCTGTGTTATGGAAGAAAGAAAGTAGAACTGGCTGAGTTAGCAAAGAGGATGCATCTGGATGTGCTAGGAGTAAGTGATATTCGGGTAAGGGGGGATAACGAGGAAGAGATAGGAGATTATAAAGTGTACTTGACGGGTGTTAAAAAAGGAAGGGCAGAGTATGGGGTAAGACTTTATCAGGAATACTACGAGGATTGGGGCAAAAGTCATGGCAACTATTTCTTTTCTTGTAGATATGCGAACGGATTACAAACGTATATGTGTCATGTGGAAGTTCTGCAGGCATAGTGCGTATGCAGAACAACAGATGGCTCTGTGATAGGTGGTAGTAGCGCAGCGAGGGCTGTGAAATCAGTCAGTTTGTGAGTGTCGTTCAAGATGGAAGTAACCTGTGTTGGGCAGCGCGCTTACATCAAAATAGCCATTCTCCGAGGGAGAAATGCGATGGAATGTCACAGTGAATTAGTGGAAGCCCTTGGGAATAATGCCCTACCATACCGTACAGTACCACGGTGGGTAGGAAAGTTTCAACAAGGACATGTGTCAACCAGTGATGAACAACGTTCCGGACGACCTGTCAGTGTGCGGACCGGTGTGGCACGCGCCGTCATCGAGCAGCTCCTGGATGAAGACAGACGATGGACGCTACTGGAGTTCGAGAGGGCAAGTGGCATCGAGAAACGCACCGTCCACAGGATATTGCATAATGAGCTGCAACTGCGTAAAATCGCATCGCGGTGGGTACGCATGCACTGACGGAAGTTCAAAGGTGGGTGCGCTATGCAATATGCTCCGATCACCTTGCACGCTGGCAACAGGACGGCGATCAATTCTTGTCACGAATAATCGCCATCGATGGATTTTGGACCAGAGCATACGAACCAGAACTGAAACGTCAGTCCGCGGAGTGGCGACATGCTGGATCACCAAGGAGGCAGAAGGTCCGTCAGAATCCTTCCCCAGTCAAATTGATGGTGATCGTCGCGTATGACGTCAGGGGTGTCACTGTTTGCCACTTTGTTCCACATGGCAGAACAGTGACCGCACAGTACTACAGGGACTTCCTGGTGCAACAGGTACGACGTGGCATTCGGGAGAAACGTCCGGATCTTGTGGACAGTGCAATAATCCTGCACGACAATGCACATTAAGTAGAGTGTAGGGCAGCTACTGCGACGTTGGGTATGGAAAGAATAGGAGCACCCACCGTACTCTCCCGACATTTCGCCCTGTGACTTTGATCTCATTCGAAAGATTAAGGAACCACTACAGAGTAGGTGGTTTGCAACACGAGAGGACATTGCTAATGTTGTGCACCAACAGGTGACCTGATTCACACGTGGTGCGGCAAATGCTGAGGCAGATGGTATTCAGTGCCTCCCACATCATTGGCAGCGTATGGTGTTAGTAGTAGGGGACTACTTTGAGGGTCTTTAGGCCCAGGTTTGTCATGTCAACTTTATGTGTATCGTGTTGTCATTCTTTTGCACCGGGAAGGCCATAATGCCCTGTATACTACCATAATAAAGTACTGTGTTACAATATTTCAGTGCTATTCATTGTCCACACATGTAGTTAACACCTTGCCCTTTCGTCTGTATATGTCACATTTTCCAACTGGACTGGTATCTTCAAGAAGAAAAATAGTTGCCATGACTTTTGCCCCAACCCTCGTATTGCACTCAACATAGTTTTGTTAGGCACGTAAACGAGCGAATGATGTGGGTAGATTTGGCAGTTGGGAGTAATTAGGACGAGAACTGTCTCAGTGTATTCACCATGTGAGGAAGCAGATGAGGATGAAGTTGACAAGTTTTATGAAGCATTGAGTAACATCACAGTCAAGGTCAACAGCAAGGATAGGATAGTGTTAATGGGCGATTTCGATGCAAGAGTTTGAAATAGAAAAGGATACGAAAGGGTGATTGGTAAATGTGGGGAAGATACGGAAGCTAATGGGAATGTTAACCGTTTGTTGGACTTCTGTGCTACTATGGGTTTATCAGTTACGAATACAGTCTTTAAAGCATAAGGCCATTCACCGCTACACACGACCGACCGACCAACCAACCACTACTGATCTGCATTTAGGGCAGTTGCCCAGGTAGCAGCATTCCCTATCTGTTGTTTTCCTAGCCTTTTCTTATGTAATTGCAAAGAAACTCACCTTCCTATAAACGAATATTTGCCCCAATTTGTCTCTTGAATTCCAACATTATCTTCATATTGTGATCTTTTCTACTTTTAAAGACACCTCTCAAATTTATTCGTCTACTGATGTCATTCCATGCCATCTCTCCACTGACAGCTTGGAAATGACCACTTATAATACCAATATAGTGTCTGCTCTATGGCTAAATGGTTAGCATGCTGGCCTCTGGCCACAGGGGTCCCGGATTCGATTCCCGGCAGGGTCGGGAATTTTAACCTTAATTGGGTAATTTCGCTGGCATGGGGGCTGGGTGTATGTGGGTAATTTTGCTGGCATGGGGGCTGGGTGTATGTATCGTCTTCATCATCATTTCATCCTCATCACGACGCGCAGGTCGCCTACCGGAGTCAAATCGAAAGACCTGCACCTGGCGAGCTGAACATGCCCTCGGACTCTCCTGGCACTAAAAGCCATACGCCATTTCATTTCATTTACCAATATAGTTGGTCCGTAACTGGACATTATAAATTTTCCGAGGTTCCCTATGGGAATCAACATCTATAACATACCACTTAGTCGAGCAGCTCGTCTCCTTTCTCCCAAGTCTTCCCGCCCAAACTCTGCAACATTTTTGTACCAGTAACGCTACTCTTTTGTCAGAAATCACCTAGAACAAATCAAGCTGCTTTACTTTGGACTGTTTCTTCTTTATTGTCAGATAATCCTGGTGAGGGTCCCCTATACACTGGAACCATACTCTAGTTGGGGTCTTACAATCAACTACAACCCCTAAATACCCTCATAACCATGTGCAGAGATCTGTACCATTTATTTACAATCATATTTAAATGATCACCCCAATGAAGATCTTTCCTTATATTAAGACCTAGGTACTTACAATGATCCCCAAAAGGAACCTTCACCCCATTAACGCAGTAATTAAAACTGAGAGGACTTTTCCTATTTGTGAAACTCACAACCTGACTTTTAACCCCATTTATCATCATACCAATGTCTACTGTACTTCTCACAACATGCATTGTTTTTCTTGTTTTAATCGGCTGATGATGACCTGGACTAGGGTCGAAACCGGTACCACTTCTACTTATTATTAAATAACAATGTAATCACTGCATTTCTTATTCTTTTGTATTGAATAGGTTGAACCTCTTTATTTATTATTTCAATTTTAACTGTTATCTTATAACATTATCAAGGTCATTTTGCAGTTGCTCACAATCTTGTAACTAATTTATTACTCTGTACAGAACAACATCATCTGCAAAAAGTATTATCTCTGATTCCACTTCTTTGCTGCTTCTTGATGATGCTTATTGTTTTAAGGGGCCTAACATCGCAGGTCATCGGCCCCTAATCCAATTCCTTACAAATTTCATTGATATATATAAGAAAACATAAAGGTCCAATAATACTGCCTTGAGGAATTCACCTCTTAATTATTACAGGGACAGATAAAGCTTCGTCTACTCTAATTCACAGAGTTCTATTTTCTAGAAACATAAACACCCATTCAGTCACTCTTTTGTCAAGTCCAATTGCACTCATTTTTGCCAGTAGTCTTCCATGATCCACCCAATCAAATGTCTTAGATAGGTACCAGATCCATAATAGACTATATCTTAACCGACTTTGAATTCAGGAAGTTTGTTAGGAATGTACAGGTGTTTCAGGGATTTTTCAATGATACAGACCACTATCTGATCTTTAGTGAACTAAGCATCTCTAGGGCTAGGGTAGAGAAAGCGAAATCTGTCTGCAAACGAATAAGGGTAGAAAATCTCCAGGATGAGGAAATTAGACAGAAGTACATGGATATGATTATTGAGAAGTTTCGAACAGTGGATACTAAGCAGGTTCAGGATATAGAAAGAGAATGGGTGGCATACAGGGATGCTGTAGTAGAAAAAGCAAGGGAATGCCTAGGAATGACCGTGTGTAACGACGATAAAAAGCGTACATCTTGGTGGAGTGATGAAGTGAGAGCAGCTTGTAAACGTGAAAAAAAAAAAAAAAAAAAGCTTATCAGAAATGCCTCCAAACAAGAGCCAATGCAGACAGGGAATCATACATAGATGAAAGAAACAAAACAAAACAAACAGTTGTTGAATCCAAAAAGAAGTCATGGGAAGATTTTGGTATTAACCTGGAAAGGCTAGGTCAAGCAGCAGGGAAACCTTTCTGGACAGTAATAAAGAATCTTAGGAAGGGAGTGAAAAAGGAAATGAAGAACGTTTTGGGTGATTCGGGTGAACTCATAATAGATCCCAGGTAATCACTGGACAGGTGGAGGGAATATTTTGAAAATCTCAACATAAAAGGAAATCTTCCTAGTGGTGTTGCAAACATTGGGGCTCATTGGGAGGAAGGAAGTGATGTTGGTAACAATATGCTTGAGGAAGTGGAAAGAATGGTAAAAATAACTCTATTGTCATAAAGTAGCAGGAATAGATGAAATTAGACCTGAAATGGCAAAGTATAGTGGGAAAGCAGATGGCTTCAAAGATTAGTAAGATTAGCATGGAGTGTTGGTAAGGTACCTTCAGATTGGACAAAAGCAGTAATTGCACCTATCAATAAGCAAGGGAACAGGAAGGATGCAACAACTATCAGAGTATCTCACTGATTAGTATACCAGGCAAAGTATTCACTGGCATCTTGGAAGAGAGGGTGCGATCAGTGGTTTAGAGGAAGGTGGACGAAAACCAGTGTGGTTTCAGATCACAGAGAAGCTGTCAGGATCAGATTTTAAGTATGTGCCAGCTAACTGAAAAAGGTTACGAGAGGAATAAACAGTTGTGTTTATGTTCCGTAGATCTAGCGAAAGCATACGACAAGGTACCGAGGGAAAAGATGTTCGCCATACTGGGGGACTATGGAATTAAGGGTAGATTATTAAAATCAATCAAAGACATTTATGTTGAAAACTGGGCTGCAGTGAGAACTGATGGTAGAATGAGTTCATTGTTCAGGGTACTTACAGCATTAGACAAGGCTGTAATCTTTCACCTTTGATGTTTGTTGTTTACATGGATCATCTGCTGAAAGGTATAAAGTGGCAGGGGGGGATTCAGTTAGGTGGAAATGTAGTAAGCAGTCTGGCCTATGCTGATGACTTCGTCTTAATGGCAGATTACGCCAAAAGCCTGGAGCTTGAATATAGGTGCAATGAATATGGTATGAAAATTAGCCTCTTGAAGACTAAATTGATGTCAGTAGGTAAGAAATTCAACAGAAATGAATGTCAGATTGGTGATACAAAGCTGGAACAGGTAGATAATTTTAATATTTAGCTTGTGTGTTCTCCCAGGATGGTACCGAGGCAAGTGAGATGGAATCAAGGTGTAGCAAAGCTAATGCAGTGAGCTCATAGTTGCGATCAACAGTGTTCTGTAAGAAGGAAGTCAGCTCCCGGAAGAAACTATCTTTACTTCGGTCTGTTTTCAGACCAACTTTGCTTTACAGGAGCGAAAGCTGGGTGGACTCAGGATATCTCATTCATAAGTTAGAAGTAACAGACATGAAGGTAGCGAGAATGATTGCTGGTACAAACAGGCGAGAACAATGGCAGGAGGGTACTCGGAACTAGGAGATAAAGGCTAAGTTAGGAATGAACTTGATGGATGAAGCTGTACACATAAACCAACTTCGATGGTGGGGTCATGGGAGATGAATCGAGGACGACAGGTTACCTAGGAGAATAATGGACTCTGTTATGGAAGGTAAGAGGAGCTACCAAGACGACAATGGTTAGACTCAGTTTCTAACGATTTAAAGATAAGAGGTAAGCCTATAGAACTAAATGAGGCCACAGCACTAGTTGCAAATCGAGGATTGTGGCGACGTTTAGTAAATTCACAGAGGCTTGCGGAATGAACGCTGAAAGGCATAACGGTTCATAATGATAATGTTGGTATATATGTTGTATTAATAGATATTAACTAAGAAAACTTCTCAATTAATTTACAGCTTGTTGCAGTATTCTAAATTGCCGATACGGAGGTTTTAATTAAATTTCTTACACAGATGCAGTAAGAGGAAAGAAGCATTTTTGCACACAAAACTTGCACATTACCTCATCCCTTTCCGAAGAAACTGGAGAACTGTGTAGGTTGGAAATATTCTCTATTCGCTCCTTCAAAGACTCCACCCCCTTCGGCAGTTTTTCTAATAATCCTTCTTCTTGTAATGTACCAGGTCGCGTACGATTCTTGATGTTTTTCTTCGCCGTCTTCATTATTGTTGTACTTATACCTTTAATAAGTTATTTAAATAACGATGTAATTAAGAGCTGATCCGTTTATGTTCTTCTTGCGTATAACCCACACACAACATATTTTCCAATTAGGTCAATGGCATGCTGTAAATATAACGGTACTTCTACTTCACGGTACTGACAGGTTGAACTTGAAAAATAATCGAAAGGCTAAAGGAATATTAAAATGGATACAAGTTAACAAGCAAAAAAACAACTATGTAATAAAATCAACTTTATACATTTTATTCAATGTGAATTAATCTGTTCTAATAGAAAACTACATTGCATCACATCAAAAGGTTAGGTTTACTAAATGTTTACTGTACAAATGAAATGACAAATGAAGAATCCTTCAGGTGAATAGCCATTGTCATAACCAATATTGCAAAAATAAATACGGTAGTTTTGAGTTGGTTGAGGAATAGAATTAAACAATCTGCTTTTTAATTAATGAAGGTTTCTCAATTATCTCACTTAAAACATGATGAATACTCTTCATGAGCAGTATCTAGTGAATATTTATTTCAATTCATGAAATCGTAAGGAAGAAACTCATTTCCAACACAGGTGGGTTGTGATGGCACTGCTGTGACATACGCCGGTGACAGACGTCATTTACAGCAGCATGAGTGCGCGCCAAGAAGAATTGGTTTCTTGTCCCATTTGTTGCAAGAATTTTGCTGTTAGTGAAATACAGCAGCATGCCAATAAGTGTCTGTTTCTAAATTCGAATGATGAAGATTCAGTCTCTGTTAAAAGAATGGGAAGTCATTCGCAAAGTCCACCCATGAAACGTGTTAAGGATAGTGCTCCCACTACCTCCGACTTTCATAACGAAGATAACAAAGCTGCAAGTGTCATATCAAACTTTGTCAAGCTCAAGGCACTACTTTGTTCTGGAAATTACTTAATATTTGTTTTTTTATTTTTCAGCTGGATTATGTAGCTTCTATGAGGAACAACTCTATGCCCCTGGCAGAGCAGATGCGACCGACAGATTTATCCGATTTTGTTGGACAAGAGCATGTACTTGGCCAAAATATGGTTTTACGATCGGTACTAGAAAAAAGTGACATTCCCAGTATGATCTTGTGGGGCCCACCAGGATGTGGAAAGGCACAGTACTTGACCTATTTAATGATTTAAATATATGTAGATGTAGGCTATCTGTGTAGATGTGACCAACATTCTGAACTGTTGATTTTATTGATCTAACTATACAAGTCCATAATCCGATCAGCTTTCAGATAACATTTATATTGTAGAAATCATTTGTTTAAGCATCTTTTAACTACATGCAATTTTTCATTATTTTCATGCTGATACCATTTGTAGAAGTATCCCATTTAAACACTCATTTGTATTTTGTCCTCTTAATATTGCTCATCTAACAAAGTTATCATTAATTGTCTCATTCCTGCAGACTACTATTGCACATATTATTGCCCACAAGTGCAAGAGCAACAGTAGGCTGATTAGATTTCAGAAACTCTCAGCTACCATGGCGGGAGTGAATGATGTCAAGGAGGTTGTCAAAGTAGCAAGGAATGAGCTGGTGTCTTACAAGCGACGTACTATACTCTTTATGGATGAAATTCATCGATTTAATAAGTTACAACAGGTAAGTGTCAAAGAACACTTTGTTGACGTAGTTGTTGTTATAAGAACATTGATCTTATATGGTTTTCTCTCTCACTGTCTCCTCGCTCCACTGTTCTGCTCTTGGTGTGCTGGTGGCCGATAGTTTTTTGCAGCTGCCAATGTAACAAATGTATAGTAGACTGGAGAGCACTAGTGATGGGGTTAGATAGGAGTTTGGTTAGATCGTGCAGCGATTTTAATACATATTACTGCTAGTTTCAGGGAAGATTACTACACACATCCTGGCTAGTGACGAACACGTCAGGGGTTCACAACATACAGCCTCTTGAAGAACGTGTGCCCCTGCTCCATGGCATTGCTGTCAGTGTTAGAAGTTCTGGCAGTGATGGTAAAGTTTGCTAGTTGGCCATGTCACTATCTGTTACCTGATGTATCTGGAAACACTTGCATGGCCTCCATGCTTTCCGGACCTAAACCCACTAGACTTTTATTTGTGGGTGAATTTGAGAGCTCTTGTGTATTGAACCCCAGTATAAGATGCAGAGAGTCTTCATGCCTATATTTGTAGAAGGCTGCAAAATCATACCCAATACTCCAACTATACATCAGCACATCTGGGATTGAAGGAGACGGCAGGGTCCATATAACTTTTTTCCCCCCCTACATGTGAGGAATGTTTTCTGAAAGTTTGGCCTACCTATTGTTGAAAATACTCAGCCTGTTTCCAGTCATTCGTCCGGGTCGGGAATGGAATGAATGAAGCACCCATCTAGCAGCCCCTTGTACCAGCTGCCGAAGCCTGTCGTACTCCTCTGGGGCAATGATCGACTGACAAATGAAATGAAATAATATTGGAGAGTGTTCCTGGAATGAAAGATGACAGGGAAAACTGGAGTAGCCAGAGAAAAACCTGTTCCGCCTCTGCTTTGTCCAGCATAAAATTTCACATGGAGTGACTGGGATTTCACCACGGAACCAAGTGGTGAGAGGCTGGCGTGCTGCTGCTTGAGCCATGGAGGCTCTTTTTACCACCTATTGTTACACCCTGTATATTGTATTTCAACAGACTGGAAGTTATGTTGGAAATGTTGGGAGGAATTATGCCAGAGTTGTCTGAAATGGTATGGCCACGTCATGCGTAGCAAGAAGCGGTCGGTGGCCAAGACAGTCGTATGCCTGAATCTCGATTGAGCCAGGCCTTGCAGACAGCAAATGTAGCTAGAGTGCATTAAAAATTATACAAAGCTCTTCAGCATTTCCTAATGAAGTCCTGGATCGCTGGAAATGAAAAGCAACAGACAAGAGGGTGGACCTTGCATCAGTGAAGCGCTTATAAAATGATACGATATTTATGCCTGCATTTAATTAAAGTTCTGTCTGTTTCTTTTCACAGAAATTGTTACAAAAACTTCATGCTAGCAGATCTGCCAGTAAATAGGAACCGCAAGCAACAATAAGATTCCCAACACTTGGCATAGACTAGTGTGGGCCAAATTTTCAGCACCTTGGTGTCTCCAAAATTATCATATATTTAACAATAGAACGCCTGGGGTTTAAAACCTTCCTATAATGACCTATGGGAGTCATTTAGACTCCATGGTTGATTTTAAGTCAGTTGATATTATATGAATGCGATTATTTGCTTTGTCTGTTTTATATGATGTTTTCGGAACATGGAAATCATTGGACTCAATATCCAAGTCAATTGTTGTAACAATTACAGAAAAATTGGAAGAAATAGTGCAAACAATAAAATAATGAAAAACAATTTTATTGAATAGGCTTTTGGGCTTATGCCGTGTCAAGAAAATAAGGTGAAATTCTTTGTTTCGCAGAGAACTGTGCTCTGTGTCATAAGAAGAAAATCTCAACTGTCCATGAGAAAGGCTTCTTAAACAATGACTTTTTCAAATTTAGACATTATAATAGAAGTGGAAGTGGTATGTTCATTCTTCACCAGATGGGAATCAACATCTATACCATCTGATGGCCAAGCAGGCATCAATTTTTGGAGCGAGACAAGGTCTCTCATAGGGCATTGGCACTGCCGGTGGCTACAATTAGCTTATGCAGTAGCCTCCACAGTATGCGCTAGCCATGCGTCTTGGTGGGTGTGCTAGGTACCAACTGACGAGCCCAGCCTAGCACACGGGGGCGAAACGCTGGCAACCAGGAATGAGTTAGCTGGAAAATTTATAATCCTTTGGCAAGTGTCGTGAGAATGCCTTGTTTTTGTGCTGGATGGTGATGAGAATCTGCATGAAGATAGCGATTTGTGTGGGTAGGCTTACGATAGACAGTATGTCCTAAAGAGCAGTCCGGTTTCATTCTTACTAGAACATCCAAGAAAGGAAGGCATCCATCTGACTCCATCTCCATAGCGAATTTAATTGAAGTATGTTGCTGATTTGGGTGGTTTAGAAATAGACCTTCTGTCCAGACCACAAATGCATCAACAGCATACTTCCACCATATCAGAGGTTTGACGGACGCCGAAGCAATAGCCTCCTCCTCAGAATGCTCCATAAAGAAATTAGCCACTAAGGACTTCCCATAGCCACTCTGTCTGTCTGTTCATAAAAAGAAATAGCTGGAAGTCATGTAGTGGTAAAGTAGCTTGGTAATGTCCTCAGGAAACAGGTGTTCAATGAGAGACATGACTGAGTCAATCGGCCTTTTAGTGAACAAGGACTCCTCATTGAAACTCACCAACAGTGTATTAGGTTGAAGGGTTATGGTTGACAGCTTGTTGATGAAATACCGAGAGTTCCTGATGTGTGATTCAGTACATCCTATGTGTGGCTGAAGCAATTTGCTTAGGTGTTTAGCCAGAGCATACGTAGGAGAACCTATCGCGCTAACAATAGGTCAGAGGGGAACATTTTTTTTTATGGATCTTAGGCAGTCCATATAATCTAGGTGGCACTGCATCCCCCGGAGGCAGATGTTTAGCCTCCTCTTTTGGAATTGAATATTGCCTTAAGAGCTTCACGGTGTTGGACACACGAGTGGTGGGGTCACGTGAGCTCAGTCGGTAAACAGACTCTGACAATATAGCCAAGATCTTATTCTTATACTCGTCAGTGTCCATAACCACTGTTACATTACCCTTATCAGCTGAGAGAATGGTCAGTTCAGAATCATTACGAAGTTCCTTCAGAGCTCTCTTTTTTTTTTTTTTTTTTTTTTGCTAGTTGTTTTACGTCGCACCGACACAAATAGGTCTTACGGTGGTGATGGGACAGGAAAGGGCTAGGAGTGGGAAGGAAGCGGCCGTGGCCTTAATTAAGGTACAGCCCCAGCATTTGCCTGGTGTGAAAATGGGAAACCATGGAAAACCATTTTCAGGGCTGCCGACAGTGGGGTTCGAACCTACTATCTCCCGAATACTGGATACTGACCGCACTTAATTGTTTTTCTGTCGTATGTAGCAGTGCCTTTGAAAATATCTTATATGTCTCTGGTAGTAGCAATATTCCCCCGTAATTATTAACATCTGTCTCATCTCCTTTCTTGTGAAGTGGGTGTATCAACGCTGATGTCCATCTATCTGGCAGCTTCTCCTCTTACCAAATCTTAGGATTCTTGTCAATTCAACAATTGCTCTATCATCGGCATATTTCCAAAGGTCCGCAATAATCCCATCTTCTCCAGGTGCTTTATTGCTCTTCAAGGTCTTGATAATGCTCCTGACTTCTTCCACAGTTGGACATTGCCAGTCCGTATTTGGTTCTTTGTAGTCAAATTTCTTGGGTGGTGGTTCACAATTAACAAGTTTTACAAAATGGTCTGCTTGGATCCAACTGTTCTCCATATAATTTACCTTCTTGGTTTCTGAAGTTCAGATTTGGTGGATGATATCTACTCAAGGTACATGTGAATTTAGCTAGTATTATTATATATAACCTAAAACGAAAAAACAAGTTTCCTATTGCTGAAAGAATAACCAAAATTAGTTAAATGTTACAAACTCACCAATTGTTTCTTTATATAAGCAGTATAGATTTTTAGATCCAAAAATTTTATAGAAAAGTCTTGCTCGTGAACAGATGAAATTTTCTTCTGAAGACGCGGATCAAAGTTCTCTGTGAAACTTAAAGAATTTCACCTTGTTTTTTGACAAGCCCAAAAGCTTATCAGCATGTCTAGATTACTCCTGCTGAAAATGACTTAGTTGGTCATTGCACTCATTTTCACTTACTAGTTAGCTGATTTCCTTGTTTTACTGAGCGAGTGGCTATGCAGTTAGGGTCACCTAGCTGTCAGCGTGCATTTGAGCGATAGTGGGTTCGAACCCCTTTGTTGGCAGCTATGAAGATGGTTTCTCGTAGCTTCACAATTTCACTCTGGGAAAATGCTGGGTTGCACATTAATTAAGGCCACATTCGCTTCATCCCAGTTCTAACCCTTTCTCATCCCATCATCACTATAAGACATGTGTAAGAGAGATGTGAGACAAATAGCAAAAAAGGAAAAAGAAAAAAGTTTAATTGAGAATGAACTTTGTTTTTTGTATGCTAATATCCTTGTTGTTTTAGATTATCATGTCTACAAATACAGGACATGAAAGCATCAATCTAAAGAGTGATTTTAGTTTAATGATATGTTAGTTTAATTTCCTTGTTTTAAATTAGAATGATCTTTGTTTAGTGATTAGTGTACTAATTTATTTGTTTTAAATTAGAATGATCTTTGTTTTGGTATGCCAATTTCTTTGTTGTCTTAGACAAGAATGATCTTTTACAATTAAATGTTAGTATGTTGATTTCCTTGTTGTTTTAGATGTTAATATTAGTTCTTCAGTATAATAAAGGAATAATGTTTTCCTTCACAGGATATTTTTCTTCCTCATGTAGAGAGTGGTAACATCATATTAATTGGAGCTACAACAGAAAATCCTTCATTTAGTCTCAATTCAGCTCTCCTAAGCCGTTGTCGAGTGATTGTCCTCGAGAAATTGCAGAAAGAAAATCTAATCACAATCCTTGAACGCGCTCTGAAGCAGATTAGAGCAGAAATTATTTCAAGTCATCACCCTAAAGTAAAAGAGGAAAACAGCAAATCTTCTCGGTATGTTACACAACACTTAGGAATTTTTATTTCACAATCTTGGCAGTAGTTATTTGCCAATCAAATATTTAATTAAAATATAGGATTTTTATCCACCTTATTCGATACACAATGTTGTTAACTCTATAATTAATACAAGAATACTTTAAAGCATAGACATGTTTCGATCCTTTCGATCATCGCCAGTACATAAAAATGTTATAAAACAATTAAAACATAGACATTTGTGTGAAAAGTTTCTTTTAAGAGTTATGTCCTCTCATTGGGAACTTATTTTGTGGAAAAGTTATTGTGTATTATTCAAAATTATTGTGTATATTGTTATAAAGTTCTTCGTTTTTGTAGAGATATAATAGATAATAATTATGGTTCATGGTGTGGGTTACTGTAGTCACGTACTAGTTCGTGAACCATGGGCAACGGCTGAGTGGCCTAGTAAGCAGTCCTGAGAGTCGGGATACCAGTTGCTACGGAATGGGAGTGGGCGTCTCGGACATATTCTTCTGAGTCGTGGCCTTCCTTGTACTCATGTGGCTAGGGCTATACAATCCATCGTGGTCCCTAACCTGTTAGAAAAGAGATCCTCACTTGGACTATGTGTAAGTAGGGTAGCATCCTGCTTCTTGAATTTACCAAGCTCAGAACATTTTAAGCGAGCCTCGGACTTATGGGAGTAACGGAGTCCCACTCCCATTTGACAGGCGAGGACTCCTTGGAAACAACTTGGTGAACAAAATTGAATTTGATGCAGAACTTTCAATATTAATGGGGCTTATGGAAGAAAGATAGTAGAACTGGCTGAGTCAGCAAAGAGGATGCATCTGGATGTGCTAGGAGTAAGTGATATTCAGGTAAGGGGAGATAAAGAGGAAGAGAGAGATCATAAAGTGTACTTGACGGGTGTTAAAAAGGGAAGGGCAGAGTCTGGGGTAGGGCTCTTCATCAGAAATACTATGGTGGCACGCAACGTAGTTTCTGTTAGGCACGTAAACGAGCGAATGATGTGGGTAGATTTGTCAGTTGGAGGAATTAGGACGAGAATTGTCTCTGTATTCACCATGTGAGGGTGCAGTTGAGGATCAAATTGACAAGTTTTATGATGCATTGAGGGACATGGTAGTTAGGGTCAACAGCAAGGATGGGATAGTGATAATGGGCGATTTCAGTGCGAGAGTTAGAAATAGAAGTGAAGGATATGAGAAAGGGTGATAGGTAAATGTGGGGAAGATATGAAAGCTAATGGGAATGGGAAGCATTTGCTGGACTTTTTTGCTAGTATGGGTTTAGCAGTTACGAATACATTCTTCAAGCATAAGGCTATTCACTGCTACACATGGTAGGGTAGGGATAAGAGATCCATGATAGACTATAACTTAACCGACTTCGAATTCAGGAAATCTGTTTGGAATGTACAGGTTTTTCGGGGATTTTTCGATGAAACAGACCACTATCTGATCTGTAATGAACTAAGTATCTCTAGGCTTAGGATAGAGAAAGTGAAATCTGTCTGTAAACAAATAAGGGTAGAAAATCTCCAGGATGAGGAAATTAGACAGAGGTACATGGGTATAATTAGTAGGAAGTTCTGAACAGTGGACAGTAAGCAGGTTCAGGATTTAGAAAGAGAATGGGTGGCATATAGGGATGCTGTAATAGCAACAGCAAGGGAATGCCTAGGAACGGCTGTGTGCACAGATGGGAAAAAGTGTACATCTTGGTGGAATGATGAAGTGAGAGCAGCTTGCAAACGTAAAAAGAAGGCTTATCAGAATTGGCTTCAAACAAGTGCTGAAGCAGACAGGGAATTGTACATAGATGAAAGAAACAGAGCGAAACAAATAATTGTTGAATCCAAAAAGAAGTCGTTGGAAGGTTTTGGTAATAACCTGGAAAGGCTTGGCCAAGCAGCAGGGAATCCTCTCTGGACAGTAATAAAGAATCTTAGGAAGGGAGGGAAAAAGGAAATGAACAGTGTTTTGGGTAATTCAGGTGAATTCAATGGATCCCAGGGAATCACTGGACAGCTGGAGGGAATATTTCGAAAATCTTTTCAACTTAAACGGAAATCTTCATGGTGGTGTCGCAAACATTGGAACTCATGGGGAGGAAGAATATTATGTTGGTGAAATTGCGCTTCGGGAAGTGGAAAGGATGGTAAATAAACTCCATTGCCATAAAGCAGCAGGAATATATTAAATTAGACCCGAAATGGTGAAGTATAATGGGAAGGCAGGGATGGAATGGCTTCATAGAATAATAAAATTAGTATGGAGTGTTAGTAATTTACCTTCAGATTGGAGGAAAGCAGTAACTGCACTTATCTATAAACAAGGGAACAGGAAGGATTGCAACAACTATCGAGGTATCTCATTGATTATTATACCAGGCTAAGTATTCACTGGCATCTTGAAAGGAAGCTTGTGATCAGTGATTGAGAAGAAGTTGGATGAAAACCAGTGTGATTTCAGACCACAGAGGGGCTGTCAGAATCAGATTTTCAGTATGTGCCAGGTAATGAAAAATGCTACGAGAGAAATAGGCAGTTGTGTTTGTTTCGTAGATCTAGAGAAAGCATATGACTGGGTACCGAGGGGGAAAAAATGTTTACCATACTGGGAGACTATGGGATTAATGGTAGATTATTAAAATCAATCAAAGGCATTTATGTTGACAATTAGACTGCAGTGAGAATTGATGGTAGAATGAGTTCTTGGTTCAAGGTACTAACAGGGGTCACACAAGGCTGTAATCTTTCACCTTTGTTGATCGTAGTTTACGGATCATCTGCTGAAAGGTTTAAAGTGACAGGGAGGGATTCAGTTAGGTGGAAATAAAAACAGTCTGGCCTATGCTGATGAGTTGGACTTAATGGCAGATTGTGCCAAAAACCTGCATTCTAATATCTTGCAACTTGAAAATGGGTGCAGTGAGTATGGTATGAAAATTAGCCTTTTGAAGACTAAATCGATGTCAATAAGTAAGAAATTCAACAGAATTGAATGTCAGATTGGTGAAACAAAGCTGAAACAGGTAGATAATTTCAATTATTTTGGGATGTGTGTTCGCCCAAGATCATAATAACAAATATGAAGTATTGAAGCTTCCACCTAATCAATACATATATTTATATATTATTGTTCTACAGGACCGGTTTCGACCTTGTGAAGGTCATCTTCAGCTGACAATCATAACATACAATTAAAACATCACAATAAGAATGTCACATGATATGGGTAAAAACATTGTCATTACAAATGTTCTAGTTTAAATAATTGTCTACATTAACTGATATAATAATTAAAACTTAACATACTATATGTACATGAATGATGTATGTTAAAATACAATTTTTTAAAATTATAAAGGTGTCACATAGTATGGATAAAAACGTTATCAATTTGCAAATGTTTTCCATCTTATCGGTATGGAAGTTAAAACTTTGCAATAATATTATGTGCGCAGGTGATATATGTTGAATGTACAGTATTCTTGGATTGTGAAGTGTCCACTGTTCCACATTAAAACTTATGACTAGATGAATAAAACATTTTGAAGTACAGGTTAATTCTTGCGGCGTGTTATATATGCGACTATGCTATGATATATGATCAGCCATGTTCGTCTGCTGGTGGAATAATAGTATGAGTTTCTTGAGATAATATGAACACTTATGTTGAAATCAGGTAGTTGTCCGGTGTTTAGTGCGGGACTTCGTCGATATATACACAAAGCATATAGTTTATGTTAAGACTGAATTGACCATAAAATTTGATAGAATACGGTATATAAATGTAGATATATTGTTGTTTTAGCGACGTGCTTCCCTTCGTCATTTGATTTTGTCAAATGTCAATATGTATTACTTGATTTCAACATATCTTGTGTTTTTTGGTTAGCGTGAAAGCTTCTTTCTTCACTTTGTGTTGTAGCACGTATTTTTATATCTGTAAGTAGAAATAAAGTGTAAGAAATGTTGTGTCTGCCAAGTTTGTTTTGAAGTTGGAATGGGCGTGCGTGTACTTACTGTAGATGTTGACACTTGATGAGTGCTATTCAGCAGTACGTCGAGCACTGTTCCATGTTTGTCTGAAGATGCTGCTTGTGGCTGCGGAGGGGAAGTTCAGAGGGGTAAAAGGAGCGGCTGTTGAGGAGGTAGGACCGGAGCGGGGGGCGTCTTCTGGCGGTTCTTTTATATGTATTGGGTCTTGTTTTTTGATTCTTTTTAGGTAATTGTTTTTTAGGAAAGGGATGACTGCATTGAAAAGAATGTTAACTTTGTCCGTAATTTCATTTAAATTGGAGTTTGGATTGGCGTATTGATCTAGGTTGATATAGAATTCTTCCATTATATTGAGTAAGGACTATTGGAGTTAGTGCGCCGACGAAGAATACACCCATGGTATCCCCTGCCTGTTGCAAGAGGCAACTAAACCATGAGACTATTTGTAATTAGTACCATCACACAGGGAACACCATGGGTCGCTTTTACTTGCACGTAGTACCACTATGTTAAATACATAGTAGGTTGGTGATTAGTAACAAGTGTGTGAATCTGGGTGGTTTTTACCACTACCTGTGATTAGTACACAAGAACCTAGTTTATCCGGATTAAGTGGGACCGGAACTGATCCGTATTATCGAAAATCTGGATAATCTGGAAAAAAGTAAAAAACAAATACAGTATATGTTATATAATCTATTAATATAAGTTGTACAGTAGTAATACGGTTTTTTAATTGTACAAACAAGTATAAGAACACTTTTCTTTCATTTATGACTCTAGTGTTTTTGGATCTCGAAAAAGCATTTGATAGTGTTCTAAGGAAGACTATATGGGAATGTTTAAGAAAGAAGAATGTACCCAAAGGGCTTATCCAGAAAGTTAAAATGCTTTACGAAGACTGCTGCAGTTGCGTACAGGTAGGAAACGGTAATTCTGATTGGTTCCAAACCACTAAAGGAGTGCAACAAGGCAGTACCCTTTCACCATTACTTTTTATCACTGTCATGGATGAAGTCATGAAAGAAATTAAGCAGAAGAACAATATGGACATCAATGCATTTGCATTTGCAGATGATGTAGTAATTTGGGGAAATACAGAGAAGGAAGTCCAAGAGAGGCTGAACACCTGGAATGAACATTTGAAAGCACACGGATTAACAATAAATAAATCGAAAACTGTTACTATGTCTGTCAACAGGCAGAAGAAGAAAGGAAAAATAATGCTGGAAGGTACACAGCTGGAAACAGTAGACCAATATAAATATCTTGGGTGCATCATTTCAAGTGATAACAGAATACAGCATGAGATTAACAACCGCATTCAAAAATCAGCTCAGTTTTACCATCAAGTTCGGAACCACCTCTGGAACGAACAAGTTCCCTTAAGATCAAAGCAGATTCTATTCCAATCATACCTCACCCCCATAATAACATATGGCCTAGAAACCTGCACAACAACCCAACAAGTGGACAGCAAACTACAAGCCGCAGAAATGAAGTTCCTACGAACTATGGTACAGAAGACAAAAAGGGACAGGGTAAGGAATGAAAGAATAAGGGAGCAAGCTGGTGTGTACCCATCCCTGAATGAAAAAGTGACAAGGGCCCGTTTGAAATGGTTTGGCCATGTCAAACGAATGGACGATGGAAGGACAGCAAAACAATGGCTACACACAGTCGTGGCCGGAAAACGACCGGTAGAAAGACCTAGGAAGAGGTGGCTGGACCAAGTGAAAGAGGACATAGGAACAAGAGGAATCAGCTGGGATGTCGTCTTGAGAGAAGAGTGGTACATGGACAGACAGAAGTGGAGAGTGCTCGTAAACCACACCTGGGCAATTGGAGTGGAAAACTGATGATGATGATGACTGTTTTATGCACTAAAATAATGTGTGAGTTTTTTCTGTTTTACGTTTGTATAGCGTTTGCACTCAGCGCAATCACGAAGATTTTTTACTAGCATCAGTTCTGCCGGTGTGGTTTCAGTCTGGGATTCTAAATAGGCCATCAGTTTGTCCAGCTACATTGTTGTCTCTCCATGAGTCATTGTTTCTTCTGATGGAGTGCCGGTTTCAATTTCAAATTCACCATCACTCTCGTTATTACCTGCCAAGGAACAAAAGGCAATAATTTCTTCATCTGTCATTATGCCGTAGCCTGAAATAAAGTCCGTTATCAACCAGTCATTTACGTCACTCTCATCTATGTCCGACCATCCTGGAGTGCATGAAAATGTGCCAAGGAACTCGGAAGAGTCCACAACTTCACAAATCTGGGTGGTAGATGCACAGACAGTAGGCCATAGATGTTTCCAAGACTTATTGTCATTTCACTAACTTGGTCCCATGCAGATGCGGTCATATAAATAATGTCTTTCAAATTTATTGATTTCAGTACCGAAATTACACCATATTCCCCCTCTTCTTCAGTCAGTTTGCTGAGCAAGCTGCCTCCTGTATAACCGCTTGATATTTTCCAATATACCCTGGTCCATTGGTTCCAACAGAGCTGTTACATTAGGTGGCAGAAATTTCATTCTACCACCACTGACCAACTCTTCTACTCCCAGATGTGACGGCGCATTGTCAGTGAACAAAATGGCCTTCAGTGGCAAACCTTGTTTCGTTTAAACCTTGTTACTTTAGGCTCGAAGTCTTCTTGGAACCAGTTTTGGAAAGTTCCACTATCCATCCATGCATTTTTTTGGGGATTTGTAACAAACTGGTAAGGCAGATCGATTCACATTTTTAAGAGCATGTGGAGAGGAAATTTATGACCTCCAGATGCATTGGCGCATGCCATAATTGTAATTCGATCTTTACCTCTTTTATAACCCCTTACCACTGCTTGCGACGAAATTGTTTAATAACCGAAGCATTGAAAGGGAAGATACAAGGGAAACTGAAGAGAGGAACGAAGAGGTATCAGTTAGTGGACAGTGTAAAGGTGAATAGAAGCTATTGAAAGACAAAAAGAATGGCTGAAGACAGATCAGCGTGGAGAATTCATGCGAAGACCTGCCAATAGGCAGACAACCAGTGGTGGTGGTGGTGATGATAACCCTATGCAGACTCATCTAATTTAGACGCTAGCGTCTTATTTGGTAGCATGCAGAAAAACAGCCCAGTTTCATCGGTGTTGTATATCTGATGTGGCGTTAAGTTATCGGAGCAGATAATGTCCTGAAATTCCTTTATGAAACTGTCAGCAGTGACTTTATCCCCTGAAAAACTTTCACCAACCACTGAAAGCTGGCGTATACCATGACGAGCTTTCCACCTTTCCAACCAACCCTGACTAGCTGTGAAGTTAGGATCTCCATTTGCTAGCTTGCTGTTTAAACTTAAGCGCCTTTTCTTATAAAATCGGCCCTGAAATCGGAACACCTTGCTCTCTTTTTTTCATTAAACTACATGAATAATGAATCATCTGAAGATTCATTTCTATCCTTCTTTACTGTGGCACGATTCTCTAAACTATCTTTCGTCATCATTTTAAAGCAGAAGTCTTCAATTTCTTTTCGGTTTTTCTTCCAGTCACACATAATTGAAGTCCCTAAGCCACAGTCAACAGCAATATTTTTCAAAAGTTCCCTTTGTCCAGCCTGTTTAGTGCTTCTAACTTCTTGTCCATGGAAACAACCACTTTCTTCCAGTTTGAAGCCATTTCATACTCACTCAAACAATATAATACTGCACAGGAAATTACTGTAACTGTACAATGTGGTTTTAACCTTCAGCCACTGATGTGGTCTCTCACAGACTACTGGATATGATGACTCATTCCCGTCCTCTTTCAGCGTCTTAAGCAGTCGCACACAGTGGGTCATTATTGAGCAATGATGTGAACCTAAGATAACGTCTGCAGTAGTAGATGAGTGTTGTAGACTCCATGTCAGCAGGACTGTGATTAAAAAAGTGATTGGTGAAGTGACTAAACAATTTTTACCAAGCGGCATAGCTCTGCATGCTGAGGTACGTCAGTAATGCGTTTGCATTCAAAAGAACATGTTTTGAATCCCACCTTGGCCATCCTGGGAATGGTTTTCCTCGGTTTCCTATTCTCATTTTCAGGCGAATGCCAGGGCGCTACCTTTGATAGACCGTGGCCGAAATTCTGTGTTACATGTGCGCATTACATTACCTGTGAGTAGTACCATAATGTGTGTAATACATTGAGTCTACACTACTTTTGATTAGTACCGCAACATGACAAAAACCATGGTTCTACTTTCCTAGCGATAAATACCATTTTGAGGGGCTGATGACCTGGATTTTGGACCCTTATAGACTACAAGCATCCTTGATTCAGGATTGTGCTTTGGAAGCAAGCAGTCCTTTGGTCAGTAATACTATTGCTTAACGCTATTGTCTGGGAATGTGGGGCATTGCGGGTGGGATCCACTGGTTGTTTTAAATTCATATCCATCCATTCATTCTTCGTCATCGCGTTTTGAATTCTGCTCAGTGGATAATTTTGAACTTTTAAATTGTCATTATATTTCGTCTCATTTCATATCATTAGGGGCCGATGACTTGGATGTTAGGCCCCTTTGAACAACAAGTATTATCATCATCATTTTCTAAAAGGGGTTATATATCGGTAAGTTATAGTCGTTTACTGGCAACCATCCTGTTTACAATCTAATCTCGAAGTCTAGAGATAGCCCTCTTCAAAGTAATATTACCAAGCACATTATCAATATATATTAGCAAAGAGCATATAACATTGGAGAGGAAGAGTCCCTACACAAATCTCAGATGCAACTCACTCTGCCATCTCTTGAGGAAAAGTTTAATTACGTAGTAAAGTGGGACAATGGAACAGTTCCTGGTCCACCAAGACGAAGCACGGAACGGTTCTTTGGCTCGTGCCCAGTGAGTTAATACTTATTGTGAAATATTTCAAGCTCTTCAGTTTCCAGTCAGTGAAAGACTGTACTTTCATCCTTTCATATTTTCGTTGTGCCTGTGCCAAATATACTATAATCTCACTATCACTTTTGTAAAAGGGGCTGTCTACCTCACTTAAATGATTATAAACACACACGTTCTCTTCACTACCACATTTCCTTTCTTCATATCCACCATGTAAAACATATTCAGATGATAAATGCGGTCATATTCACTACTCCAAGCTATAGTGAATTGAAAGACATGCAAACTAAGGGAATATTTGTTATGAAATAATTAATACTGTTACCATTCACAATTTTTAGTAATTTATATTCCACATTGTGTTTCAGAGCTTATATTCTGTTGTCACGTGGTGAAATGGTGATATTTAATTATTTTTTTTGCGAGGGAGTGTGGAAAATCTTTCATAAGACGCTTGTGAGGCTCCGCACTCAACAAGTGTGTGGAGATTCTTACCCACTAAAAACCACACTCCCTTTTCACACGACGTTTATCTCTGCTTCGGAAACCGCTCTTGCATTACTTCAGGATGGATATCGTGCTTAATGCATCTTGTGCTTCATCTTCCTTCTTCTGCTTTACTGTCTGTCTTAATCATCCAGGTCCTTCTTCTTCTGACGCAGAATATTTTCTACGTAGACTGCCGCCTGGTCCCAAGATTCTTGACTTCGTAGCATTACTGACACGATCCCTCCTGGCGTCAATTCTCCCTGCATAACTTCTAAGCATCTTCTTTGTGGCAGCCAATGAACACACACAAAGAAAGTATGTAATATGTCATCGATATCACCGCAGTATATGCACACCAGACTGGTTGCTAGCCCTAGCCTATGAAGAAATTTTCGGAAGTATCCATGACCTGTCAAGAACTGTGTGAGATAGTAGTTCACTTCACCATGATTTCGGCCAACCCATACGCCCAGAGAAGGTGTCAGTCTTTTCATCCATTTCCCTCTAGAGTCATCTTCCCATCTTGTTTGCCATCGTTGCAGTCTGCGACTAAGAGCCAAAGCCTTTGCCCTTTTCCTTCCTAGCTCTTCTTGTGTGAGCCAAATTTCTTCTTTTTCGAAGGCCAACAAGTCATTAGGAGCTACTGCTGCTACTACTAGAATCGCAGGTTCTGATACTGTGCGATATGCGCAAGCAATTTGCAAAGCTGCTCTCCGTTGTACAGCCGCAATTCTTGTCCGATATTTCGCAATTTTTAACGATTCAGCCCAAATTTCCAAACCGTATAGCAGTATCGATTGAACAGTCGACATGAGAAGCCGCCTTTAACTAGATTTCGACCCCTTGATATTTCCCATGAGTCTACTCAGTGCAGTCATGGTTTTCGCTGCCTTATCTGTTACCCGTTGGATGTGGTCCCAATATGTAAGCTTAGTATCAAGCGTTACACCAAGATATTTTGTGCTCCTAGTTGTTTCGATGGCTATCTGCCCGATCTGCATTGGTACAACAGTATTAATCCTTTTCCTCGTCAGGAGGACAATTTCCGTTTTATGATCTGCGAGTTCTAACTTGTGATTTATCATACATTCTTTGACACGTCGCATCACCTGATTCAATTTAAATTGAGCCAGCTCTAGGTTACGGGTTACTATCACAGCAGCCACGTCATCAGCATAACCCACAAGTATTACATCTTCTGGCATCTCCAGCCGTAACAAACCATCATACATGATTTTCCAAAGGTGTGGTCTGAGAATTGAGCCTTGCGCTGCACCAGCTGTGAGCCGCTTTCTTCTCTGACCATCTTTCGTGTTGTATAACAATGTACGGTCTTTCAAATAGTCTCGCAGTATATACATGAGATATTCCGGTAGCTTGAAAGTTTCTTGTAGAGCTTCCAAAAAATCACTCCATCTTGCCGAGTTGAAAGCATTTTTAACATCTAGAGTCACAAGAAGCGTCGGCTTTCTAGAGTAATGATTACCCATTTGAGCTCGTTCTGCTGTCTTCACCACTTCCTTCACAGCATCTAGCGTTGAGTGACCTCTGCGAAATCCATGTTGTTCGTCAGATAGGTTGCCAGCTAATTGGACTGCTGCTAGTATTCTCGGTTGTAATAGCTTCTCTAAACCTTTCCCGGCGGTGTCCAGCATACATAGAGGTCTGTAACCCCCAGTTTTCCCTTTACTGATCAGAACCAATCTAGCTATCTTCCAACGAAAGCTAAAAATTCCCGCTTCCAAACAATGATTATACATTCTCAACAGCAGTTGAGGACATAATTCGACTGACACCTTCAGTACTTCTGCTGGAATACCATCTGGTCCAGGGGCTTTCTTATTTCTAAGGGAATTAATTGCTGTTGTCAATTCTTCAGTTGTAAAAGATGGTTGAGTTCTTTCTCGGCCTCAACATCAATCCCCTCTGCATGATCAGGGAATAGTGTGTGTACTATTTCTTCCATGGTGCGTAGATCCATGATAGGGCTTGGTAACATCCCGAATTTCTTCATAACAATTTTATACCCTAATCCCCATGGATTTTCATCCACTTCCTTAGACATTTCCCACCTCTTGTTGGCTTTACTCTTTTTAATTGTATTTCGCAGTCTTTTCTTCATAGTCTTATACTCTACTGAGAGAGCTTCAACGTTATGTCGTGCTCTTTGTGTCCTTCGTCTGAGTCGCAGGCATTGTTTCCTCAGCTCAGCAATTTCTTCATTCCACCAATATGCTGGACACTTGCCTCTCCGTTGTTTGATTGTTGTCATTGATGCGTCACATGCTTGCTGAAGGAGTCTCATGGTGTGTTCCACGCATTTATTAGCAATTATGCTTCTTTTGCCTCCGTGACATGTATCCGAAATACAGTCCATTCCATTCTGTATTACTTCATGAAATTTTTCTCTATCCGTAGTGGCTATGTTCCATCTTTCTAGCTTGCGCGTGGTAATCCTTAGATGCGGAGTCTCTTGAAGTACACGAAAAGTTATATACTGATGATCGCTTCCAGTATATTCTTCAATTACTCGCCATTCAGTTATCCTAGACGTAATGTCTTCAGAAGCAAAGGTTACATCTGGTATAGTTCCCTGACACCCTGGTCGCCAAAAGGTTGTCACATTACCAACGTTGATAATCATTAATCCCAATCTGGTGACCATCTCCATTGTACGCCGCCCTCTAGAATCTGTTTGAGGCATGTTCCATTCAACTGCTTGAGCGTTAAAATCACCAGCAACAACTAGGTTAGTGTTCATCCCTTGCAGAGTATCTTCAAGCCCATCTAGTTTTGTCTGGAAGTCAGAAATAGCCTCATTCGGGGTAAAATAACAGCTGACAAAAATTACCTTCTCAACTTGGACCCAGACGAACCCATCTCCGCATCCTTGATTTATAACTGAATATTTTCCAAGGTCTGGTACCCATATCGCAGCTGTCCCTAGATTGTCTGAAAACCAGTCTCCATCTTGATATTGTTCGCTAAGAATCAAGATGTCTGCTCCTATCTCATAGGCCATCAGTGTCAATAGATCACTGGCAGTTAGACTCCTGTGTATATTGGCTTGAAGGATCTGTACCATTCACCACTGCTTTTTGGCCTTTTCTAGTGCTTCACGAAACACAATACACTTGCCTGAGCCAAGAGCATGATGTCGTTTTGCATCCTACTGCCTTGTGACCAGCTTCCCCGCACGTGGAGCAGAGTTTACTTCTGTCCAATCCTTTACAGTTTCGTGCTTGATGCCCATATGACAGACATCTAAAGCACCGAGGAACTACGGCTCACCGTCTTACTCTGCAGTCCAGCCAGCCTACTTTAATTTTGCCTATGTCTAACAGCTTTCGTGCCTCACTATCTTCTATCTCCACAATGGCGAGTTTTTGTCCCCTGCTGTTCGGATTTGTGATTGAGACCTTCAATTCTTGATTAAGATAATCTAATTCTTGTCTTACACCGTCCTCCACATCGGAAATAGTGGTGGCACTGTCCATATCCCGAATTTCCAATAATAATCATAATAATAATAATAGTTTGTGACTGGAAACAGTGGTGCTGAAGAAATTGTGCCAAATTTTAGTCCGTCACATTTGAGTCATCAGTCCATAGAGTGGTTTGTTGCAGCTCTCCATGCCACCCTATCCTGTGCTAACCTTTTTGTTTCTACGTAACTACTGCATCCTACATCTGCTCTAATCTGCTTGTCATATTCATACCTTGGTCTACCCCTACAGTTCTTACCACCTACATTTCCTTCAAAAACCAACTGAACAAGTCCTGGGTGTCTTAAAATGTGTCCTATCATTCTATCTCTTCTCCTCGTCAAATTTAGCCAAATCGATCTCCCCCCACCAATTCGATTCAGTATCTCTTCATTTGTGATTCGATCTATCCATCTCACCTTCACCATTCTTCTGTAACACCACATTTCAAAAGCTTCTTTCTTTCTTTCTGAGCTAGTTACCGTCCATGTTTCACTTCCATACGTTGACGTTGAATACGTCGCGCTGATCTTCGGGAGCTGCCAATTTACTTAAATTGAGCTACTCGTCTTCGGCTTCTGCACGATTTTGGATCTTCTTATTTGTTGGATTGTGTTATGACTTCGCGCCTAATAGTGTATGCAAGCTGACTCATCTAACTGTCCTCCGCTTCTCGTAAACATTATGAGACGATGTTGAACTTTACGTGTGCTATGCTGCTGCTCAGAAGATTGCAGCTTGCTTCTTTTAAGTGACTTACCTTCTACTTCTTCTGAATTTTACAGTGCCTATCCCCGTTGTTTTACATTGCATTTTCAACTGTTTTTTGTGGGGACTTGATCTTTTATTTTCTTTCTTTCTTACCTATGCATTGTTCTTTGCGTTTTATTCGGCTGATGATGATCCGGATTGGGGTCGAAACCGGTACCGATTCCACTTATAATTAAATAGGAATGTAACACTACATTTCGTATTTATTTGTATTGAATGGGTTGAACTACCTTATTTATTATTTCAATTTAATTGTGATACATTTCAGTGCGGAACATTATGGAATTTTTATCTTTAAACCTCTAAGATGAGACGTAAAGTCAAGATTGCTTCATGTGTTCCTACATTTCTTCTGAAGCCAAATTGATCTTCTCCCAACTCAGCTTCAACTTGTTTTTCCATTCTTCTGTAAACAATACGTGTTTAAATTTTGCAGGCATGAGATACTAAACTAATTGTGCGATTGTTTTCACACCTGTCAGCACTGGCTTTCTTGGGAATAGGTATAACAACATTCTGCCGAAAATCGGATGGGATTTCTCCTCTCTCATACATCTTACACACTAAGTGGAATAACCTTGCCATGGTGGTTTTTCCTAAGGCAGTTAGTAATTCCGAGGGAATGTCATCAATTCCAGGTGCCTTGTTCCTATTTAGGATGCTCACAGCTCTGTCAAACTCTGACCTCAAAATTGGGTCTCCCATTTCATCAGCATCAACAGCCTCTTCATGTTTCACAACCAAATTATCTACATCTTCACCTTGATACGACTGTTGGATATGTTCATGCCATCTTTCTGCTTTGTCTTCTTTCCCTAGAATTGGCTTTCCATGTGAGCTCTTGATATTCATACACCTAGATTTCCTTTCTCCAAAGGTTTCCTTGATTTTCCTGTATGCAGCATCTACCTTTTGCAGGACCATACAACCTTCAACATCCTTGCACTTCTCCTTCAGCCATTCTTCCTTAGCTACCTTGCACTTTCTATCCACTTCATTCTTTAATCGCCTGTATTCTTTTCCGCTCTCTTCATTTCTAGCCTTCTTGTATTTTCGTTGTTCATCAATCAGGTCTAGTATCACCTGAGTTATCCACTGATTCTTAGTTGATCTTTTCTTCCTTCCTGACATTTCTTCAGCAGCCCTGCTGACTTCATTTTTCATGACTTCCTCTATTGTGTTTCCTTCAGCCTTTTCATTTAGTCTTTTTGTAACATGTTCCTTGAAACAATCCCTCGCACTCTTTTCTTTAAACTTGTTTACATCCCTTTTATTTTTTTTGCATTCTTTCCTTTCTTCAATTTCTTCAGCTTCAGATGGCTTTTCATGACCAACAAGTTGTGGTCAGTCCACGTCTGCTCCTGGGAAACTTTTACAATCCAACACTTGGTTTATCCCTCTCATGCGCACGAGCCTCATATGAGGTCCCAAAAGTATGTTTCATTTAGTGCGCCGTTCACTTAATATTGTTATGAATTTGTGGAAAATTATGACTCTGTTCTTCACTTTAGACCTCATGTGAGGTGTGATATTAGTTACAACTATATCTATGAGATGACAGCACTTCCTTGCTGCTGCGAAGTTGTAGGCAGTTGTGGCCTTCTTGTTATTTGCGTGTTTCATATGGAGACTAAATTATTGAAATTGATACGTCCTTTACAAATATATGCAACTGCTAAGTAAAAATGTTTTATACAGCAGAAAAGCATGCTCTTTCCAGTGGTATTAGTATTTTTATCATCATCATCATCATCATCATCATCATCTTCCTTCCAAGTATTGGGCCATGTGACCCGTTACGGTCTTGCATTTTACTTTTTGCAAGACTTGAAAGCAATCAGATGTCCTTCTGACGGGTTGCTAGCCTGAAGGAAGTAAGACCATTGGTGGGGCTGCCACCTCTCAGCTAATGGACTAGCTGAAATCACAGCATTTCTTCCATAATGGATGTAACGGTTATACCGCCGTGACTCTGTCAACAGGGCTGGGAACAGGTTTTTTCATCTCGGGAAGGTGAGGTTGGCCTTTGGGCAGGAGAGGTTATGTCATAATCCTCATCATCATCCTTCCAAGTACTGGGCCATGTGGCCTGTTACGGTCTTGCATTTTCTTTCCATCGCTTCATTGGACGTCCTGTAGATCTCTGTCCTCTTGGTTGATAGCGAAGGATCTCCTTTGGTAATCTTACAGATTCCATCCTTTGAACATGACGTTTCCAGTTTTCTTGGTAATCATAGATGTAATTGATTACTGATTTCACATTCAGTCCCTTAAGCACATCTTCATTTCTTATACGATCCCATTTCGTATAGCCTGCTGTTCTGCGCATGAATGTCATTTCACGTGCTGTAATTCTGGAAATGTCTTGAGTTCTTATTGTCCATGCCTCACTGCCGTAGCAAAACGTTGGTCGGGCTAAAGTGTTATAAAGACGTAAGAGAGTGTGTTTTTGGACAAGAGATGGCTTCATGATATGATTTATGATTCCTGTTGTTCTGGTAAATTTGGTTATTTTTGCAGAGATATCAATTTCCCCTTAGTAAGATAAATTGTATCCCAGATAATTGAATTCGTTGACTCTTTCCAAAATTTTATTATCTAAACAGATTTTATTTGGGATAGGGTCCTTCCCCTAAAGGCCATTATTTTGCTCTTTTGTGGTGAAATGATCATGTTGAATTTTGAAGAGACTTTCTGGAGATTTAATACTGACCACTGAAGATCGTCTTCTGATGATGCTACCAATGCAACATCATCAGCAAAGAGTATGTCATCTAGATGTGCGAGATATCTGCTGACTGGGATTGATCCATGCCTTTCATGCCTCCATTCCTGTATTATGTTGTTCTTATAGATTATGAACAACAAAGGAGAAAGTCCACAACCTTGTCTCACACCTCTGCTGATCGGTTTCCATTCAGTCTGATGATTACCTAACTTTATTGCAATAAGGTTGTCACTGTACATGTTGTATATGTTATCTATTAACTATTGTGGGACATTATCTTCTGCTAAGATATTAAGAAGTCTGTTCCTATTAACTAGGTCAAAGGCTTTCTTAAAATCAACAAATGCTATGTGAGTTTCCAAGTTAAGTTCCCTGCGTTTTTCGACTAAGATTTTCAAGGTAAAGTAAGCATCAGCACATGAGCGTCCCTTTCGAAATCCATGTTGTTCATTTCCAATCACATTTTCATAATACCTGAATAATTTTTCTCTGACAATATTTGAGAAAAATTTTGTAACCTGAGTTGAGTATACTTATCCCTCTGTAATTTCCACAATCTTTCACACTGCCCTTCTTATGAAGAGGAATAACTATAGCTTTTTGCCAATTCTCTGGTGGTCTGTTGCCATTCCAAATTAAATTGATGAATTTGAGAAATCTTTGCTTGAAGATGTCACTGGAATACTTGAATAATTCTGAATTTATTGAATCTTCTCCAGATGCTTTACCATTTCTAAGTTTTCTGAGTATTAGCTCCAGTTCTTCGAGTGTTTAATGGTTTCCGAAGACTTGTTAAGAGATGTTGGCAGAAGAAATGGCTCAATATTTGAACCTCTCCAAAGGTTCCAAAAATAAATGAGCCACTCCGTTAGAGGTATTGCATTAATGCGTATGTCTTCTTTTACATCATTATTTAGTTTCTTGAGTATTTTATAGGTCTGTGGTTGTGGTCTTTTTATATCAGTCTCCAGTTGTGAAACAAAGTTTTCCCAACTCTTTCTGTGCTTTTTTCTGCACTTCCATTTTTGCTATTGCTCTCGTGCGGTGATACTCTATTTTATCTTCTAATTTGCCAGTTGACAAAAAAATTTTATAAGCATTTCTTTTGTCTGAAATAACCTTTTCAATCTCTTCATCCCAGATTCTTAAACCCTTTTTCCTCTGCCATTTTTTCTTAACTCCCAAACTCTCAAAAGCAGACTGCTTTAAAATTGAACACAAATTAGACCACTCCATTTCCACATTGTCACTAACTGGTGTCATCTGTGTAAGTTCATTAAGTCTGTTCTGGTACAGCCATTTTATACTGGGGTGTCTTAATAGGTTAATCTTATAAGAAGTTTTAATTTCTTGTGTTGTTTGTGTGTTTCTTTTATACCATCTAGGCCTCAGACAAATAGGTGCTACTAATAAATAGTGATCAGTTTCCAATTCAGGGCCTCGATAGACTCTTGTATCCAAGACTAAATCTGCCAATTTACCATTACAAATTATATAATCTATAATCTATTTCTGATTTCGTGCAGACCACGTATACTTGTGGGTGTCCTTGTGTGGGAACATTGTGTTCATAATCTTTAACTGATTGAAGACAGTGAAATCTATTCATTTCGTTCCATTGTTATTACGGGTTGTTTCTCCGTGGATTCCAATGTGATTCTGAATTTTCTCATTACCAACTCTGGCATTGTAGTCTCCCAGTAATAGTAGCATATCTTGTTTGTTAATTTTATTGACTATCTTTTGCAGATCATTATAGAACCCATCACTTTCATTTGAATTGCCCTCCACTGGAGTGTATACCCCTATAACTGTAAGATAACCCCTGAATAGTTTTAGTCTTAAATTGGATAATCCTTTCATTCCAAAAAGTGTAGTTATCAATTGTTGATCTTAATCTTTTGTGTACCATGAGCAGTACACCTGCCTGTGCTCTAGTATCTCTGTCAACCCCACTGTAAAACTGTAAATAATTTACTGTCTCTTTTGATCCCTGAAGCATTCTTTTTGTTTCTGAAATTGCTGCAATTAAAATGTCTCATTTTGCGAGAATGTCGTCCAGCGGGTCATCTTTGTGTGAGATACCTTGTACATTCCAGGTAGCACATCTAAAAGTATTTTTCTTCCAATCTTTGTCCATTTCACTGTCCTTTTCAGTGCCAGGAGAGGTTATGTATTCCACATAAAGTTAATTTTAGATAATATACAGAACAATAACAAATAGGTTAATATGCCAAGTTCTTCATGATATAGATAAAATACATATAAAGTGTATAAAATATCATAATTTTAAAATACTCACCGTATAATATAAAAGACTTGTTTATAATAACCATATCAACTGTCACTAATCCTTCACAGCACCATAATTTTCCTATTTTCCAAAAAAACTACTATAAAATTCAGGACACCAGTAAGTGTATATTACAAAGATGACTTTTAAGTTTCATAACAACAGCATCAAATCTATATCAATTCAGAAAAAAAGAGAATTATAAAAGTACTAATACAGAGCTTCTCATTAGTCATGGCCACCTACAATACATGCAATTTATTACCATTATTTTGTGTAATAATATAGGGGCCTCATATGAGATCTAAATGTACGAGAGGTTATGGTTCAGTCATAACCTCAATTAGAACTACACCATATTGTAGTGTTTTGGTGGAATTTTTTATGCAAACCAAGACAGACTGCTGATGTTTCATGGCACATTTGTCATATATTCTCATTTCTATGCATTTAGAACAAAATGGATGAAGAACCAGGGCCGTGTGTAGAAAATGTAGTCTTCACAACAAATGTCACAATATATTCTGCGCCCTGCCAGTAATACCTGACAATATGATATACAATCGCTTTTGCGAGATACGGAAGTATTTGCACTTCATTGACAATCAGAACATTCCAGCAGACATCAATGATCGGCTTATACGTTTACGTCCTATGATTGACCATTTCAAGCACATCTTTAGATGTTCTTCCCAGCCAGAAGAATTTTCATCAGGTAATGAGATGGTCCCTTTCAAAGGCCGATCAAAGCTGAAACGATGTATGAAGAGTAAACCCTAAAAATGGGGCTTCAAAATTTGGGTCTGAACCAGTTCCTCAGGATACATCCATAACTTTGAGATCTATCAAGGAAAAGTGCAAAATGGTGAAGGTCATTCTGAATTTGGAGCAGTTGGTGATGATGTTCTTAGGCTGTGTGAAGACGTGAAGTTCAAAAGCCATAAGCTTTTGATAATCTGTTTACGTCGATTAATCTTCTCTAGAACTTCTTGAAGATGGCATTTATGCTTCCAGGACTATCAGAGCTAACAGGCTTTGTGGTGCTAATCTTAAGCTGCGGTCTGTGAAAACCTTGAAGAAGGAACCGAGAGGGTTGTACTCTGTTACGTCGCAGTCCAACATCCCAATAACCTGCTGGCATGATAATTCATTTTTACACGTAGCATCTACATTTGATGGAGCAGAACCTGTGGGTGTTGCTAAGAGATGGTGTCAAAAACTGCGCGCAATCATTGAAATTCCACAACAATATTTCATCAGCATTTACAATTCCCACATGGGTGGCATACATCTAATGGACTCGCTCGTAGGTCTTTATCGGCACACCATAAGGCACAAAAGGGAGTACTTCAGAGTATTCCATTATCTACTGAATGTGACCATTGTAAATTGTTGGACCCTCTGGAGAATGAACCCAGATTGTGAGAAGCTGGATCTGTTAGAATTCAAGTCCTCAGTAACTACTTCTCTCATTTACATGGGAAGCAAACATGAACCCAAGAAAGGAAGACCCGCTTCAGATGCCACCAGCAACCAAAAAATGGTTGAAAGTGAAGGCTACCTATAAGCTGGGAAAGGATAAAAGTGCCACCTTCACGGTTGTTCAAGGAAAACCAGGTATGTCTGCCTTCGCTGCCAATATGCCCTTTGTCCAGTGTTTTGAGGAATTCCATAGCAGGAAATAACAACAGCCACTCCTTATGCAAAATTTAGTTTGGTAAACCGTCCATGTAAAAGTGAAATCCAGCACACAGTATCTCCCAAGAAAATTATTCCTCAGTTCAGTTGTGTTGTGGTGTGTGTGGACTCCCTTCGTGCACATAAGCCTCATGAGGTCCGTGGAATTTTCAAAGAAAATGAACTATTATTTCTTTTTCTTTAACATAATTGTATTTTGTAACCTTCCAATCAATAAAAAATCAAGACAATATTTTATTTCACTTTGAACTGAAAATGCGTGCACGATAGGGTTAAGAATCTCTGCCTAATCATAATGAAGTCTATTTGATACCTTCCAGCGTCTCCAGGTCTCGTCCATGTATAAAGCCGTCATTTGTGGTGTTTGAACCAAGTACTGGCAAGGACTAAATTATGATCAGTGCAGAATTCAACCAGCCGACTTCCTCTTTCGTTCTTTTGTCCCAGTCCGAATTCTCCTACTGTATTACCTTCTCAATCACTACTGATTGCATTTAGGGCAGTCGCCCAGGTGGCAGATTCCCTGTGTGTTGTTTTCCTAGCCTTTTCTTAAATTATTGCAAAGAAAATGGAACTTTATTGAACATCTCCCTTGGTAAGTTATTCCAATCCGTAACTCCCCTTATAAACGAATATTTGCACCAATTTGTCCTCTTGAATTCCAGCTTTATCTTCCTATTGTGATCTTTCCTACTTTTAAAGACACCACCCAAACTTATTCGTCTACTGATGTCCCCCCACGCCATCTCTCCACTGACAGCTCGGAACATACCACTTATTACATGTTATAAAACTCATTTTAGGTCCGTATTGAAAATTTACAGTTCAACAACAATAAAGGTGTTTTAATTTGTTCCACCTATTCAATTTTATTTTCACTTATAGTGGTTACATAAATAGACTCTTAGTTAAATGGGACATGTTTCGCCCTCAATTAAGGGCATCTTCAGCCTAAAAACAATCATCAAAAATACAACTAATATTGAAAGTGAAAGCTAAAAGTTTAGCCAGTTATTAAAATTCAGAACATAAAAATGTGAAAAATGATACAATATATAAAGATGCTAATGGAAAACTGTCTATGATTAAACTATAATCTTGTCGGAGACTAAAACTTCTTCCATTAAAATTCTAATTAAAAACAGTTCATTTAAAATATTAGTGGAAAACCAAAGTGGTAATAATATAAAGCCATCGACATGAGGGCGTGAACACAAGCATAAGCATGATTGTCATAAATACAATCTTTCCAAGGCCGCTGATGAAATTCGTCAGCATAAAGTGAGACAGAAGCATCCGTTGAAAAATTGTAAGTGGCCCTTAGCACCGGTAGGTAATACAATTGGCTAGAACCTTGCCAGGAAATGTCAGTAGATGCAGAAATAATGTTTTCTATAAGAGAAGGAAAAGAAGAAATAAGAAGTTGAACGTAAGGAGAGAATTCGGATTACATAAATTGATACAGATGAGGACTTACATGTTAGTGGAAGTTATTTGTTATCTACTGTTGTGTTGGTTGCTGCCCGTCTGTTGGCTCTGAGTCTGGTGTAGTAACTGTGCTGCAGAGGCGGCAGTGAACTCGGAGGGGAAGGAATAGGGGAGTGTGGAAGGGAGGAGAGGATGGGTGGAGACAATTGTGACGAGGCTGACAAAGGGCCGGAGTCAACCGTATTGCTGGAAGTAGGCTTAATATCTGTAGGTATGGGAGGAGTATTAGAGTTTGAAGAATTAAATATATTAGGTATCCTAAATTTATTCGAACTAACTGACTTTAATAATTTCGGCATTAATTCATGTAACATACTTTTATTGTCCGTGGTTTCATTAAGATTCTGTTGCTTATTGTACGTCTGGTCTAAATAGATGTATATACTTTCTAATTCGTTCAACATTCTCCCTTTTTGTATGTTTCTAATTATCCCTAAGTCTTTCTCTATGGATTCAAATCTGTGACCAGTCTCCCTCATATGCAAACTTATCGCTGAGTATTTCCTATGTTTATTCGCGTTAACATGTCTCATGTATCTTGTCATAAAACTTCCCCCAGTCTGTCCAACATATGAAAAATTACACTGAGTACATTTGAGTCTGTATACTCCCAATCCCAAATAACGATTTTTATCATAATTAACTTTTTTATGATTAAAAGAATATGTACTGGTTAGTATTAGTAGTTCTAAAAGCTATATTAAAATTATGTTTTTTGAAAACGTTAGTGATCTGGTGTATAGCTGGATTGTTAAAAGTGAATGTAGCATACCCAGTTTTTCTGGTTTTGTCTGGTATCAGATTCGTAGATAACTTGTTCTTAATTTTATTGATCAGTTTGTTAATCATTCTATTTTGAAACCATTTTGTTTAGCGAGGTACCTAATATAATTTAATTCTTTCTTCAAATTCTTGGGAGATAGAGGGATTCTAAATGCTCTATAAATCAGACTGTGAAAAGATGCTTGTTTATATGAATTCGGGTGTAAAGAAAAATTGTTTATAGTTGTCAATGATTGTATCGGTTTTCTAAATATTTGGAAATCAAAAGTGTTAACCTTACGCGTAACTATTATATCTAGAAAATTCAATGAGTTATCGACTTCGTCCTCTTTCGTGAATTTCAAATTAGGTTCGATTTCATTTAATTTATTTAAGATTTCTTGACTATTAGTGACATCCTTGTTTCTGATTACAAATGTATCATCTACATATCTCAACCATAAATCAATTCCTTTAATTTTTGCTATTATTTCATTGTGTTCAATTGAATCCATAAATATGTCGGCAAGGATGCCCGATATTGGGTCACCCATTGGTAATCCATTCTCTTTATAAATATTATTGTTAAAAGAAAAGTAATTATTGTCTAATATGAAATTTAACAATCTAGTGAATTCTTCTACTTCCATTTTACTAAGATTACTGTGTTTACAAATATTATCATGAATGATATTAACAGTTTTATCTGTCGGAATATTCGGGAACATATTCACTACCTCATACGAACACATCATCTGGTTTGGACGCACGCCAAATTTAAGCAAAATGTCACACAAGTCAATGGAATTTCTTAATGGTTGTTTATTATTAAAAGTGTAATGTCTTTTCAAAAAATTATGAATGTATTTGGAGACCTTATACGTGGGAGAATATCGGCAATTGATAATCGGACGAATCAGAATATCTTTTTTATGTATTTTGGGCAAAGCTCTAGTTTCCGGGAGCCTAGGATTCATATTGACAAGTTTTAATTGTTCTTGTTCTTTATGGATTCAATTGAACACAATGAAATAATAGCAAAAATTAAAGGAATTGATTTATGGTTGAGATATGTAGATGATACATTTGTAATCATAAACAAAGATGTCACTAATAGTCAAGAAATCTTAAATAAATTAAATGAAATCGAACCTAATTTGAAATTCACGAAAGAGGACGAAGTCGATAACTCATTGAATTTTCTAGATATAACAGTTACGCGTAAGGTTAACACTTTTGATTTCCAAATATTTAGAAAACCGATACAATCATCGACAACTATAAACAATTTTTCTTTACACCCAAATTCATATAAACAAGCATCTTTTCACAGTCTGATTTATAGAGCACTTAGAATCCCTCTATCTCCCAAGAATTTGAAGAAAGAATTAAATTATATTAGGTACCTCGCTAAACAAAATGGTTTCAAAATAGAATGATTAACAAATTGATCATTAAAATTAAGAACAAGTTATCTACGAATCTGATACCAGACAAAACCAAAAAAACTGAGTATGCTACATTCACTTTTAACAATCCAGCTATACACCAGATTACTAACGTTTTCAAAAAACATAATTTTAATATAGCTTTTAGTACTACTAATACTAACCAGTCCATATTCTTTAATCATAAAAAAGTTAATTATGATAAAAATTGTTATTTGGGATCGGGAGTATACAGACTCAAATGTACTCAGTGTAATTTTTCATATGTTGGACAGACTGGGAGAAGTTTTATGACAAGATACATGGGACATGTTAACGCGAATAAACATAGGAAATACTCAGCGATGAGTTTGCATATGAGGGAGACTGGTCACAGATTTGAATCCATAGAGAAAGACTTAGCAATAATTAGAAACATACAAAAAGGGAGAATATTGAACGAATTAGAAAGTATGTACATCTATTTAGACCAGACGTACAATAAGCAACAGAATCTTAATGAAACCACAGACAATAAAAGTATGTTACATGAATTAATGCCGAAATTATTAAAGTCAGTTAGTTCGAATAAATTTAGGATACCTAATATATTTAATTCTTCAAACTCTAATACTCCCCCATACCTACAGATATTAAGCCTACTTCCAGCAATACGGTTGACTCCGGCCCTTTGTCAGCCTCGTCACAATTGACTCCACCCATCCTCTCCTCCCTTCCACACTCCCCTATTCCTTCCCCTCCGAGTTCACTGCCGCCTCTGCAGCACAGTTACTACACCAGACTCAGAGCCAACAGACGGGCAGCAACCAACACAACAGTAGATAACAAATAACAACTTCCACTAACATGTAAGTCCTCATCTGTTTCAATTTATGTAATCCGAATTCTCTCCTTACGTTCAACTTCTTATTTCTTCTTTTCCTTCTCTTATAGAAAACATTATTTCTGCATCTACTGACATTTCCTGGCAAGGTTCTAGCCAATTGTATTACCTACCGGTGCTAAGGGCCACTTACAATTTTTCAACGGATGCTTCTGTCTCACTTTATGCTGACGAATTTCATCAGCGGCCTTGGAAAGATTGTATTTATGACAATCATGCTTATGCTTGTGTTCACGCCCTCATGTCGATGGCTTTATATTATTACCACTTTGGTTTTCCACTAATATTTTAAATGAACTGTTTTTAATTAGAATTTTAATGGAAGAAGTTTTAGTCTCCGACAAGATTATAGTTTAATCATAGACAGTTTTCCATTAGCATCTTTATATATTGTATCATTTTTCACATTTTTATGTTCTGAATTTTAATAACTGGCTAAACTTTTAGCTTTCACTTTCAATATTAGTTGTATTCTTGATGATTGTTTTTTTAGGCTGAAGATGCCCTTAATTGAGGGCGAAACATGTCCCATTTAACTAAGAGTCTATTTATGTAACCACTATAAGTGAAAATAAAAGTATTGAATAGGTGGAACAAATTAAAACACCTTTATTGTTGTTGAACATACCACTTAGTCGAGCAGCTCGTCTCCTTTCTCCCAAGTCTTCCCAGTCCAAACTTTGCAACATTTTTGTAACGCTACTCTTTTGTCGGAAATCGCCCAGAACAAATCAAGCTGCTTTCCTTTGGATATTTTCCGGTTCCTGAATCAAGTAATCCTGGCGAGGGTCCCATACACTGGAACCATACTCTCGTTGGGGTCTCACCAGAGACAAATATGCTCTCTCCTTTACATCCTTACTAGAACCCCTAAATACCCTCATAACTATGTCCAGAGTTCTATACCCTTTATTTACAATCATATTTATGTGATTACCCCAATGAAGATCTTTCCTTATATTAATGCCTAGGTATTTACAATGATTCCCAAAGTAATTAAAACTCAGAGTAGTTTTCCTATTTGTGAAACTCACAACCTGACTTTTATCCGCGTTTGTCATCATACCATTGTCTACTGTCCATCTCACAACATTATCGAGGTCATTTTGCAGTTGCTTACAATCTTGTAACTTATTTATTACTCTGTACAGAATAACATCATCTGCGAAAAGCCTTATCTCTGATTCCACTACTTTACATATATCATTGATATATATAAGAAAATATAAAGGTCCAATAATACTGCCTTGCAGAATTCCTCTCTTAATTATTATAGGGACAGATAAAGCTTCACCTACTCTAATTCTCTGAGTTCTATTTTCTAGAAACAGAGCCACCCATTCAGTCACCCTTTTGTCAAGTCCAATTGCACTAATTTTTGCCAGTAGTCTCGCATGATGTACGCTATCAAATGCCTTAGACAGGTCAATCGTGATTCAGTCCAATTGACCTCCTGAATCCAGGATATCTGCTATATCTTGCTGGAATCCTGCAAGTTGGGCTTCAGTGGAATAACCTTTCCTAAACCCAAACTGCTTCTATCAAACCAGTTATTAATTTTGCAAACACGTCTTATATCAGAAAGAATGCTTTCCCAAAGCTTACATACAATGCATGTCAAACTGACTGGCTTGTAATTTGCAGCTTTATGTCTATCACCCTTTCCTTTATATACAGGGGCTACTATAGCAACTCTTCATTCATTTGGTAAAGTTCCCTCATGCAAACAATAATCAAACAAATACTTCAGATATGCTACTATATCCCAACCCATTATCTTTAGTATATCCCCCAAAACCTTATCAATTCCAGCTGCTTTTCTATTTTTCAACTTTTGTATCTTACTGTAAATGTCATTGCTGCCATAGGTAAATTATAATACTTCTTTAGTATTACTCACCTCCTCTATCTGAACATTATCCTTGTAACCAACAATCTGTACATACTGCTGACTGAATACTTCTGCCTTTTGAAGATCGTCGCATACACACTCCCCTTGTTCATTAATGATTCCTGGAATGTCCTTCTTGGACCCTGTTTCTGCCTTAAAGGACCTATACACACCGGGCGAGTTGGCCGTGCGCGTAGAGGCGCGCGGCTGTGAGCTTGCATCCGGGAGATAGTAGGTTCGATTCCCACTATCGGCAGCCCTGAAAATGGTTTTCCGTTGTTTCCCATTTTCACACCAGGCAAATGCTGGGGCTGTACCTTAAGGCCACGGCCGCTTCCTTCCAACTCCTAGGCCTTTCCTATCCCATCGTCGCCATAAGACCTATCTGTGTCGGTGCGACGTAAAGGCCATAGCAAAAAAAAGACCTATACATACTCGTAGATTTTTCACTAAAATTTGTATGGCCACCAATTATGCTTGCATTATTTTATCCTTAGCTGCCTTCTTTGCTAGATTCAATTTTCTGGTAAGTTCCTTCAATTTCTCCTTACTTCCACAGACATTTCTAACTCTATTTCTTTCCAACCTGCACCTCCTTCTTAGTCTCTTTACTTCCCTGTTATAATATAGTGGATCTTTACCATTCCTTACCACCTTTAAAAGTACAAACCTATTTTCACATTCCTCAAGAATTGCTTTAAACCCATCCCAGAGTCTGTTTACATTTTTATTTACCGTTTTCCACCGATCATATTTACTTATTAAAAACTCCCTCATGCCTGTTTTATCAGTCATATGGTACTGCCTAATAGTCGTAATTTTAATCTCTTCCTTTCTTTCACATTTATTTTTAATTAACACAAAAACAGCTTCGTGATCACTAATACCATCTATTACTTCGGTTTCTCTATAGAGCTCATCTGGTTTACTAGCACCACATCTAGAATATTCTTCCCTCTAGTGGGTTCCATCACTTTCTGAATCAGGTGCCCTTCCCATATTAACTTATTTGCTATTTATAGGTCATGCTTCCTATTGTTCGCATTACTTTTCCAATTGACATTTGGTAAATTGAGATCACCCACTACAATCACGTTCCTTTCCTTAACGTTTCCCCCATAGCTGATTATCTTATCAAATAATTCTGAATCAGCATCTGCACTTCCCTTTCCTGGTCTGTAAACTCCAAAAACATCAAGTTGCCTATTATCTTTAGAGATGAGCCTTATCCCTAGAATTTCTTTTTTGTCATCTTTAACTTTTTCGTAGCTTACAAATTCTTCTTTCACCAGAATGAATACTCCCCCTCCTACCATTCCTATCCTATCTCTGCCATACACCCTCCAGTTCCGTGAGAAAATTTCTGCATCCATTATATCATTTCTCAGCCATAATTCAACTTCTATTACAATATCTGGTAAGTATATATCTATTGAATTACTTAATTCTATTCCTTTCTTTACAATACTTCTACAGTTGAGCACTAACAGTTTTATGTCATCCCTACTTGATTTCCAGTTCCCTGTTCCCTTAACACCACTCCCTAGGCCACCCTGTTTCCCTGAATGTGCCTCCCTATAACCCGTCTAAACAAATTTCCTAACTTATATGTACCACTGCGGTTTAAGTGAAGGCCATCTGAGCGCAGATCCCTATCTCCTACCCACCAATTAGGATCTAGAAATTTCACTCTCCACTCTCTCCCTTGACTTGCCACTGCATTCCAGTCCCCCATCACAATTAGATTCTCATCACCTTTTACATATTGTGTTAAATCTTCTATCTCTTCATATGTTCTTTTGATTTCTTCATCATCCGCTGAGCTAGTAGGCATATAGACCTGCACTATTGTGGTGGGCATTGGTTTGGTGTCTATCTTGACGACAATAATTCTTTCACTATGCTGGTCATAGTAGCTTACCCACTGCCCCATTTTCTTATTCATTATTAAACCAACTCCTGCATTTCCTCTGTTTGATTTTTGATGATCGCTCCCTGGAGATCTGAATGGGGGACTAGTTTACCTCTGGAATATTTTACCTGGTAGGAAGCCATCATCAGTACATTATTCATACAGAGAGAACTGCATGTCCTCAGGAGTTAGTTACGGCTGTAGTTTCCTGTTGCTTTCAGCCGTGTAGCGGTATCAACGCTGCAAAGCCATGTTGAGTATTATTACAAGGCCATATCAGTCAGTCATCCAGACTGCCGCCCTTGCAACTTCCGAAAGGCTGTTACCCCCCTTTCGATGAACCATTCCTTAGTCTGGTCTCTCAACAGATACCCATCCGATATGGTTGCACCTGCAGCTCGGTTATCTGCTTCATTGGGACACGTAAGCCTCCCCACCGCGGCAAGGACACATGGTTCGCAGGGAAGGCAGTCACATACATGATTGAAAAAAAATGTGCATGATTCACTGTAAAAAATATTTTGAATCCAATTGAACTATCTCCAATGGGAGACAGTTTTCAAACAATGTTTCATAATGAATTAATTCACATTCACAGACAAGGCCTACATTAAAACATGATTATATTTAAGGGAATCATCATTTTTTCATTTTCATTTCCCCTTGTCCATTTCTGCGAGGTTGGGGGTGTTGATGACATTTCTTCACCATTGCCTCTCCTTCTGCCTCCTCTTCAGTAATAATTACGATTATTGTATTCCAGTCCAGTCTTCTTTTTCACACCGTTCTTGACAGAGTCTGGCCATCTTGCTCTGGGTCTCCCTCTTGCCTTCTTTCCGTGTATCTTTAGCCTCCAAGACTTATTTTGGTATACTTCCCTCCTCCATCCTCATAACATGTCCAGACCATCTCAATTTATTCTTATCCATCCTGTCACTCAGTTTTTCTACCTCTAACTCTTTTCTGACTTCATCATTTCTTACTCTGTCTCTCCTTGTCTTCCCCATCATCCTCCTCAGGAACTTCATCACCAAAGCCATGCAAATGCATGTTTTTAAATAACCTGGTTACAGTTCTCAAACTTTGCAAATATTCCTCTTATTGCTTAACAGTTCTAAATAACCATTCTTTTTTATGTGCATGCTTGCATGTTTTGGCCTTTTAAGGAGAAATTTCATGCATAATGCATATTTTGAAGATATTGGATTTAATAAGAACGTATGAACATTTAATATTGCATAATATGACTTTTCTTCTGACTATGGCGCGTATATAATGTTAACTTGCATGATAGTGACAACCAAAGTTAGTACATATGGTAAAGGTCCTATAATCCAATTAACCAAGCACTTTATCTGTTGTATGATTAAACATTGACGTAAGACGGAAGGCCTCACGTCGATCTCTGTAATTATTTTCTCTTTTTGCCATTTTCTTTACGTCGCAGCGACACAGATAGGCCTTATAGCGACGATGGAATAGGAAAGGCCTAGGATTGGGAAGGAAGCGGCCGTGGCCTTAATTAAGGTACAGCCCCAGCATTTGCCTGGTGTGAAAATGGGGAAACCATGGAAAACCATTTTCAGGGCTGCCGACAGTGGGATTTCAACCCATTATTTCCCGAATGCAAGCTCACAGCTGTGCGCTGCTAACTGCACAGCCAACCCACCCGGTCTGTAATTCTTAGGGATAAGGTGTCCCAGTTATACATTGCTATAAATTGAACCGTAAATTGTGCATTACTGATTCACCACTAATTTTTTTTGCCTTTGTTAGATGAACAAAACAAAACTTTTTTTTTTTTTTTTTGCAAGTTTCTTTACGTTGCACCAACACATAGGTCACACCTTGTGTCACGACAATAGATTTTAGAATTAAATAAATGTGATTACTTGATTCTTTCTTGTTGCTGACAGTACTAAAAGAAAAAAGTGAGAAAATCATTGCCAGACAGCAACACATGGTTCTAATGAGTTATAGGGGCATGGTGCATCTCATATATTATCTCTTTGCCCGGCTCCATGGCTAATTGGTTAGCATACTGGCCTTTGGTCACATGGGACCCGGGTTTGAATCCCATTATTATTATTATTATTATTATTATTATTATTATTATTATTATTATTATTATTATTATTATTATTATTATTAATTTCCCACTTGCACCCTTCTGCTGATCTTATCAAACCTTACATTATTTGACTTCCCATATATTTTAAGCATTCAACAACCTCAAGGTTTTGTCCCCTGATACTAACAATTCATTTTCCTTGTCTTTCTCCTCTTGTCATCACCGCTTATTTGCTCTTCTCCATACTGATTTTCAAACCATATTTGCATATTGCTGCTAATTCTAAACAAAGGGAGCCTCCGTGGCTCAGACGGCAGCGCGTCGGCCTCTCACCGCTGGATACCGTGGTTCAAATCCCGGTCACTCCATGTGAGATTTGTGCTGGACAAAGCGGAGGTGGGACAGGTTTTTCTCCGGGTACTCCGGTTTTCCCTGTCATCTTTCATTCCAGCAACACTCTCCATTCTCATTTCATTGCATCTATCATTCATTAATAAATCACTTTGGGAGTGGCGACCCCATCGTACATCGTGCTTCATTCATTACATCCCTGACCCGGTCAATGACTGGATAACAGGTTGTAGGTTTTCATTTTTCTAAACAAAGGGTAATGGTACCTTAAATACTGGAGGTACTGGAGTAGCCAAACTACAAGCAGAAATGTATCTGTGCTCTGGCAAAGATATTTCATTCATGTTGAGGTCAGGAAGATGTGGTTGTGCTGCCTCATTATACAAGGCAAATGGGTTAATCTTGTGCTCATTAACTACGAGATCTACTGAAACACAGGAGCATGGCTTTCATTTTAAAAATCCCATGTGCATTGGGGTGGGGCATTCAAACTGCAGCCACCTTGTTGAGAAACAGGTGAAGATTTCACGTAGTCATCGTTCTCTTCAGGAAAAAGATGAAGGCTAAAATAAATCATTATGGTAGGCAGGATGACAGAATTTAGAAAGAACGGCTGAACAAAATATGAAATTACAATTTGAAGGAAAAGAGATGAGAGGTACAGATTGGTGAACTGGAAAGTGATGAAAGAGGTATAGGAAACACATTACACACATAACAAATTCATCTTTTTATAAAAATAAATGTGTAATAGCCAGACCTCAGATTTTCTAGCCCTAAAAGATCAGTTTGAAGCACATAAAGTAGGCTCTTAAAAGTAACCAAATAGTCACATTAATAATAATAATAATAATAATCACACTGAAAAGATACCGACCATAATCCAGAAAAGGATAACTTTTTACACTCACCCCTTCAGATTGCCAGGAGAAAGAATCTGTAAACGTTTGTTATCCTACACTTCACAAGTCTCAAAACTATTCCTCCTTGGTTGGTGGAGATCGATAATGATCTTTTAAAAATATGGAATCACAGAAACAGACATAGAATAGCACACTCCATACAAAAGACATCACAAATTTCATCCTAATTTCAAAATCTAAATTTGTGCCAATTAGAAGATTTATCTTATTACTAAATGCCTGTTTGGCAAGCACTATTCGCCTTCTGATCTCTTTGATGCTCCTGTTATCATTGGTGATCAGACTGCCTAGATAAGGGGAACAGATGACTTGTTCCACTACCATGTCAGTAAGCTTGATGTTGGTGTGAATTTAGTCAGGATGTTTACTCACAACTAATACCTTGGTCGTCTTAACATTAAGTGTGAGTCTGACAATACTGATGACAATACAATCGGCATCTTGGACAACTCCTCCTCGGAGTCTGCTACAATTGCTGTGTCAACTGCATATCAAATGCATTGGATAATCTGTGGTGTAGGTTTAGATAATTTTGTCTTATAAACACCAAGTGTGTCGCTAGAGATTTTATACATGCTGTCATTGTATGAAATGGAGTATTGAATGGACTTTTTTATGACCTTCAAAAATCGGACTGTCCTTGCTGGGTTTGAACATCTGCAGAGGGAGCTGGAAAATCATGAAAGGGTAAAATGGAGAGTGGACACATTGCACATACAATTGTATTTTTTTTTATAAAAGGAAATAAATTATAACTGGTGCCTGCCTGGTGGCCGTTGATCATCAAGGCATCAAGTCTGTATGGTCTTACACCATGGTTAGCCAGTTCCAGTACCGTTGGTCGAAAAATATTTCACCATCAGAATGTTGACTGGCAGGGTAGGAGAGTTGGTGGTATACAATTTGTAATCACTAGATTGCGTGCCAAAAGCCTGGATTAAATTCCAAACCTCTCCGCAGTGTTCATATGGAATCAGGGCACATGACGCTGTTGATGCTATTCGACAGGAGTAGGCTATGTGCCAGCACCAGGTTTCACCCTCTCCTTTCCTACTATCATATGCTACGTCATTAATTTCACCTCAACACCCCTGATGAGGTTGACGTCAGGAAGGGCATCCGGTCATAAAAGCTCACTGAGAAGATTTCTCACTACATACTATTACATATGTTATAATTAGAGCCTGGATTTCCATGCACTATCAAATCTTAAAATATGCATGCATTCATGCACTATCATATAGCAAAACATGCACAATAAAGTGGAAAATATGCACTATCAAAATTCAGTTCATATGGTTACATTTTCGATTCCTTTTGAACCATTGTACGACAACTTTCTCCAAATTGTCTTCACTTAAGCTCATCTGTTTATCTGTCAGTACATTTTTAAACACAGAAAATAATATTTCTATGTCACAAGAAGTGACAGGTACATACTTAAATGAAGACATTTGGAACAAAGTGAGGTCAAATTGTACAAATTTTGCATTTTCACCATACAGTATATCTTTTATAAGCCTGATGAATTCAAAATCAGGGTTGAACCGGATGACTTTGTTCAGCATATCTCTAGCTGCTGCAGCTACTTCTCCGTGCGATGATCGCAGACACGTTTTTTTTTTTTTTGTTTTTTTTTTACAACTTGCTTTACGTCTGCACCGACACAGATGGGTCTTATGGCGACGCAGACACGTTTGAATGTCTTCAATAACAGCTAAAGATTCGAAGTTAAACAAACTAAGTTTGAGGTTACCTCTTTTCAAAAATTAATTTTACGTTTCCAAATAATATTATTGAGGAACATTTTAAAAAGTAAATTGATAAAAATCTGTTTTTCTGTGCCTGTGCATATATAATTGTAAGCTATTTTTTTCTGAAGGTTGTTCGATCTGGGATATAATGTATACTTCTCTAATAACTATTTCAGTACGGGGTTTGCCAGTTTCTCAAGAGGTATATTCGTCCCCAGTGGAGCATCATATAAATCCATAAAAATGCTTTGGGCCTGGCATAGCTGGTGTTGTGGTAATAAATGTTGGGACACATTCCATTTTGGTTTCCTTTCGTTGTTTCATTTTTGCAGTGTGTGAAACGGAACTTATATGTAGATAAACTTAAAACTTTTTTGAACATTTAATCTGCAAACGAAACATGTGTCCTTCTTTTTACGTGTGCATTTTCCAGAAATAGTAAAATTTAAATAAAGTGGGTCACTGCCTAGTATAAATATTTGAAAGAAAATAAACTATTGAAATGGCATATGTCTTTTAGTGCCAGGTGTGTCCTAGGACATGTTCGGCTCGCCAGGTGCAGGTCTTTTGATTTGACGCCTGTAGGCGATCTGCGCGTCGTGATGAGGTTGAAATGATGACGAAGACGACACATACACCCAGCCCCCGTGCAAACGAAATTAACCAATCATGGTTAAAATTCCCGACCCTGCCGAGAATCCACCCCGGGGCCCCTGTGACCAAAGGCCAGCACGCTGACCATTTAGCCATGAAGCCGGACAATAAACTATTAAAGATAAGTAAAAGAAAAGACGGGTACTTGTAGTTTATTGTGATTGTTACAATAAAGATGCATCGCCATCCGTTCTTAGGAATTCCTTTCCTTCAATCCATTTGACACGAGGTCTCTTCTTGCACTTTTAACAGGCAGCATGACAACACCACTTCACACACAGTCCAACACAAAACTGCAATTTGCAGCGTGCATGAGTCTACTTCCCAAACTGCCTTCTTCCTCTCAATCATTTTGGCCTGATACGTGTGACAAGTGAGAGTTCCAGGTAGGGAATGCCAGGATAACAACAAAAGAGGGTTCGGTACAAAATCAAGGTTTGTAAGTCACTATCTCAGTAACGCGGCGTCACAGAAATGTGATACAAGTTTTGTTTTGTTCGTCTAATATAGATGAAAAACATGAGCCGTCATTTAGTAATGCACAATTTACGGTTCAATTTATAGCAATTTATACTGGGATACCTTATTTCTAAGAATTACAGTGGTCAGCACCAGGCCTTCCTGCTTACGTGAACGTTTCTCAAGCAACAGATAAGAAAGTGCTTGGCTAATTGGATTATAGGATTCATACAGTATGTACTAACATTGGTTGTCAGGTAGGATGCCATGAATACATTCTAATTCTATCCGTCTCTCTATAACAGACATATAACGCGGTAAAACGGTCCCAACTTCTGCAAACCAACATTCATAAAAGACACTATCATGCAACTTAACATTACATATGCGCCAAAGTCGGAAGAAAAGTCATGTTATGCAATATAAACGTCCAAATATTCGCTATTAAATCCAAAATATTCAAAATATGCATTATGCATGCATTTTTTGCTAAAAAGGCCAAAACATGAAAACATGCACGGAAAAGGAGTGGTTGTTTGGAATCGTTAAGTCATAAAACGAATATTTGCAAAATTTGAGAAGTGTAACTAGATTATTTAAAAACATGCATTTGCATGGAAATCCGGGGTCTAGTTATAATATTGTAGGTGTTGGACAGACTGAAAAGCAGACATTAACTGAGTCAACACTGGAAAGTATGGCTTCATTTTGAACAAATCTAATGAGAAGCAAGAGAACCTCAGGTCAGGCTGTATGAGGATGTACCTGTGGCAAATCAGAGTACATTTAAGTGACATTGTAGCGATTGAGAAAACTAGATCAGGATTTATTGATTGTACCGTTTGCTCTGAACCTGATAAAGATTAGGCGGTCAATCAAGAAAAGTAGATCTGCGAGCCAATAGAACTATTTTAAGATCTTTTATGCCCTCAACAATGTTACAGTTACAGGGCTGCTGGTAGGTTGTAGAGGGGCCATTCCACAAATGTTCTCTGACTTATGTGCAGGTTTCATAGTTAGTGCAGGAGACTGTCTTGTTAACTCTGAAAGGCTTCCTTTTCCTTTTATGAAATTATTTATACAATACCCTTTAATTTTTATTATTTTTGGATCAATCTTGATGCAGCGATTCATTTTTTTGAGTACCTAAATTTATGTACAGTATTACGGATGCAAAGACTTGGGGAAAGTATACCCAGCACTTCGTCATAATGGCAAATCATAAAATGGGAAGCAATTAAATGTATATTAAAACAAAAGAAGTAAATTGTAGATGTTGCCACAGTACAGAGGAATAGTTATGTTAGATAAAAGGTAAAGCTTATCCACCATTTTCCCACAAATTTACAAGTCCGACTTAGGATGCCAGAGGGCTAAGAAGTCAAACATTCTTATCAGCCTCAGTCCCATACTGCAGATAATGCGTGGCAATTATGGAGCCCTGTGACTTCTCGAATTGTGTTTCTCAACTCGGTCTTTGTGTCTGTTCCAAAGACTTCGGAGTAAACCTCTACTTTGCTTGGCCTCTGTTAGTTTTGTTTAATCTTAAGGGTCTTACCTCCTTGTCAGAGACCGTAACTACTCATAAGCTCTCCTGTTTCAGATTACTGATAGATGAGGCAACTGTTCATTGGCTGGCAGAGATGTGTGATGGAGATGCACGTGTTGCTCTCAACAGTCTTCAGCTGGCGATCCAGTCCAAAGTTAATAGCTGCAGTTCAGAAAGGACAGTCATTACTCTGCAAGATATCCAAGATGGAGTCAAGGTACAAAAACTGTATTTGGGGCTGCAGGTGATGGGGTTTAGTGGGAAAGTACTATCATTGTCAGCCTAAAAGTTGAGGCTAGCTGCCCGAGGATAAGGTATTCTATGTCGTTTCATCTATTCGGTGGATTAGTGAATTACTCATTTAGCTATATTTGGGAAATATATTCTTGACATATACAATATATGAGGAAACTAATAATGAAATATTTTAAGTGCAGAAATAAACATCTCTTTATCTCATTGAAAGATTTCAGAAAAGCATATGATAGTATCCATAGATTCACACTTTTAAATATCCTCAAATTAAACAGTCTTTATCCCAAATTAATAAAAATCATCAAACTAACTTTAACCAACACAAATACCAAGGGGAGAAATGTCAAAAGATTTTATAGTAAGAAATTATCAACAAATATCTTGGAGAAGGGGGCCTCCGTGGCTCAGACGGCAGCGCGTCAGCCTCTCACCGCTGGATACCGTGGTTCAAATCCCGGTCACTCCACGTGAGGTTTGTGCTGGACAAAGCGGAGGCGGGACAGGTTTTTCT